>NC_080187.1:120933419-121233419 GCF_030028045.1 Hippopotamus amphibius kiboko | reverse complement strand
GCCTCCCTAGGGCCTGTGCAGTCCTAGGCCACTGCCAGCCAGCAGGACCTCGATGGATTACCATTCATTCGAGGAGGCCCCAGGGTGTTGCCTGTGTGTCTCTTGCCCTGCTGGGACGCTGCAGGTCCAGAGGCTGTGTGTGCACGTGGCCACTGGGGCCTGAGCACAAAACAGTCATGACCCCACTTGCAAGCAGGATGCCTGCTGGCCCTTAGCTGCCTGAAACCTCCGCTTGCTGTCTGCGCTGTCTTCACTGCTGACAGGCCTGGGTGTGCACAGGCAAGTCTAGGCCAAGGAAACTGGGTGCTTGCATGCGGCTTGCTAGGAGGTCCTCCTAATGCATTCTGGTCTGGGGCACACACGCCCCTGGACCAGAAGCCTGCAAGGCAGCTGCAGCTTCACCATCCACAAAGTCCTGCAGCACTTGGCAGGGAGCCTTCTGCTATGCACAGCTTTCCCACTCCAAAGCCTTGCAGGAGTTCATGGATGCTCGGGCCTGCAGTGTTTTCCATCGGAGAGCTCTGGGTGCCCAAAACCTCCCCTGTGGCTTCCGAGCACCCTCCAACCCACATGCCCTTGGCACCCTGTCTGTTGCCGCAGGGTAGTCCTAAGCAAGACTCTCTAAGCTTTTGGAGCCAGCGTGCCTCCTGCTTGGAAAGCTCCTCAGGAACTCATTTGGAGCGAGGCTTCTGCTCCCATGCTTGTCGGCCAGCAGATGGTGCCAGCGCTCCACCAAAAAACTCTCTGCTTTGCCTTCAGCCAGGGTTCGCCTAGCTGAGCTCTCCTTGCCTCAAGCAGAAACTCCAGTGTGCATCCAGCCTACAGAAAGCAGAGTGCCTTTGCCTGAGCACTGCTATGTTGTGGCAGGTCCCCGAAGGCCTCCTAGGGCCTTCTCTCCCCTGACACAGTCGTGCCATTCAGCCCACCTGGCGAGCAATGGTCCACCTTGACAGGGCACACGGTGCAGCCTGGGTGTAGTTTCATGGTTGGGAAAGGGCAGATCCGGAAGCTGGGTGCCCACATGTGAATGGGGCCTGATGGGCCGAGCTGTCATTCCCTGCTTGCGAAGCAGGAGCTCTGGGGCCTGCAAGCTGCATGCACATCCCCTCCCTGGCTGCCCTCTTGCTTCTCCTCTGCTGCCAAGCCTCTCTCCCCACACGTGTGTCTCATCGAAAGGAGCAGGATGCTTGCCATTCTTTGCAAGGAGCTCATCCCACAAGCCTCATTTCCTTGGAGGGGTCTGCGAAATGCTCCAGAGCCTCCAGAGGAGCTGCAGACTCTCCAAACAACAAGGGCAGCAGCCGAGTCTATGACAGCCTGCTGCATGGAGGGCTTCGATGGGAGAGTGCCATGCAACCCTGGCGGCGACTCTCTCTCACAGTGCTTTCCATGGGGAAACATTGTGTGTGCCAAGTGTCTCCTGTGTGCAGAAAATCTCTCCCCAGCACCAGAAGTGCAGGGAATCCTCTTTGGACACAGAGCAATGTTCTAGGAAGGCCTCCCATGGTGCGTGAGCCTCCACTTCCCCAACTGTCCAACTGCCTCAGGAACACATTTCTAGGGAGTGTGGGTCGCACAGGCAGGGCGGCTCGAGTGAGGAACGTGGATTGCAGGCAAAAGCCACTGCGCTGACCATTCCCCCTGGAAGTCGCAGCTGAAGGCTCTCTGCACCAGGCCCTAGCTGGAATGAGCCTGCAGCCTGGCCTCCAGTCCCAGGCTTGCCCTGGGCCCTGCTTGGTCAGGACCCATCCCAGCCTCAGCACGGCCACCCTAGGGCCTGTGCAGGCCTAGGCCACTGCCAGCCAGGAGGACCTCGTTGGAGCGCTGTTCATTCGAGAAGGACCCAGGGTGTTGCCTGTGTGTCTCTTGCCCTGCTGGGACGCTGCAGGTCCAGAGGCTGTGTGTGCACGTGGCCACTGGGGCCTGAGCACAAAACAGTCATGGCCCCACTTTCAAGCAGGACGCCTGCCAGCCCATAGCCGCCTGCCACCCCCCCTTGCTGTCTGCGTTGTCTTCACTGCTGGCAGGCTTCTGTGTGCACAGGCCAGTCTATGCCAAGGAAACGAGGTGCTTGCTCGCCCCTTGCTAGGAGCTCCTCCTAACGCATTGTGGACCGGGGCACTCACGCCCCTAGACCAGAAGCCTGCAAGGCAGCTGCAGCTTCGCAATCCACAAAGGCCTGCAGCACTTGGCAGAGAGCCTTCTGCTATGGATATCTTTCCCATCCAAAGCCTTGGAGAAGTTCATGGATGCTCGGCCCTGCAGCGTTTTCCATCGGAGAGCACTGGGTGCCCAAAGCCTCCCCTGTGGTTTCTGAGAACCTTCCAAAACACATGACCTTGGTACCCACTCTGTTGCCGGAGGGTAGTCCTAAGCAGAACTCTCGAAGCTTTTGGAGCCAGCGTGCCTCCTGCTTGGAAAGCTCCTCAGGAACTCATTTGGAGAGAGGCTTCTCCTCCCATGCTTGTCGGCCAACAGATGGTGCCAGCGCTCCACCAAAAAACTCTCTGCTTTGCCTTCAGCCATGGATAGCCTAGCTGAACTCTCTCTGCCTCAAGTAGATACTGCAGGGTTCTTCCAGCCTACAGAAAGCAGAGTGCTTTTGCCTGAGCACTGCTATGCCATGGCAGCTCCCTGAAGGCCTCCTAGGGCCTTCTGTCCCCTAACACAGTCGTGCCATTCATCCCATGCGGGGAGCAAAGTTCACCCTTGGCAGGGCTCAGGGTGCAGCCTGTGTGTGGTTTCATGGCTGGGAAAGGGCAGATCCACAAGCTGGGGGCCCACTTGTGAATGGGACCTGGTGGGCAGAGCCGGCATTCCCTGGCTGGGATGCAGATCTGGGGCCTTCAAGCTGCATGCACATCCCCTCTCTGGCTGCCCCTCTTGCTTCTTCTCTGCTGCCAAGCCTCTCACACCACACGTGCGTCTCATTGCACGGAGCATGCTGCTTGCCCTTCTTCACAAGGACCTCAACTCACAAGCCTCATTTCCTCGAAGGGGAGTGACAATTGACCCAGAGCCTCCAGAGGAGCTGAAGTCTCTCCAGCCACCAAGGGAAGCAGCCGAATTGATGACAGCCTGCTGCATGGAGGGCTTCGATGGGAGAGTGCCATGCATCCCTGGCGGCGACTCTCTCTCACAGTGCTTTCCATGGGGAAACCCTGTGTGTGCCAAGTGTCTCCTGTGTGCAGAAAATCTCTCCCCAGGGCCAGAGGTGCAGGGAACCGTCTTTGTACCCAGAGCAATGTTCTAGGCAGGCCTCCCATGCTGGGTGAGCCTCCACTTCCCCAACTGTCCAACTGCCTCAGGAACACACTTCTAGGGAGTGTGGGTCTGACAGGCAGGGCAGATCGAGTGAGGCTCATGGATTGCAGGCAAAAGCCACTGCGCTGACCATTCCCCCTGGAAGTCGCAGCTGAAGGCTCTCTGCACCAGGCCCTAGCTGGAATGAGCCTGCAGCCTGGCCTCCAGTCCCAGGCTTGCCCTGGGCCCTGCTAGGATGGGACCCATCCCAGCCTCAGCACAGCCTCCCTAGGGCCTGTGCAGTCCTAGGCCACTGCCAGCCAGCAGGACCTCGATGGATTACCATTCATTCGAGGAGGCCCCAGGGTGTTGCCTGTGTGTCTCTTGCCCTGCTGGGACGCTGCAGGTCCAGAGGCTGTGTGTGCACGTGGCCACTGGGGCCTGAGCACAAAACAGTCATGACCCCACTTGCAAGCAGGATGCCTGCTGGCCCTTAGCTGCCTGAAACCTCCGCTTGCTGTCTGCGCTGTCTTCACTGCTGACAGGCCTGGGTGTGCACAGGCAAGTCTAGGCCAAGGAAACTGGGTGCTTGCATGCCGCTTGCTAGGAGGTCCTCCTAATGCATTCTGGTCTGGGGCACACACGCCCCTGGACCAGAAGCCTGCAAGGCAGCTGCAGCTTCACCATCCACAAAGTCCTGCAGCACTTGGCAGGGAGCCTTCTGCTATGCACAGCTTTCCCACTCCAAAGCCTTGCAGGAGTTCATGGATGCTCGGGCCTGCAGTGTTTTCCATCAGAGAGCTCTGGGTGCCCAAAATCTCCCCTGTGGCTTCCGAGCACCCTCCAACCCACATGCCATTGGCACCCAGTCTGTTGCCGGAGGGTAGTCCTAAGCAAGACTCTCTAAGCTTTTGGAGCCAGCGTGCCTCCTGCTTGGAAAGCTCCTCAGGAACTCATTTGGAGCGAGGCTTCTGCTCCCATGCTTGTCGGCCAGCAGATGGTGCCAGCGCTCCACCAAAAAACTCTCTGCTTTGCCTTCAGCCAGGGTTCGCCTAGCTGAGCTCTCCTTGCCTCAAGCAGAAACTCCAGTGTGCATCCAGCCTACAGAAAGCAGAGTGCCTTTGCCTGAGCACTGCTATGTTGTGGCAGGTCCCCGAAGGCCTCCTAGGGCCTTCTCTCCCCTGACACAGTCGTGCCATTCAGCCCACCTGGCGAGCAATGGTCCACCTTGACAGGGCACACGGTGCAGCCTGGGTGTAGTTTCATGGTTGGGAAAGGGCAGATCCGGAAGCTGGGTGCCCACATGTGAATGGGGCCTGATGGGCCGAGCTGTCATTCCCTGCTTGCGAAGCAGGAGCTCTGGGGCCTGCAAGCTGCGTGCACATCCCCTCCCTGGCTGCCCTCTTGCTTCTCCTCTGCTGCCAAGCCTCTCTCCCCACACGTGGGTCTCATCGAAAGGAGCAGGATGCTTGCCATTCTTTGCAAGGAGCTCATCCCACAAGCCTCATTTCCTTGGAGGGGTCTGCGAAATGCTCCAGAGCCTCCAGAGGAGCTGCAGACTCTCCAAACAACAAGGGCAGCAGCCGAGTCTATGACAGCCTGCTGCATGGAGGGCTTCGATGGGAGAGTGCCATGCAACCCTGGCGGCGACTCTCTCTCACAGTGCTTTCCATGGGGAAACATTGTGTGTGCCAAGTGTCTCCTGTGTGCAGAAAATCTCTCCCCAGCACCAGAAGTGCAGGGAATCCTCTTTGGACACAGAGCAATGTTCTAGGAAGGCCTCCCATGGTGCGTGAGCCTCCACTTCCCCAACTGTCCAACTGCCTCAGGAACACATTTCTAGGGAGTGTGGGTCGCACAGGCAGGGCGGCTCGAGTGAGGAACGTGGATTGCAGGCAAAAGCCACTGCGCTGACCATTCCCCCTGGAAGTCGCAGCTGAAGGCTCTCTGCACCAGGCCCTAGCTGGAATGAGCCTGCAGCCTGGCCTCCAGTCCCAGGCTTGCCCTGGGCCCTGCTTGGTCAGGACCCATCCCAGCCTCAGCACGGCCACCCTAGGGCCTGTGCAGGCCTAGGCCACTGCCAGCCAGGAGGACCTCGTTGGAGCACTGTTCATTCGAGAAGGACCCAGGGTGTTGCCTGTGTGTCTCTTGCACTGCTGGAAAGCTGCAGGTCCAGAGGCTGTGTGTGCATGTGGCCACTGGGGCCTGAGCACAAAACAGTCATGGCCCCACTTTCAAGCAGGACGCCTGCTGGCCCATAGCCGCCTGCCACCCCCCCTTGCTGTCTGCGTTGTCTTCACTGCTGGCAGGCTTCTGTGTGCACAGGCCAGTCTATGCCAAGGAAACGAGGTGCTTGCTCACCCCTTGCTAGGAGCTCCTCCTAACGCATTGTGGACCGGGGCACACACGCCCCTAGACCAGAAGCCTGCAAGGCAGCTGCAGCTTCGCAATCCACAAAGGCCTGCAGCACTTGGCAGAGAGCCTTCTGCTATGGATATCTTTCCCATCCAAAACCTTGGAGGAGTTCATGGATGCTCGGCCCTGCAGCGTTTTCCATCGGAGAGCACTGGGTGCCCAAAGCCTCCCCTGTGGTTTCTGAGAACCTTCCAAAACACATGACCTTGGTACCCACTCTGTTGCCGGAGGGTAGTCCTAAGCAGAACTCTCGAAGCTTTTGGAGCCAGCGTGCCTCCTGCTTGGAAAGCTCCTCAGGAACTCATTTGGAGAGAGGCTTCTCCTCCCATGCTTGTCGGCCAACAGATGGTGCCAGCGCTCCACCAAAAAACTCTCTGCTTTGCCTTCAGCCATGGATAGCCTAGCTGAACTCTCTCTGCCTCAAGTAGATACTGCAGGGTTCTTCCAGCCTACAGAAAGCAGAGTGCTTTTGCCTGAGCACTGCTATGCCATGGCAGCTCCCTGAAGGCCTCCTAGGGCCTTCTGTCCCCTAACACAGTCGTGCCATTCATCCCATGCGGGGAGCAAAGTTCACCCTTGGCAGGGCTCAGGGTGCAGCCTGTGTGTGGTTTCATGGCTGGGAAAGGGCAGATCCACAAGCTGGGGGCCCACTTGTGAATGGGACCTGGTGGGCAGAGCCGGCATTCCCTGGCTGGGATGCAGGAGATCTGGGGCCTTCAAGCTGCATGCACATCCCCTCTCTGGCTGCCCCTCTTGCTTCTTCTCTGCTGCCAAGCCTCTCACACCACACGTGCGTCTCATTGCACAGAGCATGCTGCTTGCCCTTCTTCACAAGGACCTCAACTCACAAGCCTCATTTCCTCGAAGGGGAGTGACAATTGACCCAGAGCCTCCAGAGGAGCTGAAGTCTCTCCAGCCACCAAGGGAAGCAGCCGAATTGATGACAGCCTGCTGCATGGAGGGCTTCGATGGGAGAGTGCCATGCATCCCTGGCGGCGACTCTCTCTCACAGTGCTTTCCATGGGGAAACCCTGTGTGTGCCAAGTGTCTCCTGTGTGCAGAAAATCTCTCCCCAGCACCAGAAGTGCAGGGAATCTTCTTTGGACACAGAGCAATGTTCTAGGCAGGCCTCCCATGCTGGGTGAGCCTCCACTTCCCCAACTGTCCAACTGCCTCAGGAACACACTTCTAGGGAGTGTGGGTCTGACAGGCAGGGCAGATCGGGTGAGGCTCATGGATTGCAGGCAAAAGCCACTGCGCTGACCATTCCCCCTGGAAGTCGCAGCTGAAGGCTCTCTGCACCAGGCCCTAGCTGGAATGAGCCTGCAGCCTGGCCTCCAGTCCCAGGCTTGCCCTGGGCCCTGCTAGGATGGGACCCATCCCAGCCTCAGCACAGCCTCCCTAGGGCCTGCGCAGGCCTAGGCCACTGCCAGCCAGCAGGACCTCGATGGATTACCATTCATTCGAGGAGGCCCCAGGGTGTTGCCTGTGTGTCTCTTGCCCTGCTGGGACGCTGCAGGTCCAGAGGCTGTGTGTGCACGTGGCCACTGGGGCCTGAGCACAAAACAGTCATGACCCCACTTGCAAGCAGGATGCCTGCTGGCCCTTAGCTGCCTGAAACCTCCCCTTGCTGTCTGCGCTATCTTCACTGCTGACAGGCCTGGGTGTGCACAGGCAAGTCTAGGCCAAGGAAATTGGGTGCTTGCATGCCACTTGCTAGGAGGTCCTCCTAATGCATTCTGGTCTGGGGCACACACGCCCCTGGACCAGAAGCCTGCAAGGCAGCTGCAGCTTCACCATCCACAAAGTCCTGCAGCACTTGGCAGGGAGCCTTCTGCTATGCACAGCTTTCCCATTCCAAAGCCTTGCAGGAGTTCATGGATGCTCGGGCCTGCAGTGTTTTCCATCGGAGAGCTCTGGGTGCCCAAAACCTCCCCTGTGGCTTCCGAGCACCCTCCAACCCACATGCCCTTGGCACCCAGTCTGTTGCCGGAGGGTAGTCCTAAGCAAGACTCTCTAAGCTTTTGGAGCCAGCGTGCCTCCTGCTTGGAAAGCTCCTCAGGAACTCATTTGGAGCGAGGCTTCTGCTCCCATGCTTGTCGGCCAGCAGATGGTGCCAGTGCTCCACCAAAAAACTCTCTGCTTTGCCTTCAGCCAGGGTTCGCCTAGCTGAGCTCTCCTTGCCTCAAGCAGAAACTCCAGTGTGCATCCAGCCTACAGAAAGCAGAGTGCCTTTTCCTGAGCCTGCTATGTTGTGGCAGGTCCCCGAAGGCCTCTTAGGGCCTTCTCTCCCCTGACACAGTCGTGCCATTCAGCCCACCTGGCGAGCAATGGTCCACCTTGACAGGGCACACGGTGCAGCCTGGGTGTAGTTTCATGGTTGGGAAAGGGCAGATCCGGAAGCTGGGTGCCCACATGTGAATGGGGCCTGATGGGCCGAGCTGTCATTCCCTGCTTGCGAAGCAGGAGCTCTGGGGCCTGCAAGCTGCATGCACATCCCCTCCCTGGCTGCCCTCTTGCTTCTCCTCTGCTGCCAAGCCTCTCTCCCCACACGTGTGTCTCATCGAAAGGAGCAGGATGCTTGCCATTCTTTGCAAGGAGCTCATCCCACAAGCCTCATTTCCTTGGAGGGGTCTGCGAAATGCTCCAGAGCCTCCAGAGGAGCTGCAGACTCTCCAAACAACAAGGGCAGCAGCCGAGTCTATGACAGCCTGCTGCATGGAGGGCTTCGATGGGAGAGTGCCATGCAACCCTGGCGGCGACTCTCTCTCACAGTGCTTTCCATGGGGAAACATTGTGTGTGCCAAGTGTCTCCTGTGTGCAGAAAATCTCTCCCCAGCACCAGAAGTGCAGGGAATCCTCTTTGGACACAGAGCAATGTTCTAGGAAGGCCTCCCATGGTGCGTGAGCCTCCACTTCCCCAACTGTCCAACTGCCTCAGGAACACATTTCTAGGGAGTGTGGGTCGCACAGGCAGGGCGGCTCGAGTGAGGAACGTGGATTGCAGGCAAAAGCCACTGCGCTGACCATTCCCCCTGGAAGTCGCAGCTGAAGGCTCTCTGCACCAGGCCCTAGCTGGAATGAGCCTGCAGCCTGGCCTCCAGTCCCAGGCTTGCCCTGGGCCCTGCTTGGTCAGGACCCATCCCAGCCTCAGCACGGCCACCCTAGGGCCTGTGCAGGCCTAGGCCACTGCCAGCCAGGAGGACCTCGTTGGAGCGCTGTTCATTCGAGAAGGACCCAGGGTGTTGCCTGTGTGTCTCTTGCACTGCTGGAAAGCTGCAGGTCCAGAGGCTGTGTGTGCACGTGGCCACTGGGGCCTGAGCACAAAACAGTCATGGCCCCACTTTCAAGCAGGACGCCTGCTGGCCCATAGCCGCCTGCCACCCCCCCTTGCTGTCTGCGTTGTCTTCACTGCTGGCAGGCTTCTGTGTGCACAGGCCAGTCTATGCCAAGGAAACGAGGTGCTTGCTCACCCCTTGCTAGGAGCTCCTCCTAACGCATTGTGGACCGGGGCACACACGCCCCTAGACCAGAAGCCTGCAAGGCAGCTGCAGCTTCGCAATCCACAAAGGCCTGCAGCACTTGGCAGAGAGCCTTCTGCTATGGATATCTTTCCCATCCAAAACCTTGGAGGAGTTCATGGATGCTCGGCCCTGCAGCGTTTTCCATCGGAGAGCACTGGGTGCCCAAAGCCTCCCCTGTGGTTTCTGAGAACCTTCCAAAACACATGACCTTGGTACCCACTCTGTTGCCGGAGGGTAGTCCTAAGCAGAACTCTCGAAGCTTTTGGAGCCAGCGTGCCTCCTGCTTGGAAAGCTCCTCAGGAACTCATTTGGAGAGAGGCTTCTCCTCCCATGCTTGTCGGCCAACAGATGGTGCCAGCGCTCCACCAAAAAACTCTCTGCTTTGCCTTCAGCCATGGATAGCCTAGCTGAACTCTCTCTGCCTCAAGTAGATACTGCAGGGTTCTTCCAGCCTACAGAAAGCAGAGTGCTTTTGCCTGAGCACTGCTATGCCATGGCAGCTCCCTGAAGGCCTCCTAGGGCCTTCTGTCCCCTAACACAGTCGTGCCATTCATCCCATGCGGGGAGCAAAGTTCACCCTTGGCAGGGCTCAGGGTGCAGCCTGTGTGTGGTTTCATGGCTGGGAAAGGGCAGATCCACAAGCTGGGGGCCCACTTGTGAATGGGACCTGGTGGGCAGAGCCGGCATTCCCTGGCTGGGATGCAGGAGATCTGGGGCCTTCAAGCTGCATGCACATCCCCTCTCTGGCTGCCCCTCTTGCTTCTTCTCTGCTGCCAAGCCTCTCACACCACACGTGCGTCTCATTGCACAGAGCATGCTGCTTGCCCTTCTTCACAAGGACCTCAACTCACAAGCCTCATTTCCTCGAAGGGGAGTGACAATTGACCCAGAGCCTCCAGAGGAGCTGAAGTCTCTCCAGCCACCAAGGGAAGCAGCCGAATTGATGACAGCCTGCTGCATGGAGGGCTTCGATGGGAGAGTGCCATGCATCCCTGGCGGCGACTCTCTCTCACAGTGCTTTCCATGGGGAAACCCTGTGTGTGCCAAGTGTCTCCTGTGTGCAGAAAATCTCTCCCCAGCACCAGAAGTGCAGGGAATCTTCTTTGGACACAGAGCAATGTTCTAGGAAGGCCTCCCATGCTGGGTGAGCCTCCACTTCCCCAACTGTCCAACTGCCTCAGGAACACACTTCTAGGGAGTGTGGGTCTGACAGGCAGGGCAGATCGGGTGAGGCTCATGGATTGCAGGCAAAAGCCACTGCGCTGACCATTCCCCCTGGAAGTCGCAGCTGAAGGCTCTCTGCACCAGGCCCTAGCTGGAATGAGCCTGCAGCCTGGCCTCCAGTCCCAGGCTTGCCCTGGGCCCTGCTAGGATGGGACCCATCCCAGCCTCAGCACAGCCTCCCTAGGGCCTGTGCAGGCCTAGGCCACTGCCAGCCAGCAGGACCTCGATGGATTACCATTCATTCGAGGAGGCCCCAGGGTGTTGCCTGTGTGTCTCTTGCCCTGCTGGGACGCTGCAGGTCCAGAGGCTGTGTGTGCACGTGGCCACTGGGGCCTGAGCACAAAACAGTCATGACCCCACTTGCAAGCAGGATGCCTGCTGGCCCTTAGCTGCCTGAAACCTCCCCTTGCTGTCTGCGCTATCTTCACTGCTGACAGGCCTGGGTGTGCACAGGCAAGTCTAGGCCAAGGAAATTGGGTGCTTGCATGCCACTTGCTAGGAGGTCCTCCTAATGCATTCTGGTCTGGGGCACACACGGCCCTGGACCAGAAGCCTGCAAGGCAGCTGCAGCTTCACCATCCACAAAGTCCTGCAGCACTTGGCAGGGAGCCTTCTGCTATGTACAGCTTTCCCATTCCAAAGCCTTGCAGGAGTTCATGGATGCTCGGGCCTGCAGTGTTTTCCATCGGAGAGCTCTGGGTGCCCAAAACCTCCCCTGTGGCTTCCGAGCACCCTCCAACCCACATGCCCTTGGCACCCAGTCTGTTGCCGCAGGGTAGTCCTAAGCAAGACTCTCTAAGCTTTTGGAGCCAGCGTGCCTCCTGCTTGGAAAGCTCCTCAGGAACTCATTTGGAGCGAGGCTTCTGCTCCCATGCTTGTCGGCCAGCAGATGGTGCCAGCGCTCCACCAAAAAACTCTCTGCTTTGCCTTCAGCCAGGGTTCGCCTAGCTGAGCTCTCCTTGCCTCAAGCAGAAACTCCAGTGTGCATCCAGCCTACAGAAAGCAGAGTGCCTTTGCCTGAGCCTGCTATGTTGTGGCAGGTCCCCGAAGGCCTCCTAGGGCCTTCTCTCCCCTGACACAGTCGTGCCATTCAGCCCACCTGGCGAGCAATGGTCCACCTTGACAGGGCACACGGTGCAGCCTGGGTGTAGTTTCATGGTTGGGAAAGGGCAGATCCGGAAGCTGGGTGCCCACATGTGAATGGGGCCTGATGGGCCGAGCTGTCATTCCCTGCTTGCGAAGCAGGAGCTCTGGGGCCTGCAAGCTGCATGCACATCCCCTCCCTGGCTGCCCTCTTGCTTCTCCTCTGCTGCCAAGCCTCTCTCCCCACACGTGTGTCTCATCGAAAGGAGCAGGATGCTTGCCATTCTTTGCAAGGAGCTCATCCCACAAGCCTCATTTCCTTGGAGGGGTCTGCGAAATGCTCCAGAGCCTCCAGAGGAGCTGCAGACTCTCCAAACAACAAGGGCAGCAGCCGAGTCTATGACAGCCTGCTGCATGGAGGGCTTCGATGGGAGAGTGCCATGCAACCCTGGCGGCGACTCTCTCTCACAGTGCTTTCCATGGGGAAACATTGTGTGTGCCAAGTGTCTCCTGTGTGCAGAAAATCTCTCCCCAGCACCAGAAGTGCAGGGAATCCTCTTTGGACACAGAGCAATGTTCTAGGAAGGCCTCCCATGGTGCGTGAGCCTCCACTTCCCCAACTGTCCAACTGCCTCAGGAACACATTTCTAGGGAGTGTGGGTCGCACAGGCAGGGCGGCTCGAGTGAGGAACGTGGATTGCAGGCAAAAGCCACTGCGCTGACCATTCCCCCTGGAAGTCGCAGCTGAAGGCTCTCTGCACCATGCCCTAGCTGGAATGAGCCTGCAGCCTGGCCTCCAGTCCCAGGCTTGCACTGGGCCCTGCTTGGTCAGGACCCATCCCAGCCTCAGCACGGCCACCCTAGGGCCCGTGCAGGCCTAGGCCACTGCCAGCCAGGAGGACCTCGTTGGAGCGCTGTTCATTTGAGAAGGACCCAGGGTGTTGCCTGTGTGTCTCTTGCCCTGCTGGGACGCTGCAGGTCCAGAGGCTGTGTGTGCACGTGGCCACTGGGGCCTGAGCACAAAACAGTCATGGCCCCACTTTCAAGCAGGACGCCTGCCGGCTCATAGCTGCCTGCCACACCCCCTTGCTGTCTGCGTTGTCTTCACTGCTGGCAGGCTTCTGTGTGCACAGGCCAGTCTATGCCAAGGAAACGAGGTGCTTGCTCGCCCCTTGCTAGGAGCTCCTCCTAACGCATTGTGGACCGGGGCACACACGCCCCTAGACCAGAAGCCTGCAAGGCAGCTGCAGCTTCGCAATCCACAAAGGCATGCAGCACTTGGCAGAGAGCCTTCTGCTATGGATATCTTTCCCATCCAAAGCCTTGGAGGAGTTCATGGATGCTCGGCCCTGCAGCGTTTTCCATCGGAGAGCACTGGGTGCCCAAAGCCTCCCCTGTGGTTTCTGAGAACCTTCCAAAACACATGACCTTGGTACCCACTCTGTTGCCGCAGGGTAGTCCTAAGCAGAACTCTCGAAGCTTTTGGAGCCAGCGTGCCTCCTGCTTGGAAAGCTCCTCAGGAACTCATTTGGAGAGAGGCTTCTCCTCCCATGCTTGTCGGCCAACAGATGGTGCCCGCGCTCCACCAAAAAACTCTCTGCTTTGCCTTCAGCCATGGATAGCCTAGCTGAACTCTCTCTGCCACAAGTAGATACTGCAGGGTTCTTCCAGCCTACAGAAAGCAGAGTGCTTTTGCCTGAGCACTGCTATGCCATGGCAGCTCCCTGAAGGCCTCCTAGGGCCTTCTGTCCCCTAACACAGTCGTGCCATTCATCCCATGCGGGGAGCAAAGTTCACCCTTGGCAGGGCTCAGGGTGCAGCCTGTGTGTGGTTTCATGGCTGGGAAAGGGCAGATCCACAAGCTGGGGGCCCACTTGTGAATGGGACCTGGTGGGCAGAGCCGGCATTCCCTGGCTGGGATGCAGGAGATCTGGGGCCTTCAAGCTGCATGCACATCCCCTCTCTGGCTGCCCCTCTTGCTTCTTCTCTGCTGCCAAGCCTCTCACACCACACGTGCGTCTCATTGCACGGAGCATGCTGCTTGCCCTTCTTCACAAGGACCTCAACTCACAAGCCTCATTTCCTCGAAGGGGAGTGACAATTGACCCAGAGCCTCCAGAGGAGCTGAAGTCTCTCCAGCCACCAAGGGAAGCAGCCGAATTGATGACAGCCTGCTGCATGGAGGGCTTCGATGGGAGAGTGCCATGCATCCCTGGCGGCGACTCTCTCTCACAGTGCTTTCCATGGGGAAACCCTGTGTGTGCCAAGTGTCTCCTGTGTGCAGAAAATCTCTCCCCAGGGCCAGAGGTGCAGGGAACCGTCTTTGTACCCAGAGCAATGTTCTAGGCAGGCCTCCCATGCTGGGTGAGCCTCCACTTCCCCAACTGTCCAACTGCCTCAGGAACACACTTCTAGGGAGTGTGGGTCTGACAGGCAGGGCAGATCGAGTGAGGCTCATGGATTGCAGGCAAAAGCCACTGCGCTGACCATTCCCCCTGGAAGTCGCAGCTGAAGGCTCTCTGCACCAGGCCCTAGCTGGAATGAGCCTGCAGCCTGGCCTCCAGTCCCAGGCTTGCCCTGGGCCCTGCTAGAATGGGACCCATCCCAGCCTCAGCACGGCCTCCCTAGGGCCTGTGCAGGCCTAGGCCACTGCCAGCCAGCAGGACCTCGATGGATTACCATTCATTCGAGGAGGCCCCAGGGTGTTGCCTGTGTGTCTCTTGCCCTGCTGGGATGCTGCAGGTCCAGAGGCTGTGTGTGCACGTGGCCACTGGGGCCTGAGCACAAAACAGTCATGACCCCACTTGCAAGCAGGATGCCTGCTGGCCCTTAGCTGCCTGAAACCTCCCCTTGCTGTCTGCGCTGTCTTCACTGCTGACAGGCCTGGGTGTGCACAGGCAAGTCTAGGCCAAGGAAACTGGGTGCTTGCATGCCGCTTGCTAGGAGGTCCTCCTAATGCATTCTGGTCTGGGGCACACACGCCCCTGGACCAGAAGCCTGCAAGGCAGCTGCAGCTTCACCATCCACAAAGTCCTGCAGCACTTGGCAGGGAGCCTTCTGCTATGCACAGCTTTCCCACTCCAAAGCCTTTCAGGAGTTCATGGATGCTCGGGCCTGCAGTGTTTTCCATCGGAGAGCTCTGGGTGCCCAAAACCTCCCCTGTGGCTTCCGAGCACCCTCCAACCCACATGCCCTTGGCACCCAGTCTGTTGCCGGAGGGTAGTCCTAAGCAAGACTCTCTAAGCTTTTGGAGCCAGCGTGCCTCCTGCTTGGAAAGCTCCTCAGGAACTCATTTGGAGTGAGGCTTCTGCTCCCATGCTTGTCGGCCAGCAGATGGTGCCAGCGCTCCACCAAAAAACTCTCTGCTTTGCCTTCAGCCAGGGTTCGCCTAGCTGAGCTCTCCTTGCCTCAAGCAGAAACTCCAGTGTGCATCCAGCCTACAGAAAGCAGAGTGCCTTTTCCTGAGCCTGCTATGTTGTGGCAGGTCCCCGAAGGCCTCTTAGGGCCTTCTCTCCCCTGACACAGTCGTGCCATTCAGCCCACCTGGCGAGCAATGGTCCACCTTGACAGGGCACACGGTGCAGCCTGGGTGTAGTTTCATGGTTGGGAAAGGGCAGATCCGGAAGCTGGGTGCCCACATGTGAATGGGGCCTGATGGGCCGAGCTGTCATTCCCTGCTTGCGAAGCAGGAGCTCTGGGGCCTGCAAGCTGCATGCACATCCCCTCCCTGGCTGCCCTCTTGCTTCTCCTCTGCTGCCAAGCCTCTCTCCCCACACGTGTGTCTCATCGAAAGGAGCAGGATGCTTGCCATTCTTTGCAAGGAGCTCATCCCACAAGCCTCATTTCCTTGGAGGGGTCTGCGAAATGCTCCAGAGCCTCCAGAGGAGCTGCAGACTCTCCAAACAACAAGGGCAGCAGCCGAGTCTATGACAGCCTGCTGCATGGAGGGCTTCGATGGGAGAGTGCCATGCAACCCTGGCGGCGACTCTCTCTCACAGTGCTTTCCATGGGGAAACATTGTGTGTGCCAAGTGTCTCCTGTGTGCAGAAAATCTCTCCCCAGCACCAGAAGTGCAGGGAATCCTCTTTGGACACAGAGCAATGTTCTAGGAAGGCCTCCCATGGTGCGTGAGCCTCCACTTCCCCAACTGTCCAACTGCCTCAGGAACACATTTCTAGGGAGTGTGGGTCGCACAGGCAGGGCGGCTCGAGTGAGGAACGTGGATTGCAGGCAAAAGCCACTGCGCTGACCATTCCCCCTGGAAGTCGCAGCTGAAGGCTCTCTGCACCATGCCCTAGCTGGAATGAGCCTGCAGCCTGGCCTCCAGTCCCAGGCTTGCACTGGGCCCTGCTTGGTCAGGACCCATCCCAGCCTCAGCACGGCCACCCTAGGGCCCGTGCAGGCCTAGGCCACTGCCAGCCAGGAGGACCTCGTTGGAGCGCTGTTCATTTGAGAAGGACCCAGGGTGTTGCCTGTGTGTCTCTTGCCCTGCTGGGACGCTGCAGGTCCAGAGGCTGTGTGTGCACGTGGCCACTGGGGCCTGAGCACAAAACAGTCATGGCCCCACTTTCAAGCAGGACGCCTGCCGGCTCATAGCTGCCTGCCACACCCCCTTGCTGTCTGCGTTGTCTTCACTGCTGGCAGGCTTCTGTGTGCACAGGCCAGTCTATGCCAAGGAAACGAGGTGCTTGCTCGCCCCTTGCTAGGAGCTCCTCCTAACGCATTGTGGACCGGGGCACACACGCCCCTAGACCAGAAGCCTGCAAGGCAGCTGCAGCTTCGCAATCCACAAAGGCATGCAGCACTTGGCAGAGAGCCTTCTGCTATGGATATCTTTCCCATCCAAAGCCTTGGAGGAGTTCATGGATGCTCGGCCCTGCAGCGTTTTCCATCGGAGAGCACTGGGTGCCCAAAGCCTCCCCTGTGGTTTCTGAGAACCTTCCAAAACACATGACCTTGGTACCCACTCTGTTGCCGCAGGGTAGTCCTAAGCAGAACTCTCGAAGCTTTTGGAGCCAGCGTGCCTCCTGCTTGGAAAGCTCCTCAGGAACTCATTTGGAGAGAGGCTTCTCCTCCCATGCTTGTCGGCCAACAGATGGTGCCCGCGCTCCACCAAAAAACTCTCTGCTTTGCCTTCAGCCATGGATAGCCTAGCTGAACTCTCTCTGCCACAAGTAGATACTGCAGGGTTCTTCCAGCCTACAGAAAGCAGAGTGCTTTTGCCTGAGCACTGCTATGCCATGGCAGCTCCCTGAAGGCCTCCTAGGGCCTTCTGTCCCCTAACACAGTCGTGCCATTCATCCCATGCGGGGAGCAAAGTTCACCCTTGGCAGGGCTCAGGGTGCAGCCTGTGTGTGGTTTCATGGCTGGGAAAGGGCAGATCCACAAGCTGGGGGCCCACTTGTGAATGGGACCTGGTGGGCAGAGCCGGCATTCCCTGGCTGGGATGCAGGAGATCTGGGGCCTTCAAGCTGCATGCACATCCCCTCTCTGGCTGCCCCTCTTGCTTCTTCTCTGCTGCCAAGCCTCTCACACCACACGTGCGTCTCATTGCACGGAGCATGCTGCTTGCCCTTCTTCACAAGGACCTCAACTCACAAGCCTCATTTCCTCGAAGGGGAGTGACAATTGACCCAGAGCCTCCAGAGGAGCTGAAGTCTCTCCAGCCACCAAGGGAAGCAGCCGAATTGATGACAGCCTGCTGCATGGAGGGCTTCGATGGGAGAGTGCCATGCATCCCTGGCGGCGACTCTCTCTCACAGTGCTTTCCATGGGGAAACCCTGTGTGTGCCAAGTGTCTCCTGTGTGCAGAAAATCTCTCCCCAGGGCCAGAGGTGCAGGGAACCGTCTTTGTACCCAGAGCAATGTTCTAGGCAGGCCTCCCATGCTGGGTGAGCCTCCACTTCCCCAACTGTCCAACTGCCTCAGGAACACACTTCTAGGGAGTGTGGGTCTGACAGGCAGGGCAGATCGAGTGAGGCTCATGGATTGCAGGCAAAAGCCACTGCGCTGACCATTCCCCCTGGAAGTCGCAGCTGAAGGCTCTCTGCACCAGGCCCTAGCTGGAATGAGCCTGCAGCCTGGCCTCCAGTCCCAGGCTTGCCCTGGGCCCTGCTAGAATGGGACCCATCCCAGCCTCAGCACGGCCTCCCTAGGGCCTGTGCAGGCCTAGGCCACTGCCAGCCAGCAGGACCTCGATGGATTACCATTCATTCGAGGAGGCCCCAGGGTGTTGCCTGTGTGTCTCTTGCCCTGCTGGGATGCTGCAGGTCCAGAGGCTGTGTGTGCACGTGGCCACTGGGGCCTGAGCACAAAACAGTCATGACCCCACTTGCAAGCAGGATGCCTGCTGGCCCTTAGCTGCCTGAAACCTCCCCTTGCTGTCTGCGCTGTCTTCACTGCTGACAGGCCTGGGTGTGCACAGGCAAGTCTAGGCCAAGGAAACTGGGTGCTTGCATGCCGCTTGCTAGGAGGTCCTCCTAATGCATTCTGGTCTGGGGCACACACGCCCCTGGACCAGAAGCCTGCAAGGCAGCTGCAGCTTCACCATCCACAAAGTCCTGCAGCACTTGGCAGGGAGCCTTCTGCTATGCACAGCTTTCCCACTCCAAAGCCTTTCAGGAGTTCATGGATGCTCGGGCCTGCAGTGTTTTCCATCGGAGAGCTCTGGGTGCCCAAAACCTCCCCTGTGGCTTCCGAGCACCCTCCAACCCACATGCCCTTGGCACCCAGTCTGTTGCCGGAGGGTAGTCCTAAGCAAGACTCTCTAAGCTTTTGGAGCCAGCGTGCCTCCTGCTTGGAAAGCTCCTCAGGAACTCATTTGGAGTGAGGCTTCTGCTCCCATGCTTGTCGGCCAGCAGATGGTGCCAGCGCTCCACCAAAAAACTCTCTGCTTTGCCTTCAGCCAGGGTTCGCCTAGCTGAGCTCTCCTTGCCTCAAGCAGAAACTCCAGTGTGCATCCAGCCTACAGAAAGCAGAGTGCCTTTTCCTGAGCCTGCTATGTTGTGGCAGGTCCCCGAAGGCCTCTTAGGGCCTTCTCTCCCCTGACACAGTCGTGCCATTCAGCCCACCTGGCGAGCAATGGTCCACCTTGACAGGGCACACGGTGCAGCCTGGGTGTAGTTTCATGGTTGGGAAAGGGCAGATCCGGAAGCTGGGTGCCCACATGTGAATGGGGCCTGATGGGCCGAGCTGTCATTCCCTGCTTGCGAAGCAGGAGCTCTGGGGCCTGCAAGCTGCATGCACATCCCCTCCCTGGCTGCCCTCTTGCTTCTCCTCTGCTGCCAAGCCTCTCTCCCCACACGTGTGTCTCATCGAAAGGAGCAGGATGCTTGCCATTCTTTGCAAGGAGCTCATCCCACAAGCCTCATTTCCTTGGAGGGGTCTGCGAAATGCTCCAGAGCCTCCAGAGGAGCTGCAGACTCTCCAAACAACAAGGGCAGCAGCCGAGTCTATGACAGCCTGCTGCATGGAGGGCTTCGATGGGAGAGTGCCATGCAACCCTGGCGGCGACTCTCTCTCACAGTGCTTTCCATGGGGAAACATTGTGTGTGCCAAGTGTCTCCTGTGTGCAGAAAATCTCTCCCCAGCACCAGAAGTGCAGGGAATCCTCTTTGGACACAGAGCAATGTTCTAGGAAGGCCTCCCATGGTGCGTGAGCCTCCACTTCCCCAACTGTCCAACTGCCTCAGGAACACATTTCTAGGGAGTGTGGGTCGCACAGGCAGGGCGGCTCGAGTGAGGAACGTGGATTGCAGGCAAAAGCCACTGCGCTGACCATTCCCCCTGGAAGTCGCAGCTGAAGGCTCTCTGCACCATGCCCTAGCTGGAATGAGCCTGCAGCCTGGCCTCCAGTCCCAGGCTTGCACTGGGCCTTGCTTGGTCAGGACCCATCCCAGCCTCAGCTCGGCCACCCTAGGGCCCGTGCAGGCCTAGGCCACTGCCAGCCAGGAGGACCTCGTTGGAGCGCTGTTCATTCGAGAAGGACCCAGGGTGTTGCCTGTGTGTCTCTTGCCCTGCTGGGACGCTGCAGGTCCAGAGGTCCAGTGTGTGCACATGGCCACTGGGGCCTGAGCACAAAACAGTCATGGCCCCACTTTCAAGCAGGATGCCTGCCGGCCCATAGCCGCCTGCCAACCCCCCTTGCTGTCTGCGTTGTCTTCACTGCTGGCAGGCTTCTGTGTGCACAGGCCAGTCTATGCCAAGGAAACGAGGTGCTTGCTCGCCCCTTGCTAGGATCTCCTCCTAACGCATTGTGGACCGGGGCACACACGCCCCTAGACCAGAATCCTGCAAGGCAGCTGCAGCTTCGCAATCCACAAAGGCCTGCAGCACTTGGCAGAGAGCCTTCTGCTATGGATATCTTTCCCATCCAAAGCCTTGGAGGAGTTCATGGATGCTCGGCCCTGCAGCGTTTTCCATCGGAGAGCACTGGGTGCCCAAAGCCTCCCCTGTGGTTTCTGAGAACCTTCCAAAACACATGACCTTGGTACCCACTCTGTTGCCGCAGGGTAGTCCTAAGCAGAACTCTCGAAGCTTTTGGAGCCAGCGTGCCTCCTGCTTGGAAAGCTCCTCAGGAACTCATTTGGAGAGAGGCTTCTCCTCCCATGCTTGTCGGCCAACAGATGGTGCCCGCGCTCCACCAAAAAACTCTCTGCTTTGCCTTCAGCCATGGATAGCCTAGCTGAACTCTCTCTGCCACAAGTAGATACTGCAGGGTTCTTCCAGCCTACAGAAAGCAGAGTGCTTTTGCCTGAGCACTGCTATGCCATGGCAGCTCCCTGAAGGCCTCCTAGGGCCTTCTGTCCCCTAACACAGTCGTGCCATTCATCCCATGCGGGGAGCAAAGTTCACCCTTGGCAGGGCTCAGGGTGCAGCCTGTGTGTGGTTTCATGGCTGGGAAAGGGCAGATCCACAAGCTGGGGGCCCACTTGTGAATGGGACCTGGTGGGCAGAGCCGGCATTCCCTGGCTGGGATGCAGGAGATCTGGGGCCTTCAACCTGCATGCACATCCCCTCTCTGGCTGCCCCTCTTGCTTCTTCTCTGCTGCCAAGCCTCTCACACCACACGTGCGTCTCATTGCACGGAGCATGCTGCTTGCCCTTCTTCACAAGGACCTCAACTCACAAGCCTCATTTCCTCGAAGGGGAGTGACAATTGACCCAGAGCCTCCAGAGGAGCTGAAGTCTCTCCAGCCACCAAGGGAAGCAGCCGAATTGATGACAGCCTGCTGCATGGAGGGCTTCGATGGGAGAGTGCCATGCATCCCTGGCGGCGACTCTCTCTCACAGTGCTTTCCATGGGGAAACCCTGTGTGTGCCAAGTGTCTCCTGTGTGCAGAAAATCTCTCCCCAGGGCCAGAGGTGCAGGGAACCGTCTTTGTACCCAGAGCAATGTTCTAGGCAGGCCTCCCATGCTGGGTGAGCCTCCACTTCCCCAACTGTCCAACTGCCTCAGGAACACACTTCTAGGGAGTGTGGGTCTGACAGGCAGGGCAGATCGAGTGAGGCTCATGGATTGCAGGCAAAAGCCACTGCGCTGACCATTCCCCCTGGAAGTCGCAGCTGAAGGCTCTCTGCACCAGGCCCTAGCTGGAATGAGCCTGCAGCCTGGCCTCCAGTCCCAGGCTTGCCCTGGGCCCTGCTAGGATGGGACCCATCCCAGCCTCAGCACGGCCTCCCTAGGGCCTGTGCAGGCCTAGGCCACTGCCAGCCAGCAGGACCTCGATGGATTACCATTCATTCGAGGAGGCCCCAGGGTGTTGCCTGTGTGTCTCTTGCCCTGCTGGGATGCTGCAGGTCCAGAGGCTGTGTGTGCACGTGGCCACTGGGGCCTGAGCACAAAACAGTCATGACCCCACTTGCAAGCAGGATGCCTGCTGGCCCTTAGCTGCCTGAAACCTCCCCTTGCTGTCTGCGCTGTCTTCACTGCTGACAGGCCTGGGTGTGCACAGGCAAGTCTAGGCCAAGGAAACTGGGTGCTTGCATGCCGCTTGCTAGGAGGTCCTCCTAATGCATTCTGGTCTGGGGCACACACGCCCCTGGACCAGAAGCCTGCAAGGCAGCTGCAGCTTCACCATCCACAAAGTCCTGCAGCACTTGGCAGGGAGCCTTCTGCTATGCACAGCTTTCCCACTCCAAAGCCTTGCAGGAGTTCATGGATGCTCGGGCCTGCAGTGTTTTCCATCGGAGAGCTCTGGGTGCCCAAAACCTCCCCTGTGGCTTCCGAGCACCCTCCAACCCACATGCCCTTGGCACCCAGTCTGTTGCCGGAGGGTAGTCCTAAGCAAGACTCTCTAAGCTTTTGGAGCCAGCGTGCCTCCTGCTTGGAAAGCTCCTCAGGAACTCATTTGGAGCGAGGCTTCTGCTCCCATGCTTGTCGGCCAGCAGATGGTGCCAGCGCTCCACCAAAAAACTCTCTGCTTTGCCTTCAGCCAGGGTTCGCCTAGCTGAGCTCTCCTTGCCTCAAGCAGAAACTCCAGTGTGCATCCAGCCTACAGAAAGCAGAGTGCCTTTGCCTGAGCACTGCTATGTTGTGGCAGGTCCCCGAAGGCCTCCTAGGGCCTTCTCTCCCCTGACACAGTCGTGCCATTCAGCCCACCTGGCGAGCAATGGTCCACCTTGACAGGGCACACGGTGCAGCCTGGGTGTAGTTTCATGGTTGGGAAAGGGCAGATCCGGAAGCTGGGTGCCCACATGTGAATGGGGCCTGATGGGCCGAGCTGTCATTCCCTGCTTGCGAAGCAGGAGCTCTGGGGCCTGCAAGCTGCATGCACATCCCCTCCCTGGCTGCCCTCTTGCTTCTCCTCTGCTGCCAAGCCTCTCTCCCCACACGTGTGTCTCATCGAAAGGAGCAGGATGCTTGCCATTCTTTGCAAGGAGCTCATCCCACAAGCCTCATTTCCTTGGAGGGGTCTGCGAAATGCTCCAGAGCCTCCAGAGGAGCTGCAGACTCTCCAAACAACAAGGGCAGCAGCCGAGTCTATGACAGCCTGCTGCATGGAGGGCTTCGATGGGAGAGTGCCATGCAACCCTGGCGGCGACTCTCTCTCACAGTGCTTTCCATGGGGAAACATTGTGTGTGCCAAGTGTCTCCTGTGTGCAGAAAATCTCTCCCCAGCACCAGAAGTGCAGGGAATCCTCTTTGGACACAGAGCAATGTTCTAGGAAGGCCTCCCATGGTGCGTGAGCCTCCACTTCCCCAACTGTCCAACTGCCTCAGGAACACATTTCTAGGGAGTGTGGGTCGCACAGGCAGGGCGGC
Source organism: Hippopotamus amphibius kiboko (assembly GCF_030028045.1). NCBI lineage: Eukaryota > Metazoa > Chordata > Mammalia > Artiodactyla > Hippopotamidae > Hippopotamus > Hippopotamus amphibius. The sequence continues at coordinate 121,210,667 of NC_080187.1, read as the reverse complement.
TCGAGTGAGGAACGTGGATTGCAGGCAAAAGCCACTGCGCTGACCATTCCCCCTGGAAGTCGCAGCTGAAGGCTCTCTGCACCATGCCCTAGCTGGAATGAGCCTGCAGCCTGGCCTCCAGTCCCAGGCTTGCACTGGGCCTTGCTTGGTCAGGACCCATCCCAGCCTCAGCTCGGCCACCCTAGGGCCCGTGCAGGCCTAGGCCACTGCCAGCCAGGAGGACCTCGTTGGAGCGCTGTTCATTCGAGAAGGACCCAGGGTGTTGCCTGTGTGTCTCTTGCCCTGCTGGGACGCTGCAGGTCCAGAGGTCCAGTGTGTGCACATGGCCACTGGGGCCTGAGCACAAAACAGTCATGGCCCCACTTTCAAGCAGGATGCCTGCCGGCCCATAGCCGCCTGCCAACCCCCCTTGCTGTCTGCGTTGTCTTCACTGCTGGCAGGCTTCTGTGTGCACAGGCCAGTCTATGCCAAGGAAACGAGGTGCTTGCTCGCCCCTTGCTAGGATCTCCTCCTAACGCATTGTGGACCGGGGCACACACGCCCCTAGACCGGAAGCCTGCAAGGCAGCTGCAGCTTCGCAATCCACAAAGGCCTGCAGCACTTGGCAGAGAGCCTTCTGCTATGGATATCTTTCCCATCCAAAGCCTTGGAGGAGTTCATGGATGCTCGGCCCTGCAGCGTTTTCCATCGGAGAGCACTGGGTGCCCAAAGCCTCCCCTGTGGTTTCTGAGAACCTTCCAAAACACATGACCTTGGTACCCACTCTGTTGCCGCAGGGTAGTCCTAAGCAGAACTCTCGAAGCTTTTGGAGCCAGCGTGCCTCCTGCTTGGAAAGCTCCTCAGGAACTCATTTGGAGAGAGGCTTCTCCTCCCATGCTTGTCGGCCAACAGATGGTGCCCGCGCTCCACCAAAAAACTCTCTGCTTTGCCTTCAGCCATGGATAGCCTAGCTGAACTCTCTCTGCCACAAGTAGATACTGCAGGGTTCTTCCAGCCTACAGAAAGCAGAGTGCTTTTGCCTGAGCACTGCTATGCCATGGCAGCTCCCTGAAGGCCTCCTAGGGCCTTCTGTCCCCTAACACAGTCGTGCCATTCATCCCATGCGGGGAGCAAAGTTCACCCTTGGCAGGGCTCAGGGTGCAGCCTGTGTGTGGTTTCATGGCTGGGAAAGGGCAGATCCACAAGCTGGGGGCCCACTTGTGAATGGGACCTGGTGGGCAGAGCCGGCATTCCCTGGCTGGGATGCAGGAGATCTGGGGCCTTCAACCTGCATGCACATCCCCTCTCTGGCTGCCCCTCTTGCTTCTTCTCTGCTGCCAAGCCTCTCACACCACACGTGCGTCTCATTGCACGGAGCATGCTGCTTGCCCTTCTTCACAAGGACCTCAACTCACAAGCCTCATTTCCTCGAAGGGGAGTGACAATTGACCCAGAGCCTCCAGAGGAGCTGAAGTCTCTCCAGCCACCAAGGGAAGCAGCCGAATTGATGACAGCCTGCTGCATGGAGGGCTTCGATGGGAGAGTGCCATGCATCCCTGGCGGCGACTCTCTCTCACAGTGCTTTCCATGGGGAAACCCTGTGTGTGCCAAGTGTCTCCTGTGTGCAGAAAATCTCTCCCCAGGGCCAGAGGTGCAGGGAACCGTCTTTGTACCCAGAGCAATGTTCTAGGCAGGCCTCCCATGCTGGGTGAGCCTCCACTTCCCCAACTGTCCAACTGCCTCAGGAACACACTTCTAGGGAGTGTGGGTCTGACAGGCAGGGCAGATCGAGTGAGGCTCATGGATTGCAGGCAAAAGCCACTGCGCTGACCATTCCCCCTGGAAGTCGCAGCTGAAGGCTCTCTGCACCAGGCCCTAGCTGGAATGAGCCTGCAGCCTGGCCTCCAGTCCCAGGCTTGCCCTGGGCCCTGCTAGAATGGGACCCATCCCAGCCTCAGCACGGCCTCCCTAGGGCCTGTGCAGGCCTAGGCCACTGCCAGCCAGCAGGACCTCGATGGATTACCATTCATTCGAGGAGGCCCCAGGGTGTTGCCTGTGTGTCTCTTGCCCTGCTGGGATGCTGCAGGTCCAGAGGCTGTGTGTGCACGTGGCCACTGGGGCCTGAGCACAAAACAGTCATGACCCCACTTGCAAGCAGGATGCCTGCTGGCCCTTAGCTGCCTGAAACCTCCCCTTGCTGTCTGCGCTGTCTTCACTGCTGACAGGCCTGGGTGTGCACAGGCAAGTCTAGGCCAAGGAAACTGGGTGCTTGCATGCCGCTTGCTAGGAGGTCCTCCTAATGCATTCTGGTCTGGGGCACACACGCCCCTGGACCAGAAGCCTGCAAGGCAGCTGCAGCTTCACCATCCACAAAGTCCTGCAGCACTTGGCAGGGAGCCTTCTGCTATGCACAGCTTTCCCACTCCAAAGCCTTGCAGGAGTTCATGGATGCTCGGGCCTGCAGTGTTTTCCATCGGAGAGCTCTGGGTGCCCAAAACCTCCCCTGTGGCTTCCGAGCACCCTCCAACCCACATGCCCTTGGCACCCAGTCTGTTGCCGGAGGGTAGTCCTAAGCAAGACTCTCTAAGCTTTTGGAGCCAGCGTGCCTCCTGCTTGGAAAGCTCCTCAGGAACTCATTTGGAGTGAGGCTTCTGCTCCCATGCTTGTCGGCCAGCAGATGGTGCCAGCGCTCCACCAAAAAACTCTCTGCTTTGCCTTCAGCCAGGGTTCGCCTAGCTGAGCTCTCCTTGCCTCAAGCAGAAACTCCAGTGTGCATCCAGCCTACAGAAAGCAGAGTGCCTTTTCCTGAGCCTGCTATGTTGTGGCAGGTCCCCGAAGGCCTCTTAGGGCCTTCTCTCCCCTGACACAGTCGTGCCATTCAGCCCACCTGGCGAGCAATGGTCCACCTTGACAGGGCACACGGTGCAGCCTGGGTGTAGTTTCATGGTTGGGAAAGGGCAGATCCGGAAGCTGGGTGCCCACATGTGAATGGGGCCTGATGGGCCGAGCTGTCATTCCCTGCTTGCGAAGCAGGAGCTCTGGGGCCTGCAAGCTGCATGCACATCCCCTCCCTGGCTGCCCTCTTGCTTCTCCTCTGCTGCCAAGCCTCTCTCCCCACACGTGTGTCTCATCGAAAGGAGCAGGATGCTTGCCATTCTTTGCAAGGAGCTCATCCCACAAGCCTCATTTCCTTGGAGGGGTCTGCGAAATGCTCCAGAGCCTCCAGAGGAGCTGCAGACTCTCCAAACAACAAGGGCAGCAGCCGAGTCTATGACAGCCTGCTGCATGGAGGGCTTCGATGGGAGACTGCCATGCAACCCTGGCGGCGACTCTCTCTCACAGTGCTTTCCATGGGGAAACATTGTGTGTGCCAAGTGTCTCCTGTGTGCAGAAAATCTCTCCCCAGCACCAGAAGTGCAGGGAATCCTCTTTGGACACAGAGCAATGTTCTAGGAAGGCCTCCCATGGTGCGTGAGCCTCCACTTCCCCAACTGTCCAACTGCCTCAGGAACACATTTCTAGGGAGTGTGGGTCGCACAGGCAGGGCGGCTCGAGTGAGGAACGTGGATTGCAGGCAAAAGCCACTGCGCTGACCATTCCCCCTGGAAGTCGCAGCTGAAGGCTCTCTGCACCATGCCCTAGCTGGAATGAGCCTGCAGCCTGGCCTCCAGTCCCAGGCTTGCACTGGGCCTTGCTTGGTCAGGACCCATCCCAGCCTCAGCTCGGCCACCCTAGGGCCCGTGCAGGCCTAGGCCACTGCCAGCCAGGAGGACCTCTTTGGAGCGCTGTTCATTCGAGAAGGACCCAGGGTGTTGCCTGTGTGTCTCTTGCCCTGCTGGGACGCTGCAGGTCCAGAGGTCCAGTGTGTGCACATGGCCACTGGGGCCTGAGCACAAAACAGTCATGGCCCCACTTTCAAGCAGGATGCCTGCCGGCCCATAGCCGCCTGCCAACCCCCCTTGCTGTCTGCGTTGTCTTCACTGCTGGCAGGCTTCTGTGTGCACAGGCCAGTCTATGCCAAGGAAACGAGGTGCTTGCTCGCCCCTTGCTAGGATCTCCTCCTAACGCATTGTGGACCGGGGCACACACGCCCCTAGACCAGAAGCCTGCAAGGCAGCTGCAGCTTCGCAATCCACAAAGGCCTGCAGCACTTGGCAGAGAGCCTTCTGCTATGGATATCTTTCCCATCCAAAGCCTTGGAGGAGTTCATGGATGCTCGGCCCTGCAGCGTTTTCCATCGGAGAGCACTGGGTGCCCAAAGCCTCCCCTGTGGTTTCTGAGAACCTTCCAAAACACATGACCTTGGTACCCACTCTGTTGCCGGAGGGTAGTCCTAAGCAGAACTCTCGAAGCTTTTGGAGCCAGCGTGCCTCCTGCTTGGAAAGCTCCTCAGGAACTCATTTGGAGAGAGGCTTCTCCTCCCATGCTTGTCGGCCAACAGATGGTGCCCGCGCTCCACCAAAAAACTCTCTGCTTTGCCTTCAGCCATGGATAGCCTAGCTGAACTCTCTCTGCCACAAGTAGATACTGCAGGGTTCTTCCAGCCTACAGAAAGCAGAGTGCTTTTGCCTGAGCACTGCTATGCCATGGCAGCTCCCTGAAGGCCTCCTAGGGCCTTCTGTCCCCTAACACAGTCGTGCCATTCATCCCATGCGGGGAGCAAAGTTCACCCTTGGCAGGGCTCAGGGTGCAGCCTGTGTGTGGTTTCATGGCTGGGAAAGGGCAGATCCACAAGCTGGGGGCCCACTTGTGAATGGGACCTGGTGGGCAGAGCCGGCATTCCCTGGCTGGGATGCAGGAGATCTGGGGCCTTCAACCTGCATGCACATCCCCTCTCTGGCTGCCCCTCTTGCTTCTTCTCTGCTGCCAAGCCTCTCACACCACACGTGCGTCTCATTGCACGGAGCATGCTGCTTGCCCTTCTTCACAAGGACCTCAACTCACAAGCCTCATTTCCTCGAAGGGGAGTGACAATTGACCCAGAGCCTCCAGAGGAGCTGAAGTCTCTCCAGCCACCAAGGGAAGCAGCCGAATTGATGACAGCCTGCTGCATGGAGGGCTTCGATGGGAGAGTGCCATGCATCCCTGGCGGCGACTCTCTCTCACAGTGCTTTCCATGGGGAAACCCTGTGTGTGCCAAGTGTCTCCTGTGTGCAGAAAATCTCTCCCCAGGGCCAGAGGTGCAGGGAACCGTCTTTGTACCCAGAGCAATGTTCTAGGCAGGCCTCCCATGCTGGGTGAGCCTCCACTTCCCCAACTGTCCAACTGCCTCAGGAACACACTTCTAGGGAGTGTGGGTCTGACAGGCAGGGCAGATCGAGTGAGGCTCATGGATTGCAGGCAAAAGCCACTGCGCTGACCATTCCCCCTGGAAGTCGCAGCTGAAGGCTCTCTGCACCAGGCCCTAGCTGGAATGAGCCTGCAGCCTGGCCTCCAGTCCCAGGCTTGCCCTGGGCCCTGCTAGGATGGGACCCATCCCAGCCTCAGCACGGCCTCCCTAGGGCCTGTGCAGGCCTAAGCCACTGCCAGCCAGCAGGACCTCGATGGATTACCATTCATTCGAGGAGGCCCCAGGGTGTTGCCTGTGTGTCTCTTGCCCTGCTGGGATGCTGCAGGTCCAGAGGCTGTGTGTGCACGTGGCCACTGGGGCCTGAGCACAAAACAGTCATGACCCCACTTGCAAGCAGGATGCCTGCTGGCCCTTAGCTGCCTGAAACCTCCCCTTGCTGTCTGCGCTGTCTTCACTGCTGACAGGCCTGGGTGTGCACAGGCAAGTCTAGGCCAAGGAAACTGGGTGCTTGCATGCCGCTTGCTAGGAGGTCCTCCTAATGCATTCTGGTCTGGGGCACACACGCCCCTGGACCAGAAGCCTGCAAGGCAGCTGCAGCTTCACCATCCACAAAGTCCTGCAGCACTTGGCAGGGAGCCTTCTGCTATGCACAGCTTTCCCACTCCAAAGCCTTGCAGGAGTTCATGGATGCTCGGGCCTGCAGTGTTTTCCATCGGAGAGCTCTGGGTGCCCAAAACCTCCCCTGTGGCTTCCGAGCACCCTCCAACCCACATGCCCTTGGCACCCAGTCTGTTGCCGGAGGGTAGTCCTAAGCAAGACTCTCTAAGCTTTTGGAGCCAGCGTGCCTCCTGCTTGGAAAGCTCCTCAGGAACTCATTTGGAGCGAGGCTTCTGCTCCCATGCTTGTCGGCCAGCAGATGGTGCCAGCGCTCCACCAAAAAACTCTCTGCTTTGCCTTCAGCCAGGGTTCGCCTAGCTGAGCTCTCCTTGCCTCAAGCAGAAACTCCAGTGTGCATCCAGCCTACAGAAAGCAGAGTGCCTTTGCCTGAGCACTGCTATGTTGTGGCAGGTCCCCGAAGGCCTCCTAGGGCCTTCTCTCCCCTGACACAGTCGTGCCATTCAGCCCACCTGGCGAGCAATGGTCCACCTTGACAGGGCACACGGTGCAGCCTGGGTGTAGTTTCATGGTTGGGAAAGGGCAGATCCGGAAGCTGGGTGCCCACATGTGAATGGGGCCTGATGGGCCGAGCTGTCATTCCCTGCTTGCGAAGCAGGAGCTCTGGGGCCTGCAAGCTGCATGCACATCCCCTCCCTGGCTGCCCTCTTGCTTCTCCTCTGCTGCCAAGCCTCTCTCCCCACACGTGTGTCTCATCGAAAGGAGCAGGATGCTTGCCATTCTTTGCAAGGAGCTCATCCCACAAGCCTCATTTCCTTGGAGGGGTCTGCGAAATGCTCCAGAGCCTCCAGAGGAGCTGCAGACTCTCCAAACAACAAGGGCAGCAGCCGAGTCTATGACAGCCTGCTGCATGGAGGGCTTCGATGGGAGAGTGCCATGCAACCCTGGCGGCGACTCTCTCTCACAGTGCTTTCCATGGGGAAACATTGTGTGTGCCAAGTGTCTCCTGTGTGCAGAAAATCTCTCCCCAGCACCAGAAGTGCAGGGAATCCTCTTTGGACACAGAGCAATGTTCTAGGAAGGCCTCCCATGGTGCGTGAGCCTCCACTTCCCCAACTGTCCAACTGCCTCAGGAACACATTTCTAGGGAGTGTGGGTCGCACAGGCAGGGCGGCTCGAGTGAGGAACGTGGATTGCAGGCAAAAGCCACTGCGCTGACCATTCCCCCTGGAAGTCGCAGCTGAAGGCTCTCTGCACCATGCCCTAGCTGGAATGAGCCTGCAGCCTGGCCTCCAGTCCCAGGCTTGCACTGGGCCTTGCTTGGTCAGGACCCATCCCAGCCTCAGCTCGGCCACCCTAGGGCCCGTGCAGGCCTAGGCCACTGCCAGCCAGGAGGACCTCGTTGGAGCGCTGTTCATTCGAGAAGGACCCAGGGTGTTGCCTGTGTGTCTCTTGCCCTGCTGGGACGCTGCAGGTCCAGAGGTCCAGTGTGTGCACATGGCCACTGGGGCCTGAGCACAAAACAGTCATGGCCCCACTTTCAAGCAGGATGCCTGCCGGCCCATAGCCGCCTGCCAACCCCCCTTGCTGTCTGCGTTGTCTTCACTGCTGGCAGGCTTCTGTGTGCACAGGCCAGTCTATGCCAAGGAAACGAGGTGCTTGCTCGCCCCTTGCTAGGATCTCCTCCTAACGCATTGTGGACCGGGGCACACACGCCCCTAGACCGGAAGCCTGCAAGGCAGCTGCAGCTTCGCAATCCACAAAGGCCTGCAGCACTTGGCAGAGAGCCTTCTGCTATGGATATCTTTCCCATCCAAAGCCTTGGAGGAGTTCATGGATGCTCGGCCCTGCAGCGTTTTCCATCGGAGAGCACTGGGTGCCCAAAGCCTCCCCTGTGGTTTCTGAGAACCTTCCAAAACACATGACCTTGGTACCCACTCTGTTGCCGCAGGGTAGTCCTAAGCAGAACTCTCGAAGCTTTTGGAGCCAGCGTGCCTCCTGCTTGGAAAGCTCCTCAGGAACTCATTTGGAGAGAGGCTTCTCCTCCCATGCTTGTCGGCCAACAGATGGTGCCCGCGCTCCACCAAAAAACTCTCTGCTTTGCCTTCAGCCATGGATAGCCTAGCTGAACTCTCTCTGCCACAAGTAGATACTGCAGGGTTCTTCCAGCCTACAGAAAGCAGAGTGCTTTTGCCTGAGCACTGCTATGCCATGGCAGCTCCCTGAAGGCCTCCTAGGGCCTTCTGTCCCCTAACACAGTCGTGCCATTCATCCCATGCGGGGAGCAAAGTTCACCCTTGGCAGGGCTCAGGGTGCAGCCTGTGTGTGGTTTCATGGCTGGGAAAGGGCAGATCCACAAGCTGGGGGCCCACTTGTGAATGGGACCTGGTGGGCAGAGCCGGCATTCCCTGGCTGGGATGCAGGAGATCTGGGGCCTTCAACCTGCATGCACATCCCCTCTCTGGCTGCCCCTCTTGCTTCTTCTCTGCTGCCAAGCCTCTCACACCACACGTGCGTCTCATTGCACGGAGCATGCTGCTTGCCCTTCTTCACAAGGACCTCAACTCACAAGCCTCATTTCCTCGAAGGGGAGTGACAATTGACCCAGAGCCTCCAGAGGAGCTGAAGTCTCTCCAGCCACCAAGGGAAGCAGCCGAATTGATGACAGCCTGCTGCATGGAGGGCTTCGATGGGAGAGTGCCATGCATCCCTGGCGGCGACTCTCTCTCACAGTGCTTTCCATGGGGAAACCCTGTGTGTGCCAAGTGTCTCCTGTGTGCAGAAAATCTCTCCCCAGGGCCAGAGGTGCAGGGAACCGTCTTTGTACCCAGAGCAATGTTCTAGGCAGGCCTCCCATGCTGGGTGAGCCTCCACTTCCCCAACTGTCCAACTGCCTCAGGAACACACTTCTAGGGAGTGTGGGTCTGACAGGCAGGGCAGATCGAGTGAGGCTCATGGATTGCAGGCAAAAGCCACTGCGCTGACCATTCCCCCTGGAAGTCGCAGCTGAAGGCTCTCTGCACCAGGCCCTAGCTGGAATGAGCCTGCAGCCTGGCCTCCAGTCCCAGGCTTGCCCTGGGCCCTGCTAGGATGGGACCCATCCCAGCCTCAGCACGGCCTCCCTAGGGCCTGTGCAGGCCTAGGCCACTGCCAGCCAGCAGGACCTCGATGGATTACCATTCATTCGAGGAGGCCCCAGGGTGTTGCCTGTGTGTCTCTTGCCCTGCTGGGATGCTGCAGGTCCAGAGGCTGTGTGTGCACGTGGCCACTGGGGCCTGAGCACAAAACAGTCATGACCCCACTTGCAAGCAGGATGCCTGCTGGCCCTTAGCTGCCTGAAACCTCCCCTTGCTGTCTGCGCTGTCTTCACTGCTGACAGGCCTGGGTGTGCACAGGCAAGTCTAGGCCAAGGAAACTGGGTGCTTGCATGCCGCTTGCTAGGAGGTCCTCCTAATGCATTCTGGTCTGGGGCACACACGCCCCTGGACCAGAAGCCTGCAAGGCAGCTGCAGCTTCACCATCCACAAAGTCCTGCAGCACTTGGCAGGGAGCCTTCTGCTATGCACAGCTTTCCCATTCCAAAGCCTTGCAGGAGTTCATGGATGCTCGGGCCTGCAGTGTTTTCCATCGGAGAGCTCTGGGTGCCCAAAACCTCCCCTGTGGCTTCCGAGCACCCTCCAACCCACATGCCCTTGGCACCCAGTCTGTTGCCGGAGGGTAGTCCTAAGCAAGACTCTCTAAGCTTTTGGAGCCAGCGTGCCTCCTGCTTGGAAAGCTCCTCAGGAACTCATTTGGAGCGAGGCTTCTGCTCCCATGCTTGTCGGCCAGCAGATGGTGCCAGCGCTCCACCAAAAAACTCTCTGCTTTGCCTTCAGCCAGGGTTCGCCTAGCTGAGCTCTCCTTGCCTCAAGCAGAAACTCCAGTGTGCATCCAGCCTACAGAAAGCAGAGTGCCTTTGCCTGAGCACTGCTATGTTGTGGCAGGTCCCCGAAGGCCTCCTAGGGCCTTCTCTCCCCTGACACAGTCGTGCCATTCAGCCCACCTGGCGAGCAATGGTCCACCTTGACAGGGCACACGGTGCAGCCTGGGTGTAGTTTCATGGTTGGGAAAGGGCAGATCCGGAAGCTGGGTGCCCACATGTGAATGGGGCCTGATGGGCCGAGCTGTCATTCCCTGCTTGCGAAGCAGGAGCTCTGGGGCCTGCAAGCTGCATGCACATCCCCTCCCTGGCTGCCCTCTTGCTTCTCCTCTGCTGCCAAGCCTCTCTCCCCACACGTGTGTCTCATCGAAAGGAGCAGGATGCTTGCCATTCTTTGCAAGGAGCTCATCCCACAAGCCTCATTTCCTTGGAGGGGTCTGCGAAATGCTCCAGAGCCTCCAGAGGAGCTGCAGACTCTCCAAACAACAAGGGCAGCAGCCGAGTCTATGACAGCCTGCTGCATGGAGGGCTTCGATGGGAGAGTGCCATGCAACCCTGGCGGCGACTCTCTCTCACAGTGCTTTCCATGGGGAAACATTGTGTGTGCCAAGTGTCTCCTGTGTGCAGAAAATCTCTCCCCAGCACCAGAAGTGCAGGGAATCCTCTTTGGACACAGAGCAATGTTCTAGGAAGGCCTCCCATGGTGCGTGAGCCTCCACTTCCCCAACTGTCCAACTGCCTCAGGAACACATTTCTAGGGAGTGTGGGTCGCACAGGCAGGGCGGCTCGAGTGAGGAACGTGGATTGCAGGCAAAAGCCACTGCGCTGACCATTCCCCCTGGAAGTCGCAGCTGAAGGCTCTCTGCACCATGCCCTAGCTGGAATGAGCCTGCAGCCTGGCCTCCAGTCCCAGGCTTGCACTGGGCCTTGCTTGGTCAGGACCCATCCCAGCCTCAGCTCGGCCACCCTAGGGCCCGTGCAGGCCTAGGCCACTGCCAGCCAGGAGGACCTCGTTGGAGCGCTGTTCATTCGAGAAGGACCCAGGGTGTTGCCTGTGTGTCTCTTGCCCTGCTGGGACGCTGCAGGTCCAGAGGCTGTGTGTGCACATGGCCACTGGGGCCTGAGCACAAAACAGTCATGGCCCCACTTTCAAGCAGGATGCCTGCCGGCCCATAGCCGCCTGCCAACCCCCCTTGCTGTCTGCGTTGTCTTCACTGCTGGCAGGCTTCTGTGTGCACAGGCCAGTCTATGCCAAGGAAACGAGGTGCTTGCTCGCCCCTTGCTAGGAGCTCCTCCTAACGCATTGTGGACCGGGGCACACACGCCCCTAGACCAGAAGCCTGCAAGGCAGCTGCAGCTTCGCAATCCACAAAGGCCTGCAGCACTTGGCAGAGAGCCTTCTGCTATGGATATCTTTCCCATCCAAAGCCTTGGAGGAGTTCATGGATGCTCGGCCCTGCAGCGTTTTCCATCGGAGAGCACTGGGTGCCCAAAGCCTCCCCTGTGGTTTCTGAGAACCTTCCAAAACACATGACCTTGGTACCCACTCTGTTGCCGCAGGGTAGTCCTAAGCAGAACTCTCGAAGCTTTTGGAGCCAGCGTGCCTCCTGCTTGGAAAGCTCCTCAGGAACTCATTTGGAGAGAGGCTTCTCCTCCCATGCTTGTCGGCCAACAGATGGTGCCCGCGCTCCACCAAAAAACTCTCTGCTTTGCCTTCAGCCATGGATAGCCTAGCTGAACTCTCTCTGCCACAAGTAGATACTGCAGGGTTCTTCCAGCCTACAGAAAGCAGAGTGCTTTTGCCTGAGCACTGCTATGCCATGGCAGCTCCCTGAAGGCCTCCTAGGGCCTTCTGTCCCCTAACACAGTCGTGCCATTCATCCCATGCGGGGAGCAAAGTTCACCCTTGGCAGGGCTCAGGGTGCAGCCTGTGTGTGGTTTCATGGCTGGGAAAGGGCAGATCCACAAGCTGGGGGCCCACTTGTGAATGGGACCTGGTGGGCAGAGCCGGCATTCCCTGGCTGGGATGCAGGAGATCTGGGGCCTTCAAGCTGCATGCACATCCCCTCTCTGGCAGCCGCTCTTGCTTCTTCTCTGCTGCCAAGCCTCTCACACCACACGTGCGTCTCATTGCACAGAGCATGCTGCTTGCCCTTCTTCACAAGGACCTCAACTCACAAGCCTCATTTCCTCGAAGGGGAGTGACAATTGACCCAGAGCCTCCAGAGGAGCTGAAGTCTCTCCAGCCACCAAGGGAAGCAGCCGAATTGATGACAGCCTGCTGCATGGAGGGCTTCGATGGGAGAGTGCCATGCATCCCTGGCGGCGACTCTCTCTCACAGTGCTTTCCATGGGGAAACCCTGTGTGTGCCAAGTGTCTCCTGTGTGCAGAAAATCTCTCCCCAGCACCAGAAGTGCAGGGAATCTTCTTTGGACACAGAGCAATGTTCTAGGAAGGCCTCCCATGCTGGGTGAGCCTCCACTTCCCCAACTGTCCAACTGCCTCAGGAACACACTTCTAGGGAGTGTGGGTCTGACAGGCAGGGCAGATCGGGTGAGGCTCATGGATTGCAGGCAAAAGCCACTGCGCTGACCATTCCCCCTGGAAGTCGCAGCTGAAGGCTCTCTGCACCAGGCCCTAGCTGGAATGAGCCTGCAGCCTGGCCTCCAGTCCCAGGCTTGCCCTGGGCCCTGCTAGGATGGGACCCATCCCAGCCTCAGCACAGCCTCCCTAGGGCCTGTGCAGGCCTAGGCCACTGCCTGCCAGCAGGACCTCGATGGATTACCATTCATTCGAGGAGGCCCCAGGGTGTTGCCTGTGTGTCTCTTGCCCTGCTGGGACGCTGCAGGTCCAGAGGCTGTGTGTGCACGTGGCCACTGGGGCCTGAGCACAAAACAGTCATGACCCCACTTGCAAGCAGGATGCCTGCTGGCCCTTAGCTGCCTGAAACCTCCGCTTGCTGTCTGCGCTGTCTTCACTGCTGACAGGCCTGGGTGTGCACAGGCAAGTCTAGGCCAAGGAAACTGGGTGCTTGCATGCCGCTTGCTAGGAGGTCCTCCTAATGCATTCTGGTCTGGGGCACACACGCCCCTGGACCAGAAGCCTGCAAGGCAGCTGCAGCTTCACCATCCACAAAGTCCTGCAGCACTTGGCAGGGAGCCTTCTGCTATGCACAGCTTTCCCACTCCAAAGCCTTGCAGGAGTTCATGGATGCTCGGGCCTGCAGTGTTTTCCATCGGAGAGCTCTGGGTGCCCAAAACCTCCCCTGTGGCTTCCGAGCACCCTCCAACCCACATGCCCTTGGCACCCAGTCTGTTGCCGGAGGGTAGTCCTAAGCAAGACTCTCTAAGCTTTTGGAGCCAGCGTGTCTCCTGCTTGGAAAGCTCCTCAGGAACTCATTTGGAGTGAGGCTTCTGCTCCCATGCTTGTCGGCCAGCAGATGGTGCCAGCGCTCCACCAAAAAACTCTCTGCTTTGCCTTCAGCCAGGGTTCGCCTAGCTGAGCTCTCCTTGCCTCAAGCAGAAACTCCAGTGTGCATCCAGCCTACAGAAAGCAGAGTGCCTTTTCCTGAGCCTGCTATGTTGTGGCAGGTCCCCGAAGGCCTCCTAGGGCCTTCTCTCCCCTGACACAGTCGTGCCATTCAGCCCACCTGGCGAGCAATGGTCCACCTTGACAGGGCACACGGTGCAGCCTGGGTGTAGTTTCATGGTTGGGAAAGGGCAGATCCGGAAGCTGGGTGCCCACATGTGAATGGGGCCTGATGGGCCGAGCTGTCATTCCCTGCTTGCGAAGCAGGAGCTCTGGGGCCTGCAAGCTGCATGCACATCCCCTCCCTGGCTGCCCTCTTGCTTCTCCTCTGCTGCCAAGCCTCTCTCCCCACACGTGTGTCTCATCGAAAGGAGCAGGATGCTTGCCATTCTTTGCAAGGAGCTCATCCCACAAGCCTCATTTCCTTGGAGGGGTCTGCGAAATGCTCCAGAGCCTCCAGAGGAGCTGCAGACTCTCCAAACAACAAGGGCAGCAGCCGAGTCTATGACAGCCTGCTGCATGGAGGGCTTCGATGGGAGAGTGCCATGCAACCCTGGCGGCGACTCTCTCTCACAGTGCTTTCCATGGGGAAACATTGTGTGTGCCAAGTGTCTCCTGTGTGCAGAAAATCTCTCCCCAGCACCAGAAGTGCAGGGAATCCTCTTTGGACACAGAGCAATGTTCTAGGAAGGCCTCCCATGGTGCGTGAGCCTCCACTTCCCCAACTGTCCAACTGCCTCAGGAACACATTTCTAGGGAGTGTGGGTCGCACAGGCAGGGCGGCTCGAGTGAGGAACGTGGATTGCAGGCAAAAGCCACTGCGCTGACCATTCCCCCTGGAAGTCGCAGCTGAAGGCTCTCTGCACCATGCCCTAGCTGGAATGAGCCTGCAGCCTGGCCTCCAGTCCCAGGCTTGCACTGGGCCTTGCTTGGTCAGGACCCATCCCAGCCTCAGCTCGGCCACCCTAGGGCCCGTGCAGGCCTAGGCCACTGCCAGCCAGGAGGACCTCGTTGGAGCGCTGTTCATTCGAGAAGGACCCAGGGTGTTGCCTGTGTGTCTCTTGCCCTGCTGGGACGCTGCAGGTCCAGAGGCTGTGTGTGCACGTGGCCACTGGGGCCTGAGCACAAAACAGTCATGGCCCCACTTTCAAGCAGGACGCCTGCCGGCTCATAGCCGCCTGCCACACCCCCTTGCTGTCTGCGTTGTCTTCACTGCTGGCAGGCTGCTGTGTGCACAGGCCAGTCTATGCCAAGGAAACGAGGTGCTTGCTCGCCCCTTGCTAGGAGCTCCTCCTAACGCATTGTGGACCGGGGCACACACGCCCCTAGACCAGAAGCCTGCAAGGCAGCTGCAGCTTCGCAATCCACAAAGGCATGCAGCACTTGGCAGAGAGCCTTCTGCTATGGATATCTTTCCCATCCAAAGCCTTGGAGGAGTTCATGGATGCTCGGCCCTGCAGCGTTTTCCATCGGAGAGCACTGGGTGCCCAAAGCCTCCCCTGTGGTTTCTGAGAACCTTCCAAAACACATGACCTTGGTACCCACTCTGTTGCCGCAGGGTAGTCCTAAGCAGAACTCTCGAAGCTTTTGGAGCCAGCGTGCCTCCTGCTTGGAAAGCTCCTCAGGAACTCATTTGGAGAGAGGCTTCTCCTCCCATGCTTGTCGGCCAACAGATGGTGCCCGCGCTCCACCAAAAAACTCTCTGCTTTGCCTTCAGCCATGGATAGCCTAGCTGAACTCTCTCTGCCACAAGTAGATACTGCAGGGTTCTTCCAGCCTACAGAAAGCAGAGTGCTTTTGCCTGAGCACTGCTATGCCATGGCAGCTCCCTGAAGGCCTCCTAGGGCCTTCTGTCCCCTAACACAGTCGTGCCATTCATCCCATGCGGGGAGCAAAGTTCACCCTTGGCAGGGCTCAGGGTGCAGCCTGTGTGTGGTTTCATGGCTGGGAAAGGGCAGATCCACAAGCTGGGGGCCCACTTGTGAATGGGACCTGGTGGGCAGAGCCGGCATTCCCTGGCTGGGATGCAGGAGATCTGGGGCCTTCAAGCTGCATGCACATCCCCTCTCTGGCTGCCCCTCTTGCTTCTTCTCTGCTGCCAAGCCTCTCACACCACACGTGCGTCTCATTGCACGGAGCATGCTGCTTGCCCTTCTTCACAAGGACCTCAACTCACAAGCCTCATTTCCTCGAAGGGGAGTGACAATTGACCCAGAGCCTCCAGAGGAGCTGAAGTCTCTCCAGCCACCAAGGGAAGCAGCCGAATTGATGACAGCCTGCTGCATGGAGGGCTTCGATGGGAGAGTGCCATGCATCCCTGGCGGCGACTCTCTCTCACAGTGCTTTCCATGGGGAAACCCTGTGTGTGCCAAGTGTCTCCTGTGTGCAGAAAATCTCTCCCCAGGGCCAGAGGTGCAGGGAACCGTCTTTGTACCCAGAGCAATGTTCTAGGCAGGCCTCCCATGCTGGGTGAGCCTCCACTTCCCCAACTGTCCAACTGCCTCAGGAACACACTTCTAGGGAGTGTGGGTCTGACAGGCAGGGCAGATCGAGTGAGGCTCATGGATTGCAGGCAAAAGCCACTGCGCTGACCATTCCCCCTGGAAGTCGCAGCTGAAGGCTCTCTGCACCAGGCCCTAGCTGGAATGAGCCTGCAGCCTGGCCTCCAGTCCCAGGCTTGCCCTGGGCCCTGCTAGGATGGGACCCATCCCAGCCTCAGCACAGCCTCCCTAGGGCCTGTGCAGGCCTAGGCCACTGCCTGCCAGCAGGACCTCGATGGATTACCATTCATTCGAGGAGGCCCCAGGGTGTTGCCTGTGTGTCTCTTGCCCTGCTGGGACGCTGCAGGTCCAGAGGCTGTGTGTGCACGTGGCCACTGGGGCCTGAGCACAAAACAGTCATGACCCCACTTGCAAGCAGGATGCCTGCTGGCCCTTAGCTGCCTGAAACCTCCGCTTGCTGTCTGCGCTGTCTTCACTGCTGACAGGCCTGGGTGTGCACAGGCAAGTCTAGGCCAAGGAAACTGGGTGCTTGCATGCCGCTTGCTAGGAGGTCCTCCTAATGCATTCTGGTCTGGGGCACACACGCCCCTGGACCAGAAGCCTGCAAGGCAGCTGCAGCTTCACCATCCACAAAGTCCTGCAGCACTTGGCAGGGAGCCTTCTGCTATGCACAGCTTTCCCACTCCAAAGCCTTGCAGGAGTTCATGGATGCTCGGGCCTGCAGTGTTTTCCATCGGAGAGCTCTGGGTGCCCAAAACCTCCCCTGTGGCTTCCGAGCACCCTCCAACCCACATGCCCTTGGCACCCAGTCTGTTGCCGGAGGGTAGTCCTAAGCAAGACTCTCTAAGCTTTTGGAGCCAGCGTGTCTCCTGCTTGGAAAGCTCCTCAGGAACTCATTTGGAGTGAGGCTTCTGCTCCCATGCTTGTCGGCCAGCAGATGGTGCCAGCGCTCCACCAAAAAACTCTCTGCTTTGCCTTCAGCCAGGGTTCGCCTAGCTGAGCTCTCCTTGCCTCAAGCAGAAACTCCAGTGTGCATCCAGCCTACAGAAAGCAGAGTGCCTTTTCCTGAGCCTGCTATGTTGTGGCAGGTCCCCGAAGGCCTCCTAGGGCCTTCTCTCCCCTGACACAGTCGTGCCATTCAGCCCACCTGGCGAGCAATGGTCCACCTTGACAGGGCACACGGTGCAGCCTGGGTGTAGTTTCATGGTTGGGAAAGGGCAGATCCGGAAGCTGGGTGCCCACATGTGAATGGGGCCTGATGGGCCGAGCTGTCATTCCCTGCTTGCGAAGCAGGAGCTCTGGGGCCTGCAAGCTGCATGCACATCCCCTCCCTGGCTGCCCTCTTGCTTCTCCTCTGCTGCCAAGCCTCTCTCCCCACACGTGTGTCTCATCGAAAGGAGCAGGATGCTTGCCATTCTTTGCAAGGAGCTCATCCCACAAGCCTCATTTCCTTGGAGGGGTCTGCGAAATGCTCCAGAGCCTCCAGAGGAGCTGCAGACTCTCCAAACAACAAGGGCAGCAGCCGAGTCTATGACAGCCTGCTGCATGGAGGGCTTCGATGGGAGAGTGCCATGCAACCCTGGCGGCGACTCTCTCTCACAGTGCTTTCCATGGGGAAACATTGTGTGTGCCAAGTGTCTCCTGTGTGCAGAAAATCTCTCCCCAGCACCAGAAGTGCAGGGAATCCTCTTTGGACACAGAGCAATGTTCTAGGAAGGCCTCCCATGGTGCGTGAGCCTCCACTTCCCCAACTGTCCAACTGCCTCAGGAACACATTTCTAGGGAGTGTGGGTCGCACAGGCAGGGCGGCTCGAGTGAGGAACGTGGATTGCAGGCAAAAGCCACTGCGCTGACCATTCCCCCTGGAAGTCGCAGCTGAAGGCTCTCTGCACCATGCCCTAGCTGGAATGAGCCTGCAGCCTGGCCTCCAGTCCCAGGCTTGCACTGGGCCTTGCTTGGTCAGGACCCATCCCAGCCTCAGCTCGGCCACCCTAGGGCCCGTGCAGGCCTAGGCCACTGCCAGCCAGGAGGACCTCGTTGGAGCGCTGTTCATTCGAGAAGGACCCAGGGTGTTGCCTGTGTGTCTCTTGCCCTGCTGGGACGCTGCAGGTCCAGAGGCTGTGTGTGCACGTGGCCACTGGGGCCTGAGCACAAAACAGTCATGGCCCCACTTTCAAGCAGGACGCCTGCCGGCTCATAGCCGCCTGCCACACCCCCTTGCTGTCTGCGTTGTCTTCACTGCTGGCAGGCTGCTGTGTGCACAGGCCAGTCTATGCCAAGGAAACGAGGTGCTTGCTCGCCCCTTGCTAGGAGCTCCTCCTAACGCATTGTGGACCGGGGCACACACGCCCCTAGACCAGAAGCCTGCAAGGCAGCTGCAGCTTCGCAATCCACAAAGGCATGCAGCACTTGGCAGAGAGCCTTCTGCTATGGATATCTTTCCCATCCAAAGCCTTGGAGGAGTTCATGGATGCTCGGCCCTGCAGCGTTTTCCATCGGAGAGCACTGGGTGCCCAAAGCCTCCCCTGTGGTTTCTGAGAACCTTCCAAAACACATGACCTTGGTACCCACTCTGTTGCCGCAGGGTAGTCCTAAGCAGAACTCTCGAAGCTTTTGGAGCCAGCGTGCCTCCTGCTTGGAAAGCTCCTCAGGAACTCATTTGGAGAGAGGCTTCTCCTCCCATGCTTGTCGGCCAACAGATGGTGCCCGCGCTCCACCAAAAAACTCTCTGCTTTGCCTTCAGCCATGGATAGCCTAGCTGAACTCTCTCTGCCACAAGTAGATACTGCAGGGTTCTTCCAGCCTACAGAAAGCAGAGTGCTTTTGCCTGAGCACTGCTATGCCATGGCAGCTCCCTGAAGGCCTCCTAGGGCCTTCTGTCCCCTAACACAGTCGTGCCATTCATCCCATGCGGGGAGCAAAGTTCACCCTTGGCAGGGCTCAGGGTGCAGCCTGTGTGTGGTTTCATGGCTGGGAAAGGGCAGATCCACAAGCTGGGGGCCCACTTGTGAATGGGACCTGGTGGGCAGAGCCGGCATTCCCTGGCTGGGATGCAGGAGATCTGGGGCCTTCAAGCTGCATGCACATCCCCTCTCTGGCTGCCCCTCTTGCTTCTTCTCTGCTGCCAAGCCTCTCACACCACACGTGCGTCTCATTGCACGGAGCATGCTGCTTGCCCTTCTTCACAAGGACCTCAACTCACAAGCCTCATTTCCTCGAAGGGGAGTGACAATTGACCCAGAGCCTCCAGAGGAGCTGAAGTCTCTCCAGCCACCAAGGGAAGCAGCCGAATTGATGACAGCCTGCTGCATGGAGGGCTTCGATGGGAGAGTGCCATGCATCCCTGGCGGCGACTCTCTCTCACAGTGCTTTCCATGGGGAAACCCTGTGTGTGCCAAGTGTCTCCTGTGTGCAGAAAATCTCTCCCCAGGGCCAGAGGTGCAGGGAACCGTCTTTGTACCCAGAGCAATGTTCTAGGCAGGCCTCCCATGCTGGGTGAGCCTCCACTTCCCCAACTGTCCAACTGCCTCAGGAACACACTTCTAGGGAGTGTGGGTCTGACAGGCAGGGCAGATCGAGTGAGGCTCATGGATTGCAGGCAAAAGCCACTGCGCTGACCATTCCCCCTGGAAGTCGCAGCTGAAGGCTCTCTGCACCAGGCCCTAGCTGGAATGAGCCTGCAGCCTGGCCTCCAGTCCCAGGCTTGCCCTGGGCCCTGCTAGAATGGGACCCATCCCAGCCTCAGCACGGCCTCCCTAGGGCCTGTGCAGGCCTAGGCCACTGCCAGCCAGCAGGACCTCGATGGATTACCATTCATTCGAGGAGGCCCCAGGGTGTTGCCTGTGTGTCTCTTGCCCTGCTGGGATGCTGCAGGTCCAGAGGCTGTGTGTGCACGTGGCCACTGGGGCCTGAGCACAAAACAGTCATGACCCCACTTGCAAGCAGGATGCCTGCTGGCCCTTAGCTGCCTGAAACCTCCCCTTGCTGTCTGCGCTGTCTTCACTGCTGACAGGCCTGGGTGTGCACAGGCAAGTCTAGGCCAAGGAAACTGGGTGCTTGCATGCCGCTTGCTAGGAGGTCCTCCTAATGCATTCTGGTCTGGGGCACACACGCCCCTGGACCAGAAGCCTGCAAGGCAGCTGCAGCTTCACCATCCACAAAGTCCTGCAGCACTTGGCAGGGAGCCTTCTGCTATGCACAGCTTTCCCACTCCAAAGCCTTGCAGGAGTTCATGGATGCTCGGGCCTGCAGTGTTTTCCATCGGAGAGCTCTGGGTGCCCAAAACCTCCCCTGTGGCTTCCGAGCACCCTCCAACCCACATGCCCTTGGCACCCAGTCTGTTGCCGGAGGGTAGTCCTAAGCAAGACTCTCTAAGCTTTTGGAGCCAGCGTGCCTCCTGCTTGGAAAGCTCCTCAGGAACTCATTTGGAGTGAGGCTTCTGCTCCCATGCTTGTCGGCCAGCAGATGGTGCCAGCGCTCCACCAAAAAACTCTCTGCTTTGCCTTCAGCCAGGGTTCGCCTAGCTGAGCTCTCCTTGCCTCAAGCAGAAACTCCAGTGTGCATCCAGCCTACAGAAAGCAGAGTGCCTTTTCCTGAGCCTGCTATGTTGTGGCAGGTCCCCGAAGGCCTCCTAGGGCCTTCTCTCCCCTGACACAGTCGTGCCATTCAGCCCACCTGGCGAGCAATGGTCCACCTTGACAGGGCACACGGTGCAGCCTGGGTGTAGTTTCATGGTTGGGAAAGGGCAGATCCGGAAGCTGGGTGCCCACATGTGAATGGGGCCTGATGGGCCGAGCTGTCATTCCCTGCTTGCGAAGCAGGAGCTCTGGGGCCTGCAAGCTGCATGCACATCCCCTCCCTGGCTGCCCTCTTGCTTCTCCTCTGCTGCCAAGCCTCTCTCCCCACACGTGTGTCTCATCGAAAGGAGCAGGATGCTTGCCATTCTTTGCAAGGAGCTCATCCCACAAGCCTCATTTCCTTGGAGGGGTCTGCGAAATGCTCCAGAGCCTCCAGAGGAGCTGCAGACTCTCCAAACAACAAGGGCAGCAGCCGAGTCTATGACAGCCTGCTGCATGGAGGGCTTCGATGGGAGAGTGCCATGCAACCCTGGCGGCGACTCTCTCTCACAGTGCTTTCCATGGGGAAACATTGTGTGTGCCAAGTGTCTCCTGTGTGCAGAAAATCTCTCCCCAGGGCCAGAGGTGCAGGGAACCGTCTTTGTACCCAGAGCAATGTTCTAGGCAGGCCTCCCATGCTGGGTGAGCCTCCACTTCCCCAACTGTCCAACTGCCTCAGGAACACACTTCTAGGGAGTGTGGGTCTGACAGGCAGGGCAGATCGAGTGAGGCTCATGGATTGCAGGCAAAAGCCACTGCGCTGACCATTCCCCCTGGAAGTCGCAGCTGAAGGCTCTCTGCACCAGGCCCTAGCTGGAATGAGCCTGCAGCCTGGCCTCCAGTCCCAGGCTTGCCCTGGGCCCTGCTAGAATGGGACCCATCCCAGCCTCAGCACGGCCTCCCTAGGGCCTGTGCAGGCCTAGGCCACTGCCAGCCAGCAGGACCTCGATGGATTACCATTCATTCGAGGAGGCCCCAGGGTGTTGCCTGTGTGTCTCTTGCCCTGCTGGGATGCTGCAGGTCCAGAGGCTGTGTGTGCACGTGGCCACTGGGGCCTGAGCACAAAACAGTCATGACCCCACTTGCAAGCAGGATGCCTGCTGGCCCTTAGCTGCCTGAAACCTCCCCTTGCTGTCTGCGCTGTCTTCACTGCTGACAGGCCTGGGTGTGCACAGGCAAGTCTAGGCCAAGGAAACTGGGTGCTTGCATGCCGCTTGCTAGGAGGTCCTCCTAATGCATTCTGGTCTGGGGCACACACGCCCCTGGACCAGAAGCCTGCAAGGCAGCTGCAGCTTCACCATCCACAAAGTCCTGCAGCACTTGGCAGGGAGCCTTCTGCTATGCACAGCTTTCCCACTCCAAAGCCTTGCAGGAGTTCATGGATGCTCGGGCCTGCAGTGTTTTCCATCGGAGAGCTCTGGGTGCCCAAAACCTCCCCTGTGGCTTCCGAGCACCCTCCAACCCACATGCCCTTGGCACCCAGTCTGTTGCCGGAGGGTAGTCCTAAGCAAGACTCTCTAAGCTTTTGGAGCCAGCGTGCCTCCTGCTTGGAAAGCTCCTCAGGAACTCATTTGGAGTGAGGCTTCTGCTCCCATGCTTGTCGGCCAGCAGATGGTGCCAGCGCTCCACCAAAAAACTCTCTGCTTTGCCTTCAGCCAGGGTTCGCCTAGCTGAGCTCTCCTTGCCTCAAGCAGAAACTCCAGTGTGCATCCAGCCTACAGAAAGCAGAGTGCCTTTTCCTGAGCCTGCTATGTTGTGGCAGGTCCCCGAAGGCCTCCTAGGGCCTTCTCTCCCCTGACACAGTCGTGCCATTCAGCCCACCTGGCGAGCAATGGTCCACCTTGACAGGGCACACGGTGCAGCCTGGGTGTAGTTTCATGGTTGGGAAAGGGCAGATCCGGAAGCTGGGTGCCCACATGTGAATGGGGCCTGATGGGCCGAGCTGTCATTCCCTGCTTGCGAAGCAGGAGCTCTGGGGCCTGCAAGCTGCATGCACATCCCCTCCCTGGCTGCCCTCTTGCTTCTCCTCTGCTGCCAAGCCTCTCTCCCCACACGTGTGTCTCATCGAAAGGAGCAGGATGCTTGCCATTCTTTGCAAGGAGCTCATCCCACAAGCCTCATTTCCTTGGAGGGGTCTGCGAAATGCTCCAGAGCCTCCAGAGGAGCTGCAGACTCTCCAAACAACAAGGGCAGCAGCCGAGTCTATGACAGCCTGCTGCATGGAGGGCTTCGATGGGAGAGTGCCATGCAACCCTGGCGGCGACTCTCTCTCACAGTGCTTTCCATGGGGAAACATTGTGTGTGCCAAGTGTCTCCTGTGTGCAGAAAATCTCTCCCCAGCACCAGAAGTGCAGGGAATCCTCTTTGGACACAGAGCAATGTTCTAGGAAGGCCTCCCATGGTGCGTGAGCCTCCACTTCCCCAACTGTCCAACTGCCTCAGGAACACATTTCTAGGGAGTGTGGGTCGCACAGGCAGGGCGGCTCGAGTGAGGAACGTGGATTGCAGGCAAAAGCCACTGCGCTGACCATTCCCCCTGGAAGTCGCAGCTGAAGGCTCTCTGCACCATGCCCTAGCTGGAATGAGCCTGCAGCCTGGCCTCCAGTCCCAGGCTTGCACTGGGCCTTGCTTGGTCAGGACCCATCCCAGCCTCAGCTCGGCCACCCTAGGGCCCGTGCAGGCCTAGGCCACTGCCAGCCAGGAGGACCTCGTTGGAGCGCTGTTCATTCGAGAAGGACCCAGGGTGTTGCCTGTGTGTCTCTTGCCCTGCTGGGACGCTGCAGGTCCAGAGGTCCAGTGTGTGCACATGGCCACTGGGGCCTGAGCACAAAACAGTCATGGCCCCACTTTCAAGCAGGATGCCTGCCGGCCCATAGCCGCCTGCCAACCCCCCTTGCTGTCTGCGTTGTCTTCACTGCTGGCAGGCTTCTGTGTGCACAGGCCAGTCTATGCCAAGGAAACGAGGTGCTTGCTCGCCCCTTGCTAGGATCTCCTCCTAACGCATTGTGGACCGGGGCACACACGCCCCTAGACCAGAAGCCTGCAAGGCAGCTGCAGCTTCGCAATCCACAAAGGCCTGCAGCACTTGGCAGAGAGCCTTCTGCTATGGATATCTTTCCCATCCAAAGCCTTGGAGGAGTTCATGGATGCTCGGCCCTGCAGCGTTTTCCATCGGAGAGCACTGGGTGCCCAAAGCCTCCCCTGTGGTTTCTGAGAACCTTCCAAAACACATGACCTTGGTACCCACTCTGTTGCCGCAGGGTAGTCCTAAGCAGAACTCTCGAAGCTTTTGGAGCCAGCGTGCCTCCTGCTTGGAAAGCTCCTCAGGAACTCATTTGGAGAGAGGCTTCTCCTCCCATGCTTGTCGGCCAACAGATGGTGCCCGCGCTCCACCAAAAAACTCTCTGCTTTGCCTTCAGCCATGGATAGCCTAGCTGAACTCTCTCTGCCACAAGTAGATACTGCAGGGTTCTTCCAGCCTACAGAAAGCAGAGTGCTTTTGCCTGAGCACTGCTATGCCATGGCAGCTCCCTGAAGGCCTCCTAGGGCCTTCTGTCCCCTAACACAGTCGTGCCATTCATCCCATGCGGGGAGCAAAGTTCACCCTTGGCAGGGCTCAGGGTGCAGCCTGTGTGTGGTTTCATGGCTGGGAAAGGGCAGATCCACAAGCTGGGGGCCCACTTGTGAATGGGACCTGGTGGGCAGAGCCGGCATTCCCTGGCTGGGATGCAGGAGATCTGGGGCCTTCAAGCTGCATGCACATCCCCTCTCTGGCTGCCCCTCTTGCTTCTTCTCTGCTGCCAAGCCTCTCACACCACACGTGCGTCTCATTGCACGGAGCATGCTGCTTGCCCTTCTTCACAAGGACCTCAACTCACAAGCCTCATTTCCTCGAAGGGGAGTGACAATTGACCCAGAGCCTCCAGAGGAGCTGAAGTCTCTCCAGCCACCAAGGGAAGCTGCCGAATTGATGACAGCCTGCTGCATGGAGGGCTTCGATGGGAGAGTGCCATGCATCCCTGGCGGCGACTCTCTCTCACAGTGCTTTCCATGGGGAAACCCTGTGTGTGCCAAGTGTCTCCTGTGTGCAGAAAATCTCTCCCCAGGGCCAGAGGTGCAGGGAACCGTCTTTGTACCCAGAGCAATGTTCTAGGCAGGCCTCCCATGCTGGGTGAGCCTCCACTTCCCCAACTGTCCAACTGCCTCAGGAACACACTTCTAGGGAGTGTGGGTCTGACAGGCAGGGCAGATCGAGTGAGGCTCATGGATTGCAGGCAAAAGCCACTGCGCTGACCATTCCCCCTGGAAGTCGCAGCTGAAGGCTCTCTGCACCAGGCCCTAGCTGGAATGAGCCTGCAGCCTGGCCTCCAGTCCCAGGCTTGCCCTGGGCCCTGCTAGGATGGGACCCATCCCAGCCTCAGCACGGCCTCCCTAGGGCCTGTGCAGGCCTAGGCCACTGCCAGCCAGCAGGACCTCGATGGATTACCATTCATTCGAGGAGGCCCCAGGGTGTTGCCTGTGTGTCTCTTGCCCTGCTGGGACGCTGCAGGTCCAGAGGCTGTGTGTGCACGTGGCCACTGGGGCCTGAGCACAAAACAGTCATGACCCCACTTGCAAGCAGGATGCCTGCTGGCCCTTAGCTGCCTGAAACCTCCCCTTGCTGTCTGCGCTATCTTCACTGCTGACAGGCCTGGGTGTGCACAGGCAAGTCTAGGCCAAGGAAATTGGGTGCTTGCATGCCACTTGCTAGGAGGTCCTCCTAATGCATTCTGGTCTGGGGCACACACGGCCCTGGACCAGAAGCCTGCAAGGCAGCTGCAGCTTCACCATCCACAAAGTCCTGCAGCACTTGGCAGGGAGCCTTCTGCTATGTACAGCTTTCCCATTCCAAAGCCTTGCAGGAGTTCATGGATGCTCGGGCCTGCAGTGTTTTCCATCGGAGAGCTCTGGGTGCCCAAAACCTCCCCTGTGGCTTCCGAGCACCCTCCAACCCACATGCCCTTGGCACCCAGTCTGTTGCCGGAGGGTAGTCCTAAGCAAGACTCTCTAAGCTTTTGGAGCCAGCGTGCCTCCTGCTTGGAAAGCTCCTCAGGAACTCATTTGGAGCGAGGCTTCTGCTCCCATGCTTGTCGGCCAGCAGATGGTGCCAGCGCTCCACCAAAAAACTCTCTGCTTTGCCTTCAGCCAGGGTTCGCCTAGCTGAGCTCTCCTTGCCTCAAGCAGAAACTCCAGTGTGCATCCAGCCTACAGAAAGCAGAGTGCCTTTGCCTGAGCACTGCTATGTTGTGGCAGGTCCCCGAAGGCCTCCTAGGACCTTCTCTCCCCTGACACAGTCGTGCCATTCAGCCCACCTGGCGAGCAATGGTCCACCTTGACAGGGCACACGGTGCAGCCTGGGTGTAGTTTCATGGTTGGGAAAGGGCAGATCCGGAAGCTGGGTGCCCACATGTGAATGGGGCCTGATGGGCCGAGCTGTCATTCCCTGCTTGCGAAGCAGGAGCTCTGGGGCCTGCAAGCTGCATGCACATCCCCTCCCTGGCTGCCCTCTTGCTTCTCCTCTGCTGCCAAGCCTCTCTCCCCACACGTGTGTCTCATCGAAAGGAGCAGGATGCTTGCCATTCTTTGCAAGGAGCTCATCCCACAAGCCTCATTTCCTTGGAGGGGTCTGCGAAATGCTCCAGAGCCTCCAGAGGAGCTGCAGACTCTCCAAACAACAAGGGCAGCAGCCGAGTCTATGACAGCCTGCTGCATGGAGGGCTTCGATGGGAGAGTGCCATGCAACCCTGGCGGCGACTCTCTCTCACAGTGCTTTCCATGGGGAAACATTGTGTGTGCCAAGTGTCTCCTGTGTGCAGAAAATCTCTCCCCAGCACCAGAAGTGCAGGGAATCCTCTTTGGACACAGAGCAATGTTCTAGGAAGGCCTCCCATGGTGCGTGAGCCTCCACTTCCCCAACTGTCCAACTGCCTCAGGAACACATTTCTAGGGAGTGTGGGTCGCACAGGCAGGGCGGCTCGAGTGAGGAACGTGGATTGCAGGCAAAAGCCACTGCGCTGACCATTCCCCCTGGAAGTCACAGCTGAAGGCTCTCTGCACCATGCCCTAGCTGGAATGAGCCTGCAGCCTGGCCTCCAGTCCCAGGCTTGCACTGGGCCCTGCTTGGTCAGGACCCATCCCAGCCTCAGCACGGCCACCCTAGGGCCCGTGCAGGCCTAGGCCACTGCCAGCCAGGAGGACCTCGTTGGAGCGCTGTTCATTCGAGAAGGACCCAGGGTGTTGCCTGTGTGTCTCTTGCCCTGCTGGGACGCTGCAGGTCCAGAGGCTGTGTGTGCACGTGGCCACTGGGGCCTGAGCACAAAACAGTCATGGCCCCACTTTCAAGCAGGACGCCTGCCGGCTCATAGCCGCCTGCCACACCCCCTTGCTGTCTGCGTTGTCTTCACTGCTGGCAGGCTGCTGTGTGCACAGGCCAGTCTATGCCAAGGAAACGAGGTGCTTGCTCGCCCCTTGCTAGGAGCTCCTCCTAACGCATTGTGGACCGGGGCACACACGCCCCTAGACCAGAAGCCTGCAAGGCAGCTGCAGCTTCGCAATCCACAAAGGCATGCAGCACTTGGCAGAGAGCCTTCTGCTATGGATATCTTTCCCATCCAAAGCCTTGGAGGAGTTCATGGATGCTCGGCCCTGCAGCGTTTTCCATCGGAGAGCACTGGGTGCCCAAAGCCTCCCCTGTGGTTTCTGAGAACCTTCCAAAACACATGACCTTGGTACCCACTCTGTTGCCGGAGGGTAGTCCTAAGCAGAACTCTCGAAGCTTTTGGAGCCAGCGTGCCTCCTGCTTGGAAAGCTCCTCAGGAACTCATTTGGAGAGAGGCTTCTCCTCCCATGCTTGTCGGCCAACAGATGGTGCCCGCGCTCCACCAAAAAACTCTCTGCTTTGCCTTCAGCCATGGATAGCCTAGCTGAACTCTCTCTGCCACAAGTAGATACTGCAGGGTTCTTCCAGCCTACAGAAAGCAGAGTGCTTTTGCCTGAGCACTGCTATGCCATGGCAGCTCCCTGAAGGCCTCCTAGGGCCTTCTGTCCCCTAACACAGTCGTGCCATTCATCCCATGCGGGGAGCAAAGTTCACCCTTGGCAGGGCTCAGGGTGCAGCCTGTGTGTGGTTTCATGGCTGGGAAAGGGCAGATCCACAAGCTGGGGGCCCACTTGTGAATGGGACCTGGTGGGCAGAGCCGGCATTCCCTGGCTGGGATGCAGGAGATCTGGGGCCTTCAAGCTGCATGCACATCCCCTCTCTGGCTGCCCCTCTTGCTTCTTCTCTGCTGCCAAGCCTCTCACACCACACGTGCGTCTCATTGCACGGAGCATGCTGCTTGCCCTTCTTCACAAGGACCTCAACTCACAAGCCTCATTTCCTCGAAGGGGAGTGACAATTGACCCAGAGCCTCCAGAGGAGCTGAAGTCTCTCCAGCCACCAAGGGAAGCAGCCGAATTGATGACAGCCTGCTGCATGGAGGGCTTCGATGGGAGAGTGCCATGCATCCCTGGCGGCAACTCTCTCTCACAGTGCTTTCCATGGGGAAACCCTGTGTGTGCCAAGTGTCTCCTGTGTGCAGAAAATCTCTCCCCAGGGCCAGAGGTGCAGGGAACCGTCTTTGTACCCAGAGCAATGTTCTAGGCAGGCCTCCCATGCTGGGTGAGCCTCCACTTCCCCAACTGTCCAACTGCCTCAGGAACACACTTCTAGGGAGTGTGGGTCTGACAGGCAGGGCAGATCGAGTGAGGCTCATGGATTGCAGGCAAAAGCCACTG
Organism: Hippopotamus amphibius kiboko; assembly: GCF_030028045.1. Classification (NCBI taxonomy): domain Eukaryota; kingdom Metazoa; phylum Chordata; class Mammalia; order Artiodactyla; family Hippopotamidae; genus Hippopotamus; species Hippopotamus amphibius. The sequence continues at coordinate 121,182,403 of NC_080187.1, read as the reverse complement.
CGCTGACCATTCCCCCTGGAAGTCGCAGCTGAAGGCTCTCTGCACCAGGCCCTAGCTGGAATGAGCCTGCAGCCTGGCCTCCAGTCCCAGGCTTGCCCTGGGCCCTGCTAGAATGGGACCCATCCCAGCCTCAGCACGGCCTCCCTAGGGCCTGTGCAGGCCTAGGCCACTGCCAGCCAGCAGGACCTCGATGGATTACCATTCATTCGAGGAGGCCCCAGGGTGTTGCCTGTGTGTCTCTTGCCCTGCTGGGATGCTGCAGGTCCAGAGGCTGTGTGTGCACGTGGCCACTGGGGCCTGAGCACAAAACAGTCATGACCCCACTTGCAAGCAGGATGCCTGCTGGCCCTTAGCTGCCTGAAACCTCCCCTTGCTGTCTGCGCTGTCTTCACTGCTGACAGGCCTGGGTGTGCACAGGCAAGTCTAGGCCAAGGAAACTGGGTGCTTGCATGCCGCTTGCTAGGAGGTCCTCCTAATGCATTCTGGTCTGGGGCACACACGCCCCTGGACCAGAAGCCTGCAAGGCAGCTGCAGCTTCACCATCCACAAAGTCCTGCAGCACTTGGCAGGGAGCCTTCTGCTATGCACAGCTTTCCCACTCCAAAGCCTTGCAGGAGTTCATGGATGCTCGGGCCTGCAGTGTTTTCCATCGGAGAGCTCTGGGTGCCCAAAACCTCCCCTGTGGCTTCCGAGCACCCTCCAACCCACATGCCCTTGGCACCCAGTCTGTTGCCGGAGGGTAGTCCTAAGCAAGACTCTCTAAGCTTTTGGAGCCAGCATGCCTCCTGCTTGGAAAGCTCCTCAGGAACTCATTTGGAGTGAGGCTTCTGCTCCCATGCTTGTCGGCCAGCAGATGGTGCCAGCGCTCCACCAAAAAACTCTCTGCTTTGCCTTCAGCCAGGGTTCGCCTAGCTGAGCTCTCCTTGCCTCAAGCAGAAACTCCAGTGTGCATCCAGCCTACAGAAAGCAGAGTGCCTTTTCCTGAGCCTGCTATGTTGTGGCAGGTCCCCGAAGGCCTCCTAGGGCCTTCTCTCCCCTGACACAGTCGTGCCATTCAGCCCACCTGGCGAGCAATGGTCCACCTTGACAGGGCACACGGTGCAGCCTGGGTGTAGTTTCATGGTTGGGAAAGGGCAGATCCGGAAGCTGGGTGCCCACATGTGAATGGGGCCTGATGGGCCGAGCTGTCATTCCCTGCTTGCGAAGCAGGAGCTCTGGGGCCTGCAAGCTGCATGCACATCCCCTCCCTGGCTGCCCTCTTGCTTCTCCTCTGCTGCCAAGCCTCTCTCCCCACACGTGTGTCTCATCGAAAGGAGCAGGATGCTTGCCATTCTTTGCAAGGAGCTCATCCCACAAGCCTCATTTCCTTGGAGGGGTCTGCAAAATGCTCCAGAGCCTCCAGAGGAGCTGCAGACTCTCCAAACAACAAGGGCAGCAGCCGAGTCTATGACAGCCTGCTGCATGGAGGGCTTCGATGGGAGAGTGCCATGCAACCCTGGCGGCGACTCTCTCTCACAGTGCTTTCCATGGGGAAACATTGTGTGTGCCAAGTGTCTCCTGTGTGCAGAAAATCTCTCCCCAGCACCAGAAGTGCAGGGAATCCTCTTTGGACACAGAGCAATGTTCTAGGAAGGCCTCCCATGGTGCGTGAGCCTCCACTTCCCCAACTGTCCAACTGCCTCAGGAACACATTTCTAGGGAGTGTGGGTCGCACAGGCAGGGCGGCTCGAGTGAGGAACGTGGATTGCAGGCAAAAGCCACTGCGCTGACCATTCCCCCTGGAAGTCGCAGCTGAAGGCTCTCTGCACCATGCCCTAGCTGGAATGAGCCTGCAGCCTGGCCTCCAGTCCCAGGCTTGCACTGGGCCTTGCTTGGTCAGGACCCATCCCAGCCTCAGCTCGGCCACCCTAGGGCCCGTGCAGGCCTAGGCCACTGCCAGCCAGGAGGACCTCGTTGGAGCGCTGTTCATTCGAGAAGGACCCAGGGTGTTGCCTGTGTGTCTCTTGCCCTGCTGGGACGCTGCAGGTCCAGAGGTCCACTGTGTGCACATGGCCACTGGGGCCTGAGCACAAAACAGTCATGGCCCCACTTTCAAGCAGGATGCCTGCCGGCCCATAGCCGCCTGCCAACCCCCCTTGCTGTCTGCGTTGTCTTCACTGCTGGCAGGCTTCTGTGTGCACAGGCCAGTCTATGCCAAGGAAACGAGGTGCTTGCTCGCCCCTTGCTAGGATCTCCTCCTAACGCATTGTGGACCGGGGCACACACGCCCCTAGACCAGAAGCCTGCAAGGCAGCTGCAGCTTCGCAATCCACAAAGGCATGCAGCACTTGGCAGAGAGCCTTCTGCTATGGATATCTTTCCCATCCAAAGCCTTGGAGGAGTTCATGGATGCTCGGCCCTGCAGCGTTTTCCATCGGAGAGCACTGGGTGCCCAAAGCCTCCCCTGTGGTTTCTGAGAACCTTCCAAAACACATGACCTTGGTACCCACTCTGTTGCCGGAGGGTAGTCCTAAGCAGAACTCTCGAAGCTTTTGGAGCCAGCGTGCCTCCTGCTTGGAAAGCTCCTCAGGAACTCATTTGGAGAGAGGCTTCTCCTCCCATGCTTGTCGGCCAACAGATGGTGCCCGCGCTCCACCAAAAAACTCTCTGCTTTGCCTTCAGCCATGGATAGCCTAGCTGAACTCTCTCTGCCACAAGTAGATACTGCAGGGTTCTTCCAGCCTACAGAAAGCAGAGTGCTTTTGCCTGAGCACTGCTATGCCATGGCAGCTCCCTGAAGGCCTCCTAGGGCCTTCTGTCCCCTAACACAGTCGTGCCATTCATCCCATGCGGGGAGCAAAGTTCACCCTTGGCAGGGCTCAGGGTGCAGCCTGTGTGTGGTTTCATGGCTGGGAAAGGGCAGATCCACAAGCTGGGGGCCCACTTGTGAATGGGACCTGGTGGGCAGAGCCGGCATTCCCTGGCTGGGATGCAGGAGATCTGGGGCCTTCAAGCTGCATGCACATCCCCTCTCTGGCTGCCCCTCTTGCTTCTTCTCTGCTGCCAAGCCTCTCACACCACACGTGCGTCTCATTGCACGGAGCATGCTGCTTGCCCTTCTTCACAAGGACCTCAACTCACAAGCCTCATTTCCTCGAAGGGGAGTGACAATTGACCCAGAGCCTCCAGAGGAGCTGAAGTCTCTCCAGCCACCAAGGGAAGCAGCCGAATTGATGACAGCCTGCTGCATGGAGGGCTTCGATGGGAGAGTGCCATGCATCCCTGGCGGCGACTCTCTCTCACAGTGCTTTCCATGGGGAAACCCTGTGTGTGCCAAGTGTCTCCTGTGTGCAGAAAATCTCTCCCCAGGGCCAGAGGTGCAGGGAACCGTCTTTGTACCCAGAGCAATGTTCTAGGCAGGCCTCCCATGCTGGGTGAGCCTCCACTTCCCCAACTGTCCAACTGCCTCAGGAACACACTTCTAGGGAGTGTGGGTCTGACAGGCAGGGCAGATCGAGTGAGGCTCATGGATTGCAGGCAAAAGCCACTGCGCTGACCATTCCCCCTGGAAGTCGCAGCTGAAGGCTCTCTGCACCAGGCCCTAGCTGGAATGAGCCTGCAGCCTGGCCTCCAGTCCCAGGCTTGCCCTGGGCCCTGCTAGGATGGGACCCATCCCAGCCTCAGCACGGCCTCCCTAGGGCCTGTGCAGGCCTAGGCCACTGCCAGCCAGCAGGACCTCGATGGATTACCATTCATTCGAGGAGGCCCCAGGGTGTTGCCTGTGTGTCTCTTGCCCTGCTGGGATGCTGCAGGTCCAGAGGCTGTGTGTGCACGTGGCCACTGGGGCCTGAGCACAAAACAGTCATGACCCCACTTGCAAGCAGGATGCCTGCTGGCCCTTAGCTGCCTGAAACCTCCCCTTGCTGTCTGCGCTGTCTTCACTGCTGACAGGCCTGGGTGTGCACAGGCAAGTCTAGGCCAAGGAAACTGGGTGCTTGCATGCCGCTTGCTAGGAGGTCCTCCTAATGCATTCTGGTCTGGGGCACACACGCCCCTGGACCAGAAGCCTGCAAGGCAGCTGCAGCTTCACCATCCACAAAGTCCTGCAGCACTTGGCAGGGAGCCTTCTGCTATGCACAGCTTTCCCACTCCAAAGCCTTGCAGGAGTTCATGGATGCTCGGGCCTGCAGTGTTTTCCATTGGAGAGCTCTGGGTGCCCAAAACCTCCCCTGTGGCTTCCGAGCACCCTCCAACCCACATGCCCTTGGCACCCAGTCTGTTGCCGGAGGGTAGTCCTAAGCAAGACTCTCTAAGCTTTTGGAGCCAGCGTGCCTCCTGCTTGGAAAGCTCCTCAGGAACTCATTTGGAGCGAGGCTTCTGCTCCCATGCTTGTCGGCCAGCAGATGGTGCCAGCGCTCCACCAAAAAACTCTCTGCTTTGCCTTTGGCAGGGTTCGCCTAGCTGAGCTCTCCTTGCCTCAAGCAGAAACTCCAGTGTGCATCCAGCCTACAGAAAGCAGAGTGCCTTTGCCTGAGCACTGCTATGTTGTGGCAGGTCCCCGAAGGCCTCCTAGGGCCTTCTCTCCCCTGACACAGTCGTGCCATTCAGCCCACCTGGCGAGCAATGGTCCACCTTGACAGGGCACACGGTGCAGCCTGGGTGTAGTTTCATGGTTGGGAAAGGGCAGATCCGGAAGCTGGGTGCCCACATGTGAATGGGGCCTGATGGGCCGAGCTGTCATTCCCTGCTTGCGAAGCAGGAGCTCTGGGGCCTGCAAGCTGCATGCACATCCCCTCCCTGGCTGCCCTCTTGCTTCTCCTCTGCTGCCAAGCCTCTCTCCCCACACGTGTGTCTCATCGAAAGGAGCAGGATGCTTGCCATTCTTTGCAAGGAGCTCATCCCACAAGCCTCATTTCCTTGGAGGGGTCTGCGAAATGCTCCAGAGCCTCCAGAGGAGCTGCAGACTCTCCAAACAACAAGGGCAGCAGCCGAGTCTATGACAGCCTGCTGCATGGAGGGCTTCGATGGGAGAGTGCCATGCAACCCTGGCGGCGACTCTCTCTCACAGTGCTTTCCATGGGGAAACATTGTGTGTGCCAAGTGTCTCCTGTGTGCAGAAAATCTCTCCCCAGCACCAGAAGTGCAGGGAATCCTCTTTGGACACAGAGCAATGTTCTAGGAAGGCCTCCCATGGTGCGTGAGCCTCCACTTCCCCAACTGTCCAACTGCCTCAGGAACACATTTCTAGGGAGTGTGGGTCGCACAGGCAGGGCGGCTCGAGTGAGGAACGTGGATTGCAGGCAAAAGCCACTGCGCTGACCATTCCCCCTGGAAGTCGCAGCTGAAGGCTCTCTGCACCATGCCCTAGCTGGAATGAGCCTGCAGCCTGGCCTCCAGTCCCAGGCTTGCACTGGGCCTTGCTTGGTCAGGACCAATCCCAGCCTCAGCTCGGCCACCCTAGGGCCCGTGCAGGCCTAGGCCACTGCCAGCCAGGAGGACCTCGTTGGAGCGCTGTTCATTCGAGAAGGACCCAGGGTGTTGCCTGTGTGTCTCTTGCCCTGCTGGGACGCTGCAGGTCCAGAGGCTGTGTGTGCACATGGCCACTGGGGCCTGAGCACAAAACAGTCATGGCCCCACTTTCAAGCAGGATGCCTGCCGGCCCATAGCCGCCTGCCAACCCCCCTTGCTGTCTGCGTTGTCTTCACTGCTGGCAGGCTTCTGTGTGCACAGGCCAGTCTATGCCAAGGAAACGAGGTGCTTGCTCGCCCCTTGCTAGGAGCTCCTCCTAACGCATTGTGGACCGGGGCACACACGCCCCTAGACCAGAAGCCTGCAAGGCAGCTGCAGCTTCGCAATCCACAAAGGCCTGCAGCACTTGGCAGAGAGCCTTCTGCTATGGATATCTTTCCCATCCAAAGCCTTGGAGGAGTTCATGGATGCTCGGCCCTGCAGCGTTTTCCATCGGAGAGCACTGGGTGCCCAAAGCCTCCCCTGTGGTTTCTGAGAACCTTCCAAAACACATGACCTTGGTACCCACTCTGTTGCCGCAGGGTAGTCCTAAGCAGATCTCTCGAAGCTTTTGGAGCCAGCGTGCCTCCTGCTTGGAAAGCTCCTCAGGAACTCATTTGGAGAGAGGCTTCTCCTCCCATGCTTGTCGGCCAACAGATGGTGCCCGCGCTCCACCAAAAAACTCTCTGCTTTGCCTTCAGCCATGGATAGCCTAGCTGAACTCTCTCTGCCACAAGTAGATACTGCAGGGTTCTTCCAGCCTACAGAAAGCAGAGTGCTTTTGCCTGAGCACTGCTATGCCATGGCAGCTCCCTGAAGGCCTCCTAGGGCCTTCTGTCCCCTAACACAGTCGTGCCATTCATCCCATGCGGGGAGCAAAGTTCACCCTTGGCAGGGCTCAGGGTGCAGCCTGTGTGTGGTTTCATGGCTGGGAAAGGGCAGATCCACAAGCTGGGGGCCCACTTGTGAATGGGACCTGGTGGGCAGAGCCGGCATTCCCTGGCTGGGATGCAGGAGATCTGGGGCCTTCAAGCTGCATGCACATCCCCTCTCTGGCTGCCCCTCTTGCTTCTTCTCTGCTGCCAAGCCTCTCACACCACACGTGCGTCTCATTGCACGGAGCATGCTGCTTGCCCTTCTTCACAAGGACCTCAACTCACAAGCCTCATTTCCTCGAAGGGGAGTGACAATTGACCCAGAGCCTCCAGAGGAGCTGAAGTCTCTCCAGCCACCAAGGGAAGCAGCCGAATTGATGACAGCCTGCTGCATGGAGGGCTTCGATGGGAGAGTGCCATGCATCCCTGGCGGCGACTCTCTCTCACAGTGCTTTCCATGGGGAAACCCTGTGTGTGCCAAGTGTCTCCTGTGTGCAGAAAATCTCTCCCCAGGGCCAGAGGTGCAGGGAACCGTCTTTGTACCCAGAGCAATGTTCTAGGCAGGCCTCCCATGCTGGGTGAGCCTCCACTTCCCCAACTGTCCAACTGCCTCAGGAACACACTTCTAGGGAGTGTGGGTCTGACAGGCAGGGCAGATCGAGTGAGGCTCATGGATTGCAGGCAAAAGCCACTGCGCTGACCATTCCCCCTGGAAGTCGCAGCTGAAGGCTCTCTGCACCAGGCCCTAGCTGGAATGAGCCTGCAGCCTGGCCTCCAGTCCCAGGCTTGCCCTGGGCCCTGCTAGAATGGGACCCATCCCAGCCTCAGCACGGCCTCCCTAGGGCCTGTGCAGGCCTAGGCCACTGCCAGCCAGCAGGACCTCGATGGATTACCATTCATTCAAGGAGGCCCCAGGGTGTTGCCTGTGTGTCTCTTGCCCTGCTGGGATGCTGCAGGTCCAGAGGCTGTGTGTGCACGTGGCCACTGGGGCCTGAGCACAAAACAGTCATGACCCCACTTGCAAGCAGGATGCCTGCTGGCCCTTAGCTGCCTGAAACCTCCCCTTGCTGTCTGCGCTGTCTTCACTGCTGACAGGCCTGGGTGTGCACAGGCCAGTCTAGGCCAAGGAAATTGGGTGCTTGCATGCCGCTTGCTAGGAGGTCCTCCTAATGCATTCTGGTCTGGGGCACACACGCCCCTGGACCAGAAGCCTGCAAGGCAGCTGCAGCTTCACCATCCACAAAGTCCTGCAGCACTTGGCAGGGAGCCTTCTGCTATGCACAGCTTTCCCACTCCAAAGCCTTGCAGGAGTTCATGGATGCTCGGGCCTGCAGTGTTTTCCATCGGAGAGCTCTGGGTGCCCAAAACCTCCCCTGTGGCTTCCGAGCACCCTCCAACCCACATGCCCTTGGCACCCAGTCTGTTGCCGCAGGGTAGTCCTAAGCAAGACTCTCTAAGCTTTTGGAGCCAGCGTGCCTCCTGCTTGGAAAGCTCCTCAGGAACTCATTTGGAGTGAGGCTTCTGCTCCCATGCTTGTCGGCCAGCAGATGGTGCCAGCGCTCCACCAAAAAACTCTCTGCTTTGCCTTCAGCCAGGGTTCGCCTAGCTGAGCTCTCCTTGCCTCAAGCAGAAACTCCAGTGTGCATCCAGCCTACAGAAAGCAGAGTGCCTTTTCCTGAGCCTGCTATGTTGTGGCAGGTCCCCGAAGGCCTCCTAGGGCCTTCTCTCCCCTGACACAGTCGTGCCATTCAGCCCACCTGGCGAGCAATGGTCCACCTTGACAGGGCACACGGTGCAGCCTGGGTGTAGTTTCATGGTTGGGAAAGGGCAGATCCGGAAGATGGGTGCCCACATGTGAATGGGGCCTGATGGGCCGAGCTGTCATTCCCTGCTTGCGAAGCAGGAGCTCTGGGGCCTGCAAGCTGCATGCACATCCCCTCCCTGGCTGCCCTCTTGCTTCTCCTCTGCTGCCAAGCCTCTCTCCCCACACGTGTGTCTCATCGAAAGGAGCAGGATGCTTGCCATTCTTTGCAAGGAGCTCATCCCACAAGCCTCATTTCCTTGGAGGGGTCTGCAAAATGCTCCAGAGCCTCCAGAGGAGCTGCAGACTCTCCAAACAACAAGGGCAGCAGCCGAGTCTATGACAGCCTGCTGCATGGAGGGCTTCGATGGGAGAGTGCCATGCAACCCTGGCGGCGACTCTCTCTCACAGTGCTTTCCATGGGGAAACATTGTGTGTGCCAAGTGTCTCCTGTGTGCAGAAAATCTCTCCCCAGCACCAGAAGTGCAGGGAATCCTCTTTGGACACAGAGCAATGTTCTAGGAAGGCCTCCCATGGTGCGTGAGCCTCCACTTCCCCAACTGTCCAACTGCCTCAGGAACACATTTCTAGGGAGTGTGGGTCGCACAGGCAGGGCGGCTCGAGTGAGGAACGTGGATTGCAGGCAAAAGCCACTGCGCTGACCATTCCCCCTGGAAGTCGCAGCTGAAGGCTCTCTGCACCATGCCCTAGCTGGAATGAGCCTGCAGCCTGGCCTCCAGTCCCAGGCTTGCACTGGGCCTTGCTTGGTCAGGACCCATCCCAGCCTCAGCTCGGCCACCCTAGGGCCCGTGCAGGCCTAGGCCACTGCCAGCCAGGAGGACCTCGTTGGAGCGCTGTTCATTCGAGAAGGACCCAGGGTGTTGCCTGTGTGTCTCTTGCCCTGCTGGGACGCTGCAGGTCCAGAGGTCCAGTGTGTGCACATGGCCACTGGGGCCTGAGCACAAAACAGTCATGGCCCCACTTTCAAGCAGGATGCCTGCCGGCCCATAGCCGCCTGCCAACCCCCCTTGCTGTCTGCGTTGTCTTCACTGCTGGCAGGCTTCTGTGTGCACAGGCCAGTCTATGCCAAGGAAACGAGGTGCTTGCTCGCCCCTTGCTAGGATCTCCTCCTAACGCATTGTGGACCGGGGCACACACGCCCCTAGACCAGAAGCCTGCAAGGCAGCTGCAGCTTCGCAATCCACAAAGGCCTGCAGCACTTGGCAGAGAGCCTTCTGCTATGGATATCTTTCCCATCCAAAGCCTTGGAGGAGTTCATGGATGCTCGGCCCTGTAGCGTTTTCCATCGGAGAGCACTGGGTGCCCAAAGCCTCCCCTGTGGTTTCTGAGAACCTTCCAAAACACATGACCTTGGTACCCACTCTGTTGCCGGAGGGTAGTCCTAAGCAGAACTCTCGAAGCTTTTGGAGCCAGCGTGCCTCCTGCTTGGAAAGCTCCTCAGGAACTCATTTGGAGAGAGGCTTCTCCTCCCATGCTTGTCGGCCAACAGATGGTGCCCGCGCTCCACCAAAAAACTCTCTGCTTTGCCTTCAGCCATGGATAGCCTAGCTGAACTCTCTCTGCCACAAGTAGATACTGCAGGGTTCTTCCAGCCTACAGAAAGCAGAGTGCTTTTGCCTGAGCACTGCTATGCCATGGCAGCTCCCTGAAGGCCTCCTAGGGCCTTCTGTCCCCTAACACAGTCGTGCCATTCATCCCATGCGGGGAGCAAAGTTCACCCTTGGCAGGGCTCAGGGTGCAGCCTGTGTGTGGTTTCATGGCTGGGAAAGGGCAGATCCACAAGCTGGGGGCCCACTTGTGAATGGGACCTGGTGGGCAGAGCCGGCATTCCCTGGCTGGGATGCAGGAGATCTGGGGCCTTCAACCTGCATGCACATCCCCTCTCTGGCTGCCCCTCTTGCTTCTTCTCTGCTGCCAAGCCTCTCACACCACACGTGCGTCTCATTGCACGGAGCATGCTGCTTGCCCTTCTTCACAAGGACCTCAACTCACAAGCCTCATTTCCTCGAAGGGGAGTGACAATTGACCCAGAGCCTCCAGAGGAGCTGAAGTCTCTCCAGCCACCAAGGGAAGCAGCCGAATTGATGACAGCCTGCTGCATGGAGGGCTTCGATGGGAGAGTGCCATGCATCCCTGGCGGCGACTCTCTCTCACAGTGCTTTCCATGGGGAAACCCTGTGTGTGCCAAGTGTCTCCTGTGTGCAGAAAATCTCTCCCCAGGGCCAGAGGTGCAGGGAACCATCTTTGTACCCAGAGCAATGTTCTAGGCAGGCCTCCCATGCTGGGTGAGCCTCCACTTCCCCAACTGTCCAACTGCCTCAGGAACACACTTCTAGGGAGTGTGGGTCTGACAGGCAGGGCAGATCGAGTGAGGCTCATGGATTGCAGGTAAAAGCCACTGCGCTGACCATTCCCCCTGGAAGTCGCAGCTGAAGGCTCTCTGCACCAGGCCCTAGCTGGAATGAGCCTGCAGCCTGGCCTCCAGTCCCAGGCTTGCCCTGGGCCCTGCTAGGATGGGACCCATCCCAGCCTCAGCACGGCCTCCCTAGGGCCTGTGCAGGCCTAGGCCACTGCCAGCCAGCAGGACCTCGATGGATTACCATTCATTCGAGGAGGCCCCAGGGTGTTGCCTGTGTGTCTCTTGCCCTGCTGGGACGCTGCAGGTCCAGAGGCTGTGTGTGCACGTGGCCACTGGGGCCTGAGCACAAAACAGTCATGACCCCACTTGCAAGCAGGATGCCTGCTGGCCCTTAGCTGCCTGAAACCTCCCCTTGCTGTCTGCGCTATCTTCACTGCTGACAGGCCTGGGTGTGCACAGGCAAGTCTAGGCCAAGGAAATTGGGTGCTTGCATGCCACTTGCTAGGAGGTCCTCCTAATGCATTCTGGTCTGGGGCACACACGGCCCTGGACCAGAAGCCTGCAAGGCAGCTGCAGCTTCACCATCCACAAAGTCCTGCAGCACTTGGCAGTGAGCCTTCTGCTATGCACAGCTTTCCCACTCCAAAGCCTTGCAGGAGTTCATGGATGCTCGGGCCTGCAGTGTTTTCCATCGGAGAGCTCTGGGTGCCCAAAACCTCCCCTGTGGCTTCCGAGCACCCTCCAACCCACATGCCCTTGGCACCCAGTCTGTTGCCGGAGGGTAGTCCTAAGCAAGACTCTCTAAGCTTTTGGAGCCAGCGTGCCTCCTGCTTGGAAAGCTCCTCAGGAACTCATTTGGAGCGAGGCTTCTGCTCCCATGCTTGTCGGCCAGCAGATGGTGCCAGCGCTCCACCAAAAAACTCTCTGCTTTGCCTTCAGCCAGGGTTCGCCTAGCTGAGCTCTCCTTGCCTCAAGCAGAAACTCCAGTGTGCATCCAGCCTACAGAAAGCAGAGTGCCTTTGCCTGAGCACTGCTATGTTGTGGCAGGTCCCCGAAGGCCTCCTAGGGCCTTCTCTCCCCTGACACAGTCGTGCCATTCAGCCCACCTGGCGAGCAATGGTCCACCTTGACAGGGCACACGGTGCAGCCTGGGTGTAGTTTCATGGTTGGGAAAGGGCAGATCCGGAAGCTGGGTGCCCACATGTGAATGGGGCCTGATGGGCCGAGCTGTCATTCCCTGCTTGCGAAGCAGGAGCTCTGGGGCCTGCAAGCTGCATGCACATCCCCTCCCTGGCTGCCCTCTTGCTTCTCCTCTGCTGCCAAGCCTCTCTCCCCACACGTGTGTCTCATCGAAAGGAGCAGGATGCTTGCCATTCTTTGCAAGGAGCTCATCCCACAAGCCTCATTTCCTTGGAGGGGTCTGCGAAATGCTCCAGAGCCTCCAGAGGAGCTGCAGACTCTCCAAACAACAAGGGCAGCAGCCGAGTCTATGACAGCCTGCTGCATGGAGGGCTTCGATGGGAGAGTGCCATGCAACCCTGGCGGCGACTCTCTCTCACAGTGCTTTCCATGGGGAAACATTGTGTGTGCCAAGTGTCTCCTGTGTGCAGAAAATCTCTCCCCAGCACCAGAAGTGCAGGGAATCCTCTTTGGACACAGAGCAATGTTCTAGGAAGGCCTCCCATGGTGCGTGAGCCTCCACTTCCCCAACTGTCCAACTGCCTCAGGAACACATTTCTAGGGAGTGTGGGTCGCACAGGCAGGGCGGCTCGAGTGAGGAACGTGGATTGCAGGCAAAAGCCACTGCGCTGACCATTCCCCCTGGAAGTCGCAGCTGAAGGCTCTCTGCACCATGCCCTAGCTGGAATGAGCCTGCAGCCTGGCCTCCAGTCCCAGGCTTGCACTGGGCCTTGCTTGGTCAGGACCCATCCCAGCCTCAGCTCGGCCACCCTAGGGCCCGTGCAGGCCTAGGCCACTGCCAGCCAGGAGGACCTCGTTGGAGCGCTGTTCATTCGAGAAGGACCCAGGGTGTTGCCTGTGTGTCTCTTGCCCTGCTGGGACGCTGCAGGTCCAGAGGTCCAGTGTGTGCACATGGCCACTGGGGCCTGAGCACAAAACAGTCATGGCCCCACTTTCAAGCAGGATGCCTGCCGGCCCATAGCCGCCTGCCAACCCCCCTTGCTGTCTGCGTTGTCTTCACTGCTGGCAGGCTTCTGTGTGCACAGGCCAGTCTATGCCAAGGAAACGAGGTGCTTGCTCGCCCCTTGCTAGGAGCTCCTCCTAACGCATTGTGGACCGGGGCACACACGCCCCTAGACCAGAAGCCTGCAAGGCAGCTGCAGCTTCGCAATCCACAAAGGCCTGCAGCACTTGGCAGAGAGCCTTCTGCTATGGATATCTTTCCCATCCAAAGCCTTGGAGGAGTTCATGGATGCTCGGCCCTGCAGCGTTTTCCATCGGAGAGCACTGGGTGCCCAAAGCCTCCCCTGTGGTTTCTGAGAACCTTCCAAAACACATGACCTTGGTACCCACTCTGTTGCCGGAGGGTAGTCCTAAGCAGAACTCTCGAAGCTTTTGGAGCCAGCGTGCCTCCTGCTTGGAAAGCTCCTCAGGAACTCATTTGGAGAGAGGCTTCTCCTCCCATGCTTGTCGGCCAACAGATGGTGCCCGCGCTCCACCAAAAAACTCTCTGCTTTGCCTTCAGCCATGGATAGCCTAGCTGAACTCTCTCTGCCACAAGTAGATACTGCAGGGTTCTTCCAGCCTACAGAAAGCAGAGTGCTTTTGCCTGAGCACTGCTATGCCATGGCAGCTCCCTGAAGGCCTCCTAGGGCCTTCTGTCCCCTAACACAGTCGTGCCATTCATCCCATGCGGGGAGCAAAGTTCACCCTTGGCAGGGCTCAGGGTGCAGCCTGTGTGTGGTTTCATGGCTGGGAAAGGGCAGATCCACAAGCTGGGGGCCCACTTGTGAATGGGACCTGGTGGGCAGAGCCGGCATTCCCTGGCTGGGATGCAGGAGATCTGGGGCCTTCAAGCTGCATGCACATCCCCTCTCTGGCTGCCCCTCTTGCTTCTTCTCTGCTGCCAAGCCTCTCACACCACACGTGCGTCTCATTGCACGGAGCATGCTGCTTGCCCTTCTTCACAAGGACCTCAACTCACAAGCCTCATTTCCTCGAAGGGGAGTGACAATTGACCCAGAGCCTCCAGAGGAGCTGAAGTCTCTCCAGCCACCAAGGGAAGCAGCCGAATTGATGACAGCCTGCTGCATGGAGGGCTTCGATGGGAGAGTGCCATGCATCCCTGGCGGCGACTCTCTCTCACAGTGCTTTCCATGGGGAAACCCTGTGCGTGCCAAGTGTCTCCTGTGTGCAGAAAATCTCTCCCCAGGGCCAGAGGTGCAGGGAACCGTCTTTGTACCCAGAGCAATGTTCTAGGCAGGCCTCCCATGCTGGGTGAGCCTCCACTTCCCCAACTGTCCAACTGCCTCAGGAACACACTTCTAGGGAGTGTGGGTCTGACAGGCAGGGCAGATCGAGTGAGGCTCATGGATTGCAGGCAAAAGCCACTGCGCTGACCATTCCCCCTGGAAGTCGCAGCTGAAGGCTCTCTGCACCAGGCCCTAGCTGGAATGAGCCTGCAGCCTGGCCTCCAGTCCCAGGCTTGCCCTGGGCCCTGCTAGGATGGGACCCATCCCAGCCTCAGCACGGCCTCCCTAGGGCCTGTGCAGGCCTAGGCCACTGCCAGCCAGCAGGACCTCGATGGATTACCATTCATTCGAGGAGGCCCCAGGGTGTTGCCTGTGTGTCTCTTGCCCTGCTGGGATGCTGCAGGTCCAGAGGCTGTGTGTGCACGTGGCCACTGGGGCCTGAGCACAAAACAGTCATGACCCCACTTGCAAGCAGGATGCCTGCTGGCCCTTAGCTGCCTGAAACCTCCCCTTGCTGTCTGCGCTGTCTTCACTGCTGACAGGCCTGGGTGTGCACAGGCAAGTCTAGGCCAAGGAAACTGGGTGCTTGCATGCCGCTTGCTAGGAGGTCCTCCTAATGCATTCTGGTCTGGGGCACACACGCCCCTGGACCAGAAGCCTGCAAGGCAGCTGCAGCTTCACCATCCACAAAGTCCTGCAGCACCTGGCAGGGAGCCTTCTGCTATGCACAGCTTTCCCACTCCAAAGCCTTGCAGGAGTTCATGGATGCTCGGGCCTGCAGTGTTTTCCATCGGAGAGCTCTGGGTGCCCAAAACCTCCCCTGTGGCTTCCGAGCACCCTCCAACCCACATGCCCTTGGCACCCAGTCTGTTGCCGGAGGGTAGTCCTAAGCAAGACTCTCTAAGCTTTTGGAGCCAGCGTGCCTCCTGCTTGGAAAGCTCCTCAGGAACTCATTTGGAGCGAGGCTTCTGCTCCCATGCTTGTCGGCCAGCAGATGGTGCCAGTGCTCCACCAAAAAACTCTCTGCTTTGCCTTCAGCCAGGGTTCGCCTAGCTGAGCTCTCCTTGCCTCAAGCAGAAACTCCAGTGTGCATCCAGCCTACAGAAAGCAGAGTGCCTTTGCCTGAGCACTGCTATGTTGTGGCAGGTCCCCGAAGGCCTCCTAGGGCCTTCTCTCCCCTGACACAGTCGTGCCATTCAGCCCACCTGGCGAGCAATGGTCCACCTTGACAGGGCACACGGTGCAGCCTGGGTGTAGTTTCATGGTTGGGAAAGGGCAGATCCGGAAGCTGGGTGCCCACATGTGAATGGGGCCTGATGGGCCGAGCTGTCATTCCCTGCTTGCGAAGCAGGAGCTCTGGGGCCTGCAAGCTGCATGCACATCCCCTCCCTGGCTGCCCTCTTGCTTCTCCTCTGCTGCCAAGCCTCTCTCCCCACACGTGTGTCTCATCGAAAGGAGCAGGATGCTTGCCATTCTTTGCAAGGAGCTCATCCCACAAGCCTCATTTCCTTGGAGGGGTCTGCGAAATGCTCCAGAGCCTCCAGAGGAGCTGCAGACTCTCCAAACAACAAGGGCAGCAGCCGAGTCTATGACAGCCTGCTGCATGGAGGGCTTCGATGGGAGAGTGCCATGCAACCCTGGCGGCGACTCTCTCTCACAGTGCTTTCCATGGGGAAACATTGTGTGTGCCAAGTGTCTCCTGTGTGCAGAAAATCTCTCCCCAGCACCAGAAGTGCAGGGAATCCTCTTTGGACACAGAGCAATGTTCTAGGAAGGCCTCCCATGGTGCGTGAGCCTCCACTTCCCCAACTGTCCAACTGCCTCAGGAACACATTTCTAGGGAGTGTGGGTCGCACAGGCAGGGCGGCTCGAGTGAGGAACGTGGATTGCAGGCAAAAGCCACTGCGCTGACCATTCCCCCTGGAAGTCGCAGCTGAAGGCTCTCTGCACCATGCCCTAGCTGGAATGAGCCTGCAGCCTGGCCTCCAGTCCCAGGCTTGCACTGGGCCTTGCTTGGTCAGGACCCATCCCAGCCTCAGCTCGGCCACCCTAGGGCCCGTGCAGGCCTAGGCCACTGCCAGCCAGGAGGACCTCGTTGGAGCGCTGTTCATTCGAGAAGGACCCAGGGTGTTGCCTGTGTGTCTCTTGCCCTGCTGGGACGCTGCAGGTCCAGAGGTCCAGTGTGTGCACATGGCCACTGGGGCCTGAGCACAAAACAGTCATGGCCCCACTTTCAAGCAGGATGCCTGCCGGCCCATAGCCGCCTGCCAACCCCCCTTGCTGTCTGCGTTGTCTTCACTGCTGGCAGGCTTCTGTGTGCACAGGCCAGTCTATGCCAAGGAAACGAGGTGCTTGCTCGCCCCTTGCTAGGAGCTCCTCCTAACGCATTGTGGACCGGGGCACACACGCCCCTAGACCAGAAGCCTGCAAGGCAGCTGCAGCTTCGCAATCCACAAAGGCCTGCAGCACTTGGCAGAGAGCCTTCTGCTATGGATATCTTTCCCATCCAAAGCCTTGGAGGAGTTCATGGATGCTCGGCCCTGCAGCGTTTTCCATCGGAGAGCACTGGGTGCCCAAAGCCTCCCCTGTGGTTTCTGAGAACCTTCCAAAACACATGACCTTGGTACCCACTCTGTTGCCGGAGGGTAGTCCTAAGCAGAACTCTCGAAGCTTTTGGAGCCAGCGTGCCTCCTGCTTGGAAAGCTCCTCAGGAACTCATTTGGAGAGAGGCTTCTCCTCCCATGCTTGTCGGCCAACAGATGGTGCCCGCGCTCCACCAAAAAACTCTCTGCTTTGCCTTCAGCCATGGATAGCCTAGCTGAACTCTCTCTGCCACAAGTAGATACTGCAGGGTTCTTCCAGCCTACAGAAAGCAGAGTGCTTTTGCCTGAGCACTGCTATGCCATGGCAGCTCCCTGAAGGCCTCCTAGGGCCTTCTGTCCCCTAACACAGTCGTGCCATTCATCCCATGCGGGGAGCAAAGTTCACCCTTGGCAGGGCTCAGGGTGCAGCCTGTGTGTGGTTTCATGGCTGGGAAAGGGCAGATCCACAAGCTGGGGGCCCACTTGTGAATGGGACCTGGTGGGCAGAGCCGGCATTCCCTGGCTGGGATGCAGGAGATCTGGGGCCTTCAACCTGCATGCACATCCCCTCTCTGGCTGCCCCTCTTGCTTCTTCTCTGCTGCCAAGCCTCTCACACCACACGTGCGTCTCATTGCACGGAGCATGCTGCTTGCCCTTCTTCACAAGGACCTCAACTCACAAGCCTCATTTCCTCGAAGGGGAGTGACAATTGACCCAGAGCCTCCAGAGGAGCTGAAGTCTCTCCAGCCACCAAGGGAAGCAGCCGAATTGATGACAGCCTGCTGCATGGAGGGCTTCGATGGGAGAGTGCCATGCATCCCTGGCGGCGACTCTCTCTCACAGTGCTTTCCATGGGGAAACCCTGTGTGTGCCAAGTGTCTCCTGTGTGCAGAAAATCTCTCCCCAGGGCCAGAGGTGCAGGGAACCATCTTTGTACCCAGAGCAATGTTCTAGGCAGGCCTCCCATGCTGGGTGAGCCTCCACTTCCCCAACTGTCCAACTGCCTCAGGAACACACTTCTAGGGAGTGTGGGTCTGACAGGCAGGGCAGATCGAGTGAGGCTCATGGATTGCAGGCAAAAGCCACTGCGCTGACCATTCCCCCTGGAAGTCGCAGCTGAAGGCTCTCTGCACCAGGCCCTAGCTGGAATGAGCCTGCAGCCTGGCCTCCAGTCCCAGGCTTGCCCTGGGCCCTGCTAGGATGGGACCCATCCCAGCCTCAGCACGGCCTCCCTAGGGCCTGTGCAGGCCTAGGCCACTGCCAGCCAGCAGGACCTCGATGGATTACCATTCATTCGAGGAGGCCCCAGGGTGTTGCCTGTGTGTCTCTTGCCCTGCTGGGACGCTGCAGGTCCAGAGGCTGTGTGTGCACGTGGCCACTGGGGCCTGAGCACAAAACAGTCATGACCCCACTTGCAAGCAGGATGCCTGCTGGCCCTTAGCTGCCTGAAACCTCCCCTTGCTGTCTGCGCTATCTTCACTGCTGACAGGCCTGGGTGTGCACAGGCAAGTCTAGGCCAAGGAAATTGGGTGCTTGCATGCCACTTGCTAGGAGGTCCTCCTAATGCATTCTGGTCTGGGGCACACACGCCCCTGGACCAGAAGCCTGCAAGGCAGCTGCAGCTTCACCATCCACAAAGTCCTGCAGCACTTGGCAGTGAGCCTTCTGCTATGCACAGCTTTCCCACTCCAAAGCCTTGCAGGAGTTCATGGATGCTCGGGCCTGCAGTGTTTTCCATCGGAGAGCTCTGGGTGCCCAAAACCTCCCCTGTGGCTTCCGAGCACCCTCCAACCCACATGCCCTTGGCACCCAGTCTGTTGCCGGAGGGTAGTCCTAAGCAAGACTCTCTAAGCTTTTGGAGCCAGCGTGCCTCCTGCTTGGAAAGCTCCTCAGGAACTCATTTGGAGCGAGGCTTCTGCTCCCATGCTTGTCGGCCAGCAGATGGTGCCAGCGCTCCACCAAAAAACTCTCTGCTTTGCCTTCAGCCAGGGTTCGCCTAGCTGAGCTCTCCTTGCCTCAAGCAGAAACTCCAGTGTGCATCCAGCCTACAGAAAGCAGAGTGCCTTTGCCTGAGCACTGCTATGTTGTGGCAGGTCCCCGAAGGCCTCCTAGGGCCTTCTCTCCCCTGACACAGTCGTGCCATTCAGCCCACCTGGCGAGCAATGGTCCACCTTGACAGGGCACACGGTGCAGCCTGGGTGTAGTTTCATGGTTGGGAAAGGGCAGATCCGGAAGCTGGGTGCCCACATGTGAATGGGGCCTGATGGGCCGAGCTGTCATTCCCTGCTTGCGAAGCAGGAGCTCTGGGGCCTGCAAGCTGCATGCACATCCCCTCCCTGGCTGCCCTCTTGCTTCTCCTCTGCTGCCAAGCCTCTCTCCCCACACGTGTGTCTCATCGAAAGGAGCAGGATGCTTGCCATTCTTTGCAAGGAGCTCATCCCACAAGCCTCATTTCCTTGGAGGGGTCTGCGAAATGCTCCAGAGCCTCCAGAGGAGCTGCAGACTCTCCAAACAACAAGGGCAGCAGCCGAGTCTATGACAGCCTGCTGCATGGAGGGCTTCGATGGGAGAGTGCCATGCAACCCTGGCGGCGACTCTCTCTCACAGTGCTTTCCATGGGGAAACATTGTGTGTGCCAAGTGTCTCCTGTGTGCAGAAAATCTCTCCCCAGCACCAGAAGTGCAGGGAATCCTCTTTGGACACAGAGCAATGTTCTAGGAAGGCCTCCCATGGTGCGTGAGCCTCCACTTCCCCAACTGTCCAACTGCCTCAGGAACACATTTCTAGGGAGTGTGGGTCGCACAGGCAGGGCGGCTCGAGTGAGGAACGTGGATTGCAGGCAAAAGCCACTGCGCTGACCATTCCCCCTGGAAGTCGCAGCTGAAGGCTCTCTGCACCATGCCCTAGCTGGAATGAGCCTGCAGCCTGGCCTCCAGTCCCAGGCTTGCACTGGGCCTTGCTTGGTCAGGACCCATCCCAGCCTCAGCTCGGCCACCCTAGGGCCCGTGCAGGCCTAGGCCACTGCCAGCCAGGAGGACCTCGTTGGAGCGCTGTTCATTCGAGAAGGACCCAGGGTGTTGCCTGTGTGTCTCTTGCCCTGCTGGGACGCTGCAGGTCCAGAGGTCCAGTGTGTGCACATGGCCACTGGGGCCTGAGCACAAAACAGTCATGGCCCCACTTTCAAGCAGGATGCCTGCCGGCCCATAGCCGCCTGCCAACCCCCCTTGCTGTCTGCGTTGTCTTCACTGCTGGCAGGCTTCTGTGTGCACAGGCCAGTCTATGCCAAGGAAACGAGGTGCTTGCTCGCCCCTTGCTAGGAGCTCCTCCTAACGCATTGTGGACCGGGGCACACACGCCCCTAGGCCAGAAGCCTGCAAGGCAGCTGCAGCTTCGCAATCCACAAAGGCCTGCAGCACTTGGCAGAGAGCCTTCTGCTATGGATATCTTTCCCATCCAAAGCCTTGGAGGAGTTCATGGATGCTCGGCCCTGCAGCGTTTTCCATCGGAGAGCACTGGGTGCCCAAAGCCTCCCCTGTGGTTTCTGAGAACCTTCCAAAACACATGACCTTGGTACCCACTCTGTTGCCGGAGGGTAGTCCTAAGCAGAACTCTCGAAGCTTTTGGAGCCAGCGTGCCTCCTGCTTGGAAAGCTCCTCAGGAACTCATTTGGAGAGAGGCTTCTCCTCCCATGCTTGTCGGCCAACAGATGGTGCCCGCGCTCCACCAAAAAACTCTCTGCTTTGCCTTCAGCCATGGATAGCCTAGCTGAACTCTCTCTGCCACAAGTAGATACTGCAGGGTTCTTCCAGCCTACAGAAAGCAGAGTGCTTTTGCCTGAGCACTGCTATGCCATGGCAGCTCCCTGAAGGCCTCCTAGGGCCTTCTGTCCCCTAACACAGTCGTGCCATTCATCCCATGCGGGGAGCAAAGTTCACCCTTGGCAGGGCTCAGGGTGCAGCCTGTGTGTGGTTTCATGGCTGGGAAAGGGCAGATCCACAAGCTGGGGGCCCACTTGTGAATGGGACCTGGTGGGCAGAGCCGGCATTCCCTGGCTGGGATGCAGGAGATCTGGGGCCTTCAAGCTGCATGCACATCCCCTCTCTGGCTGCCCCTCTTGCTTCTTCTCTGCTGCCAAGCCTCTCACACCACACGTGCGTCTCATTGCACGGAGCATGCTGCTTGCCCTTCTTCACAAGGACCTCAACTCACAAGCCTCATTTCCTCGAAGGGGAGTGACAATTGACCCAGAGCCTCCAGAGGAGCTGAAGTCTCTCCAGCCACCAAGGGAAGCAGCCGAATTGATGACAGCCTGCTGCATGGAGGGCTTCGATGGGAGAGTGCCATGCATCCCTGGCGGCGACTCTCTCTCACAGTGCTTTCCATGGGGAAACCCTGTGTGTGCCAAGTGTCTCCTGTGTGCAGAAAATCTCTCCCCAGGGCCAGAGGTGCAGGGAACCGTCTTTGTACCCAGAGCAATGTTCTAGGCAGGCCTCCCATGCTGGGTGAGCCTCCACTTCCCCAACTGTCCAACTGCCTCAGGAACACACTTCTAGGGAGTGTGGGTCTGACAGGCAGGGCAGATCGAGTGAGGCTCATGGATTGCAGGCAAAAGCCACTGCGCTGACCATTCCCCCTGGAAGTCGCAGCTGAAGGCTCTCTGCACCAGGCCCTAGCTGGAATGAGCCTGCAGCCTGGCCTCCAGTCCCAGGCTTGCCCTGGGCCCTGCTAGGATGGGACCCATCCCAGCCTCAGCACGGCCTCCCTAGGGCCTGTGCAGGCCTAGGCCACTGCCAGCCAGCAGGACCTCGATGGATTACCATTCATTCGAGGAGGCCCCAGGGTGTTGCCTGTGTGTCTCTTGCCCTGCTGGGATGCTGCAGGTCCAGAGGCTGTGTGTGCACGTGGCCACTGGGGCCTGAGCACAAAACAGTCATGACCCCACTTGCAAGCAGGATGCCTGCTGGCCCTTAGCTGCCTGAAACCTCCCCTTGCTGTCTGCGCTGTCTTCACTGCTGACAGGCCTGGGTGTGCACAGGCAAGTCTAGGCCAAGGAAACTGGGTGCTTGCATGCCGCTTGCTAGGAGGTCCTCCTAATGCATTCTGGTCTGGGGCACACACGCCCCTGGACCAGAAGCCTGCAAGGCAGCTGCAGCTTCACCATCCACAAAGTCCTGCAGCACCTGGCAGGGAGCCTTCTGCTATGCACAGCTTTCCCACTCCAAAGCCTTGCAGGAGTTCATGGATGCTCGGGCCTGCAGTGTTTTCCATCGGAGAGCTCTGGGTGCCCAAAACCTCCCCTGTGGCTTCCGAGCACCCTCCAACCCACATGCCCTTGGCACCCAGTCTGTTGCCGGAGGGTAGTCCTAAGCAAGACTCTCTAAGCTTTTGGAGCCAGCGTGCCTCCTGCTTGGAAAGCTCCTCAGGAACTCATTTGGAGCGAGGCTTCTGCTCCCATGCTTGTCGGCCAGCAGATGGTGCCAGCGCTCCACCAAAAAACTCTCTGCTTTGCCTTCAGCCAGGGTTCGCCTAGCTGAGCTCTCCTTGCCTCAAGCAGAAACTCCAGTGTGCATCCAGCCTACAGAAAGCAGAGTGCCTTTGCCTGAGCACTGCTATGTTGTGGCAGGTCCCCGAAGGCCTCCTAGGGCCTTCTCTCCCCTGACACAGTCGTGCCATTCAGCCCACCTGGCGAGCAATGGTCCACCTTGACAGGGCACACGGTGCAGCCTGGGTGTAGTTTCATGGTTGGGAAAGGGCAGATCCGGAAGCTGGGTGCCCACATGTGAATGGGGCCTGATGGGCCGAGCTGTCATTCCCTGCTTGCGAAGCAGGAGCTCTGGGGCCTGCAAGCTGCATGCACATCCCCTCCCTGGCTGCCCTCTTGCTTCTCCTCTGCTGCCAAGCCTCTCTCCCCACACGTGTGTCTCATCGAAAGGAGCAGGATGCTTGCCATTCTTTGCAAGGAGCTCATCCCACAAGCCTCATTTCCTTGGAGGGGTCTGCAAAATGCTCCAGAGCCTCCAGAGGAGCTGCAGACTCTCCAAACAACAAGGGCAGCAGCCGAGTCTATGACAGCCTGCTGCATGGAGGGCTTCGATGGGAGAGTGCCATGCAACCCTGGCGGCGACTCTCTCTCACAGTGCTTTCCATGGGGAAACATTGTGTGTGCCAAGTGTCTCCTGTGTGCAGAAAATCTCTCCCCAGCACCAGAAGTGCAGGGAATCCTCTTTGGACACAGAGCAATGTTCTAGGAAGGCCTCCCATGGTGCGTGAGCCTCCACTTCCCCAACTGTCCAACTGCCTCAGGAACACATTTCTAGGGAGTGTGGGTCGCACAGGCAGGGCGGCTCGAGTGAGGAACGTGGATTGCAGGCAAAAGCCACTGCGCTGACCATTCCCCCTGGAAGTCGCAGCTGAAGGCTCTCTGCACCATGCCCTAGCTGGAATGAGCCTGCAGCCTGGCCTCCAGTCCCAGGCTTGCACTGGGCCTTGCTTGGTCAGGACCCATCCCAGCCTCAGCTCGGCCACCCTAGGGCCCGTGCAGGCCTAGGCCACTGCCAGCCAAGCGGACCTCGTTGGAGCGCTGTTCATTCGAGAAGGACCCAGGGTGTTGCCTGTGTGTCTCTTGCCCTGCTGGGACGCTGCAGGTCCAGAGGCTGTGTGTGCACATGGCCACTGGGGCCTGAGCACAAAACAGTCATGGCCCCACTTTCAAGCAGGATGCCTGCCGGCCCATAGCCGCCTGCCAACCCCCCTTGCTGTCTGCGTTGTCTTCACTGCTGGCAGGCTTCTGTGTGCACAGGCCAGTCTATGCCAAGGAAACGAGGTGCTTGCTCGCCCCTTGCTAGGAGCTCCTCCTAACGCATTGTGGACCGGGGCACACACGCCCCTAGACCAGAAGCCTGCAAGGCAGCTGCAGCTTTGCAATCCACAAAGGCCTGCAGCACTTGGCAGAGAGCCTTCTGCTATGGATATCTTTCCCATCCAAAGCCTTGGAGGAGTTCATGGATGCTCGGCCCTGCAGCGTTTTCCATCGGAGAGCACTGGGTGCCCAAAGCCTCCCCTGTGGTTTCTGAGAACCTTCCAAAACACATGACCTTGGTACCCACTCTGTTGCCGCAGGGTAGTCCTAAGCAGAACTCTCGAAGCTTTTGGAGCCAGCGTGCCTCCTGCTTGGAAAGCTCCTCAGGAACTCATTTGGAGAGAGGCTTCTCCTCCCATGCTTGTCGGCCAACAGATGGTGCCCGCGCTCCACCAAAAAACTCTCTGCTTTGCCTTCAGCCATGGATAGCCTAGCTGAACTCTCTCTGCCACAAGTAGATACTGCAGGGTTCTTCCAGCCTACAGAAAGCAGAGTGCTTTTGCCTGAGCACTGCTATGCCATGGCAGCTCCCTGAAGGCCTCCTAGGGCCTTCTGTCCCCTAACACAGTCGTGCCATTCATCCCATGCGGGGAGCAAAGTTCACCCTTGGCAGGGCTCAGGGTGCAGCCTGTGTGTGGTTTCATGGCTGGGAAAGGGCAGATCCACAAGCTGGGGGCCCACTTGTGAATGGGACCTGGTGGGCAGAGCCGGCATTCCCTGGCTGGGATGCAGGAGATCTGGGGCCTTCAAGCTGCATGCACATCCCCTCTCTGGCTGCCCCTCTTGCTTCTTCTCTGCTGCCAAGCCTCTCACACCACACGTGCGTCTCATTGCACGGAGCATGCTGCTTGCCCTTCTTCACAAGGACCTCAACTCACAAGCCTCATTTCCTCGAAGGGGAGTGACAATTGACCCAGAGCCTCCAGAGGAGCTGAAGTCTCTCCAGCCACCAAGGGAAGCAGCCGAATTGATGACAGCCTGCTGCATGGAGGGCTTCGATGGGAGAGTGCCATGCATCCCTGGCGGCGACTCTCTCTCACAGTGCTTTCCATGGGGAAACCCTGTGTGTGCCAAGTGTCTCCTGTGTGCAGAAAATCTCTCCCCAGGGCCAGAGGTGCAGGGAACCGTCTTTGTACCCAGAGCAATGTTCTAGGCAGGCCTCCCATGCTGGGTGAGCCTCCACTTCCCCAACTGTCCAACTGCCTCAGGAACACACTTCTAGGGAGTGTGGGTCTGACAGGCAGGGCAGATCGAGTGAGGCTCATGGATTGCAGGCAAAAGCCACTGCGCTGACCATTCCCCCTGGAAGTCGCAGCTGAAGGCTCTCTGCACCAGGCCCTAGCTGGAATGAGCCTGCAGCCTGGCCTCCAGTCCCAGGCTTGCCCTGGGCCCTGCTAGAATGGGACCCATCCCAGCCTCAGCACGGCCTCCCTAGGGCCTGTGCAGGCCTAGGCCACTGCCAGCCAGCAGGACCTCGATGGATTACCATTCATTCGAGGAGGCCCCAGGGTGTTGCCTGTGTGTCTCTTGCCCTGCTGGGACGCTGCAGGTCCAGAGGCTGTGTGTGCACGTGGCCACTGGGGCCTGAGCACAAAACAGTCATGACCCCACTTGCAAGCAGGATGCCTGCTGGCCCTTAGCTGCCTGAAACCTCCGCTTGCTGTCTGTGCTGTCTTCACTGCTGACAGGCCTGGGTGTGCACAGGCAAGTCTAGGCCAAGGAAACTGGGTGCTTGCATGCCGCTTGCTAGGAGGTCCTCCTAATGCATTCTGGTCTGGGGCACACACGCCCCTGGACCAGAAGCCTGCAAGGCAGCTGCAGCTTCACCATCCACAAAGTCCTGCAGCACTTGGCAGGGAGCCTTCTGCTATGCACAGCTTTCCCACTCCAAAGCCTTGCAGGAGTTCATGGATGCTCGGGCCTGCAGTGTTTTCCATCGGAGAGCTCTGGGTGCCCAAAACCTCCCCTGTGGCTTCCGAGCACCCTCCAACCCACATGCCCTTGGCACCCAGTCTGTTGCCGGAGGGTAGTCCTAAGCAAGACTCTCTAAGCTTTTGGAGCCAGCGTGCCTCCTGCTTGGAAAGCTCCTCAGGAACTCATTTGGAGTGAGGCTTCTGCTCCCATGCTTGTCGGCCAGCAGATGGTGCCAGCGCTCCACCAAAAAACTCTCTGCTTTGCCTTCAGCCAGGGTTCGCCTAGCTGAGCTCTCCTTGCCTCAAGCAGAAACTCCAGTGTGCATCCAGCCTACAGAAAGCAGAGTGCCTTTTCCTGAGCCTGCTATGTTGTGGCAGGTCCCCGAAGGCCTCCTAGGGCCTTCTCTCCCCTGACACAGTCGTGCCATTCAGCCCACCTGGCGAGCAATGGTCCACCTTGACAGGGCACACGGTGCAGCCTGGGTGTAGTTTCATGGTTGGGAAAGGGCAGATCCGGAAGCTGGGTGCCCACATGTGAATGGGGCCTGATGGGCCGAGCTGTCATTCCCTGCTTGCGAAGCAGGAGCTCTGGGGCCTGCAAGCTGCATGCACATCCCCTCCCTGGCTGCCCTCTTGCTTCTCCTCTGCTGCCAAGCCTCTCTCCCCACACGTGTGTCTCATCGAAAGGAGCAGGATGCTTGCCATTCTTTGCAAGGAGCTCATCCCACAAGCCTCATTTCCTTGGAGGGGTCTGCGAAATGCTCCAGAGCCTCCAGAGGAGCTGCAGACTCTCCAAACAACAAGGGCAGCAGCCGAGTCTATGACAGCCTGCTGCATGGAGGGCTTCGATGGGAGAGTGCCATGCAACCCTGGCGGCGACTCTCTCTCACAGTGCTTTCCATGGGGAAACATTGTGTGTGCCAAGTGTCTCCTGTGTGCAGAAAATCTCTCCCCAGCACCAGAAGTGCAGGGAATCCTCTTTGGACACAGAGCAATGTTCTAGGAAGGCCTCCCATGGTGCGTGAGCCTCCACTTCCCCAACTGTCCAACTGCCTCAGGAACACATTTCTAGGGAGTGTGGGTCGCACAGGCAGGGCGGCTCGAGTGAGGAACGTGGATTGCAGGCAAAAGCCACTGCGCTGACCATTCCCCCTGGAAGTCGCAGCTGAAGGCTCTCTGCACCATGCCCTAGCTGGAATGAGCCTGCAGCCTGGCCTCCAGTCCCAGGCTTGCACTGGGCCTTGCTTGGTCAGGACCCATCCCAGCCTCAGCTCGGCCACCCTAGGGCCCGTGCAGGCCTAGGCCACTGCCAGCCAGGAGGACCTCGTTGGAGCGCTGTTCATTCGAGAAGGACCCAGGGTGTTGCCTGTGTGTCTCTTGCCCTGCTGGGACGCTGCAGGTCCAGAGGTCCAGTGTGTGCACATGGCCACTGGGGCCTGAGCACAAAACAGTCATGGCCCCACTTTCAAGCAGGATGCCTGCCGGCCCATAGCCGCCTGCCAACCCCCCTTGCTGTCTGCGTTGTCTTCACTGCTGGCAGGCTTCTGTGTGCACAGGCCAGTCTATGCCAAGGAAACGAGGTGCTTGCTCGCCCCTTGCTAGGATCTCCTCCTAACGCATTGTGGACCGGGGCACACACGCCCCTAGACCAGAAGCCTGCAAGGCAGCTGCAGCTTCGCAATCCACAAAGGCCTGCAGCACTTGGCAGAGAGCCTTCTGCTATGGATATCTTTCCCATCCAAAGCCTTGGAGGAGTTCATGGATGCTCGGCCCTGCAGCGTTTTCCATCGGAGAGCACTGGGTGCCCAAAGCCTCCCCTGTGGTTTCTGAGAACCTTCCAAAACACATGACCTTGGTACCCACTCTGTTGCCGGAGGGTAGTCCTAAGCAGAACTCTCGAAGCTTTTGGAGCCAGCGTGCCTCCTGCTTGGAAAGCTCCTCAGGAACTCATTTGGAGAGAGGCTTCTCCTCCCATGCTTGTCGGCCAACAGATGGTGCCCGCGCTCCACCAAAAAACTCTCTGCTTTGCCTTCAGCCATGGATAGCCTAGCTGAACTCTCTCTGCCACAAGTAGATACTGCAGGGTTCTTCCAGCCTACAGAAAGCAGAGTGCTTTTGCCTGAGCACTGCTATGCCATGGCAGCTCCCTGAAGGCCTCCTAGGGCCTTCTGTCCCCTAACACAGTCGTGCCATTCATCCCATGCGGGGAGCAAAGTTCACCCTTGGCAGGGCTCAGGGTGCAGCCTGTGTGTGGTTTCATGGCTGGGAAAGGGCAGATCCACAAGCTGGGGGCCCACTTGTGAATGGGACCTGGTGGGCAGAGCCGGCATTCCCTGGCTGGGATGCAGGAGATCTGGGGCCTTCAACCTGCATGCACATCCCCTCTCTGGCTGCCCCTCTTGCTTCTTCTCTGCTGCCAAGCCTCTCACACCACACGTGCGTCTCATTGCACGGAGCATGCTGCTTGCCCTTCTTCACAAGGACCTCAACTCACAAGCCTCATTTCCTCGAAGGGGAGTGACAATTGACCCAGAGCCTCCAGAGGAGCTGAAGTCTCTCCAGCCACCAAGGGAAGCAGCCGAATTGATGACAGCCTGCTGCATGGAGGGCTTCGATGGGAGAGTGCCATGCATCCCTGGCGGCGACTCTCTCTCACAGTGCTTTCCATGGGGAAACCCTGTGTGTGCCAAGTGTCTCCTGTGTGCAGAAAATCTCTCCCCAGGGCCAGAGGTGCAGGGAACCGTCTTTGTACCCAGAGCAATGTTCTAGGCAGGCCTCCCATGCTGGGTGAGCCTCCACTTCCCCAACTGTCCAACTGCCTCAGGAACACACTTCTAGGGAGTGTGGGTCTGACAGGCAGGGCAGATCGAGTGAGGCTCATGGATTGCAGGCAAAAGCCACTGCGCTGACCATTCCCCCTGGAAGTCGCAGCTGAAGGCTCTCTGCACCAGGCCCTAGCTGGAATGAGCCTGCAGCCTGGCCTCCAGTCCCAGGCTTGCCCTGGGCCCTGCTAGGATGGGACCCATCCCAGCCTCAGCACGGCCTCCCTAGGGCCTGTGCAGGCCTAGGCCACTGCCAGCCAGCAGGACCTCGATGGATTACCATTCATTCGAGGAGGCCCCAGGGTGTTGCCTGTGTGTCTCTTGCCCTGCTGGGACGCTGCAGGTCCAGAGGCTGTGTGTGCACGTGGCCACTGGGGCCTGAGCACAAAACAGTCATGACCCCACTTGCAAGCAGGATGCCTGCTGGCCCTTAGCTGCCTGAAACCTCCCCTTGCTGTCTGCGCTATCTTCACTGCTGACAGGCCTGGGTGTGCACAGGCAAGTCTAGGCCAAGGAAATTGGGTGCTTGCATGCCACTTGCTAGGAGGTCCTCCTAATGCATTCTGGTCTGGGGCACACACGGCCCTGGACCAGAAGCCTGCAAGGCAGCTGCAGCTTCACCATCCACAAAGTCCTGCAGCACTTGGCAGGGAGCCTTCTGCTATGTACAGCTTTCCCATTCCAAAGCCTTGCAGGAGTTCATGGATGCTCGGGCCTGCAGTGTTTTCCATCGGAGAGCTCTGGGTGCCCAAAACCTCCCCTGTGGCTTCCGAGCACCCTCCAACCCACATGCCCTTGGCACCCAGTCTGTTGCCGGAGGGTAGTCCTAAGCAAGACTCTCTAAGCTTTTGGAGCCAGCGTGCCTCCTGCTTGGAAAGCTCCTCAGGAACTCATTTGGAGCGAGGCTTCTGCTCCCATGCTTGTCGGCCAGCAGATGGTGCCAGCGCTCCACCAAAAAACTCTCTGCTTTGCCTTCAGCCAGGGTTCGCCTAGCTGAGCTCTCCTTGCCTCAAGCAGAAACTCCAGTGTGCATCCAGCCTACAGAAAGCAGAGTGCCTTTGCCTGAGCACTGCTATGTTGTGGCAGGTCCCCGAAGGCCTCCTAGGGCCTTCTCTCCCCTGACACAGTCGTGCCATTCAGCCCACCTGGCGAGCAATGGTCCACCTTGACAGGGCACACGGTGCAGCCTGGGTGTAGTTTCATGGTTGGGAAAGGGCAGATCCGGAAGCTGGGTGCCCACATGTGAATGGGGCCTGATGGGCCGAGCTGTCATTCCCTGCTTGCGAAGCAGGAGCTCTGGGGCCTGCAAGCTGCATGCACATCCCCTCCCTGGCTGCCCTCTTGCTTCTCCTCTGCTGCCAAGCCTCTCTCCCCACACGTGTGTCTCATCGAAAGGAGCAGGATGCTTGCCATTCTTTGCAAGGAGCTCATCCCACAAGCCTCATTTCCTTGGAGGGGTCTGCGAAATGCTCCAGAGCCTCCAGAGGAGCTGCAGACTCTCCAAACAACAAGGGCAGCAGCCGAGTCTATGACAGCCTGCTGCATGGAGGGCTTCGATGGGAGAGTGCCATGCAACCCTGGCGGCGACTCTCTCTCACAGTGCTTTCCATGGGGAAACATTGTGTGTGCCAAGTGTCTCCTGTGTGCAGAAAATCTCTCCCCAGCACCAGAAGTGCAGGGAATCCTCTTTGGACACAGAGCAATGTTCTAGGAAGGCCTCCCATGGTGCGTGAGCCTCCACTTCCCCAACTGTCCAACTGCCTCAGGAACACATTTCTAGGGAGTGTGGGTCGCACAGGCAGGGCGGCTCGAGTGAGGAACGTGGATTGCAGGCAAAAGCCACTGCGCTGACCATTCCCCCTGGAAGTCGCAGCTGAAGGCTCTCTGCACCATGCCCTAGCTGGAATGAGCCTGCAGCCTGGCCTCCAGTCCCAGGCTTGCACTGGGCCCTGCTTGGTCAGGACCCATCCCAGCCTCAGCACGGCCACCCTAGGGCCCGTGCAGGCCTAGGCCACTGCCAGCCAGGAGGACCTCGTTGGAGCGCTGTTCATTCGAGAAGGACCCAGGGTGTTGCCTGTGTGTCTCTTGCCCTGCTGGGACGCTGCAGGTCCAGAGGCTGTGTGTGCACGTGGCCACTGGGGCCTGAGCACAAAACAGTCATGGCCCCACTTTCAAGCAGGACGCCTGCCGGCTCATAGCCGCCTGCCACACCCCCTTGCTGTCTGCGTTGTCTTCACTGCTG
This sequence comes from Hippopotamus amphibius kiboko, assembly GCF_030028045.1. NCBI lineage: Eukaryota > Metazoa > Chordata > Mammalia > Artiodactyla > Hippopotamidae > Hippopotamus > Hippopotamus amphibius. The sequence continues at coordinate 121,152,010 of NC_080187.1, read as the reverse complement.
GCAGGCTGCTGTGTGCACAGGCCAGTCTATGCCAAGGAAACGAGGTGCTTGCTCGCCCCTTGCTAGGAGCTCCTCCTAACGCATTGTGGACCGGGGCACACACGCCCCTAGACCAGAAGCCTGCAAGGCAGCTGCAGCTTCGCAATCCACAAAGGCATGCAGCACTTGGCAGAGAGCCTTCTGCTATGGATATCTTTCCCATCCAAAGCCTTGGAGGAGTTCATGGATGCTCGGCCCTGCAGCGTTTTCCATCGGAGAGCACTGGGTGCCCAAAGCCTCCCCTGTGGTTTCTGAGAACCTTCCAAAACACATGACCTTGGTACCCACTCTGTTGCCGGAGGGTAGTCCTAAGCAGAACTCTCGAAGCTTTTGGAGCCAGCGTGCCTCCTGCTTGGAAAGCTCCTCAGGAACTCATTTGGAGAGAGGCTTCTCCTCCCATGCTTGTCGGCCAACAGATGGTGCCCGCGCTCCACCAAAAAACTCTCTGCTTTGCCTTCAGCCATGGATAGCCTAGCTGAACTCTCTCTGCCACAAGTAGATACTGCAGGGTTCTTCCAGCCTACAGAAAGCAGAGTGCTTTTGCCTGAGCACTGCTATGCCATGGCAGCTCCCTGAAGGCCTCCTAGGGCCTTCTGTCCCCTAACACAGTCGTGCCATTCATCCCATGCGGGGAGCAAAGTTCACCCTTGGCAGGGCTCAGGGTGCAGCCTGTGTGTGGTTTCATGGCTGGGAAAGGGCAGATCCACAAGCTGGGGGCCCACTTGTGAATGGGACCTGGTGGGCAGAGCTGGCATTCCCTGGCTGGGATGCAGGAGATCTGGGGCCTTCAAGCTGCATGCACATCCCCTCTCTGGCTGCCCCTCTTGCTTCTTCTCTGCTGCCAAGCCTCTCACACCACACGTGCGTCTCATTGCACGGAGCATGCTGCTTGCCCTTCTTCACAAGGACCTCAACTCACAAGCCTCATTTCCTCGAAGGGGAGTGACAATTGACCCAGAGCCTCCAGAGAAGCTGAAGTCTCTCCAGCCACCAAGGGAAGCAGCCGAATTGATGACAGCCTGCTGCATGGAGGGCTTCGATGGGAGAGTGCCATGCATCCCTGGCGGCGACTCTCTCTCACAGTGCTTTCCATGGGGAAACCCTGTGTGTGCCAAGTGTCTCCTGTGTGCAGAAAATCTCTCCCCAGGGCCAGAGGTGCAGGGAACCGTCTTTGTACCCAGAGCAATGTTCTAGGCAGGCCTCCCATGCTGGGTGAGCCTCCACTTCCCCAACTGTCCAACTGCCTCAGGAACACACTTCTAGGGAGTGTGGGTCTGACAGGCAGGGCAGATCGAGTGAGGCTCATGGATTGCAGGCAAAAGCCACTGCGCTGACCATTCCCCCTGGAAGTCGCAGCTGAAGGCTCTCTGCACCAGGCCCTAGCTGGAATGAGCCTGCAGCCTGGCCTCCAGTCCCAGGCTTGCCCTGGGCCCTGCTAGAATGGGACCCATCCCAGCCTCAGCACGGCCTCCCTAGGGCCTGTGCAGGCCTAGGCCACTGCCAGCCAGCAGGACCTCGATGGATTACCATTCATTCGAGGAGGCCCCAGGGTGTTGCCTGTGTGTCTCTTGCCCTGCTGGGATGCTGCAGGTCCAGAGGCTGTGTGTGCACGTGGCCACTGGGGCCTGAGCACAAAACAGTCATGACCCCACTTGCAAGCAGGATGCCTGCTGGCCCTTAGCTGCCTGAAACCTCCCCTTGCTGTCTGCGCTGTCTTCACTGCTGACAGGCCTGGGTGTGCACAGGCAAGTCTAGGCCAAGGAAACTGGGTGCTTGCATGCCGCTTGCTAGGAGGTCCTCCTAATGCATTCTGGTCTGGGGCACACACGCCCCTGGACCAGAAGCCTGCAAGGCAGCTGCAGCTTCACCATCCACAAAGTCCTGCAGCACTTGGCAGGGAGCCTTCTGCTATGCACAGCTTTCCCACTCCAAAGCCTTGCAGGAGTTCATGGATGCTCAGGCCTGCAGTGTTTTCCATCGGAGAGCTCTGGGTGCCCAAAACCTCCCCTGTGGCTTCCGAGCACCCTCCAACCCACATGCCCTTGGCACCCAGTCTGTTGCCGGAGGGTAGTCCTAAGCAAGACTCTCTAAGCTTTTGGAGCCAGCGTGCCTCCTGCTTGGAAAGCTCCTCAGGAACTCATTTGGAGTGAGGCTTCTGCTCCCATGCTTGTCGGCCAGCAGATGGTGCCAGCGCTCCACCAAAAAACTCTCTGCTTTGCCTTCAGCCAGGGTTCGCCTAGCTGAGCTCTCCTTGCCTCAAGCAGAAACTCTAGTGTGCATCCAGCCTACAGAAAGCAGAGTGCCTTTGCCTGAGCACTGCTATGTTGTGGCAGGTCCCCGAAGGCCTCCTAGGGCCTTCTCTCCCCTGACACAGTCGTGCCATTCAGCCCACCTGGCGAGCAATGGTCCACCTTGACAGGGCACACGGTGCAGCCTGGGTGTAGTTTCATGGTTGGGAAAGGGCAGATCCGGAAGCTGGGTGCCCACATGTGAATGGGGCCTGATGGGCCGAGCTGTCATTCCCTGCTTGCGAAGCAGGAGCTCTGGGGCCTGCAAGCTGCATGCACATCCCCTCCCTGGCTGCCCTCTTGCTTCTCCTCTGCTGCCAAGCCTCTCTCCCCACACGTGTGTCTCATCGAAAGGAGCAGGATGCTTGCCATTCTTTGCAAGGAGCTCATCCCACAAGCCTCATTTCCTTGGAGGGGTCTGCGAAATGCTCCAGAGCCTCCAGAGGAGCTGCAGACTCTCCAAACAACAAGGGCAGCAGCCGAGTCTATGACAGCCTGCTGCATGGAGGGCTTCGATGGGAGAGTGCCATGCAACCCTGGTGGCGACTCTCTCTCACAGTGCTTTCCATGGGGAAACATTGTGTGTGCCAAGTGTCTCCTGTGTGCAGAAAATCTCTCCCCAGCACCAGAAGTGCAGGGAATCCTCTTTGGACACAGAGCAATGTTCTAGGAAGGCCTCCCATGGTGCGTGAGCCTCCACTTCCCCAACTGTCCAACTGCCTCAGGAACACATTTCTAGGGAGTGTGGGTCACACAGGCAGGGCGACTCGAGTGAGGAACGTGGATTGCAGGCAAAAGCCTCTGCGCTGACCATTCCCCCTGGAAGTCGCAGCTGAAGGCTCTCTGCACCATGCCCTAGCTGGAATGAGCCTGCAGCCTGGCCTCCAGTCCCAGGCTTGCACTGGGCCCTGCTTGGTCAGGACCCATCCCAGCCTCAGCACGGCCACCCTAGGGCCCGTGCAGGCCTAGGCCACTGCCAGCCAGGAGGACCTCGTTGGAGCGCTGTTCATTCGAGAAGGACCCAGGGTGTTGCCTGTGTGTCTCTTGCCCTGCTGGGACGCTGCAGGTCCAGAGGCTGTGTGTGCACATGGCCACTGGGGCCTGAGCACAAAACAGTCATGGCCCCACTTTCAAGCAGGATGCCTGCCAGCCCATAGCCGCCTGCCACCCCCCCTTGCTGTCTGCGTTGTCTTCACTGCTGGCAGGCTTCTGTGTGCACAGGCCAGTCTATGCCAAGGAAACGAGGTGCTTGCTCGCCCCTTGCTAGGAGCTCCTCCTAACGCATTGTGGACCGGGGCACACACGCCCCTAGACCAGAAGCCTGCAAGGCAGCTGCAGCTTCGCAATCCACAAAGGCATGCAGCACTTGGCAGAGAGCCTTCTGCTATGGATATCTTTCCCATCCAAAGCCTTGGAGGAGTTCATGGATGCTCGGCCCTGCAGCGTTTTCCATCGGAGAGCACTGGGTGCCCAAAGCCTCCCCTGTGGTTTCTGAGAACCTTCCAAAACACATGACCTTGGTACCCACTCTGTTGCCGCAGGGTAGTCCTAAGCAGAACTCTCGAAGCTTTTGGAGCCAGCGTGCCTCCTGCTTGGAAAGCTCCTCAGGAACTCATTTGGAGAGAGGCTTCTCCTCCCATGCTTGTCGGCCAACAGATGGTGCCCGCGCTCCACCAAAAAACTCTCTGCTTTGCCTTCAGCCATGGATAGCCTAGCTGAACTCTCTCTGCCACAAGTAGATACTGCAGGGTTCTTCCAGCCTACAGAAAGCAGAGTGCTTTTGCCTGAGCACTGCTATGCCATGGCAGCTCCCTGAAGGCCTCCTAGGGCCTTCTGTCCCCTAACACAGTCGTGCCATTCATCCCATGCGGGGAGCAAAGTTCACCCTTGGCAGGGCTCAGGGTGCAGCCTGTGTGTGGTTTCATGGCTGGGAAAGGGCAGATCCACAAGCTGGGGGCCCACTTGTGAATGGGACCTGGTGGGCAGAGCCGGCATTCCCTGGCTGGGATGCAGGAGATCTGGGGCCTTCAAGCTGCATGCACATCCCCTCTCTGGCTGCCCCTCTTGCTTCTTCTCTGCTGCCAAGCCTCTCACACCACACGTGCGTCTCATTGCACGGAGCATGCTGCTTGCCCTTCTTCACAAGGACCTCAACTCACAAGCCTCATTTCCTCGAAGGGGAGTGACAATTGACCCAGAGCCTCCAGAGGAGCTGAAGTCTCTCCAGCCACCAAGGGAAGCAGCCGAATTGATGACAGCCTGCTGCATGGAGGGCTTCGATGGGAGAGTGCCATGCATCCCTGGCGGCGACTCTCTCTCACAGTGCTTTCCATGGGGAAACCCTGTGTGTGCCAAGTGTCTCCTGTGTGCAGAAAATCTCTCCCCAGGGCCAGAGGTGCAGGGAACCGTCTTTGTACCCAGAGCAATGTTCTAGGCAGGCCTCCCATGCTGGGTGAGCCTCCACTTCCCCAACTGTCCAACTGCCTCAGGAACACACTTCTAGGGAGTGTGGGTCTGACAGGCAGGGCAGATCGAGTGAGGCTCATGGATTGCAGGCAAAAGCCACTGCGCTGACCATTCCCCCTGGAAGTCGCAGCTGAAGGCTCTCTGCACCAGGCCCTAGCTGGAATGAGCCTGCAGCCTGGCCTCCAGTCCCAGGCTTGCCCTGGGCCCTGCTAGAATGGGACCCATCCCAGCCTCAGCACGGCCTCCCTAGGGCCTGTGCAGGCCTAGGCCACTGCCAGCCAGCAGGACCTCGATGGATTACCATTCATTCGAGGAGGCCCCAGGGTGTTGCCTGTGTGTCTCTTGCCCTGCTGGGATGCTGCAGGTCCAGAGGCTGTGTGTGCACGTGGCCACTGGGGCCTGAGCACAAAACAGTCATGACCCCACTTGCAAGCAGGATGCCTGCTGGCCCTTAGCTGCCTGAAACCTCCGCTTGCTGTCTGCGCTGTCTTCACTGCTGACAGGCCTGGGTGTGCACAGGCAAGTCTAGGCCAAGGAAACTGGGTGCTTGCATGCCGCTTGCTAGGAGGTCCTCCTAATGCATTCTGGTCTGGGGCACACACGCCCCTGGACCAGAAGCCTGCAAGGCAGCTGCAGCTTCACCATCCACAAAGTCCTGCAGCACTTGGCAGGGAGCCTTCTGCTATGCACAGCTTTCCCACTCCAAAGCCTTGCAGGAGTTCATGGATGCTCGGGCCTGCAGTGTTTTCCATCGGAGAGCTCTGGGTGCCCAAAACCTCCCCTGTGGCTTCCGAGCACCCTCCAACCCACATGCCCTTGGCACCCAGTCTGTTGCCGGAGGGTAGTCCTAAGCAAGACTCTCTAAGCTTTTGGAGCCAGCGTGCCTCCTGCTTGGAAAGCTCCTCAGGAACTCATTTGGAGCGAGGCTTCTGCTCCCATGCTTGTCGGCCAGCAGATGGTGCCAGCGCTCCACCAAAAAACTCTCTGCTTTGCCTTCAGCCAGGGTTCGCCTAGCTGAGCTCTCCTTGCCTCAAGCAGAAACTCCAGTGTGCATCCAGCCTACAGAAAGCAGAGTGCCTTTGCCTGAGCACTGCTATGTTGTGGCAGGTCCCCGAAGGCCTCCTAGGGCCTTCTCTCCCCTGACACAGTCGTGCCATTCAGCCCACCTGGCGAGCAATGGTCCACCTTGACAGGGCACACGGTGCAGCCTGGGTGTAGTTTCATGGTTGGGAAAGGGCAGATCCGGAAGCTGGGTGCCCACATGTGAATGGGGCCTGATGGGCCGAGCTGTCATTCCCTGCTTGCGAAGCAGGAGCTCTGGGGCCTGCAAGCTGCATGCACATCCCCTCCCTGGCTGCCCTCTTGCTTCTCCTCTGCTGCCAAGCCTCTCTCCCCACACGTGTGTCTCATCGAAAGGAGCAGGATGCTTGCCATTCTTTGCAAGGAGCTCATCCCACAAGCCTCATTTCCTTGGAGGGGTCTGCGAAATGCTCCAGAGCCTCCAGAGGAGCTGCAGACTCTCCAAACAACAAGGGCAGCAGCCGAGTCTATGACAGCCTGCTGCATGGAGGGCTTCGATGGGAGAGTGCCATGCAACCCTGGCGGCGACTCTCTCTCACAGTGCTTTCCATGGGGAAACATTGTGTGTGCCAAGTGTCTCCTGTGTGCAGAAAATCTCTCCCCAGCACCAGAAGTGCAGGGAATCCTCTTTGGACACAGAGCAATGTTCTAGGAAGGCCTCCCATGGTGCGTGAGCCTCCACTTCCCCAACTGTCCAACTGCCTCAGGAACACATTTCTAGGGAGTGTGGGTCGCACAGGCAGGGCGGCTCGAGTGAGGAACGTGGATTGCAGGCAAAAGCCACTGCGCTGACCATTCCCCCTGGAAGTCGCAGCTGAAGGCTCTCTGCACCATGCCCTAGCTGGAATGAGCCTGCAGCCTGGCCTCCAGTCCCAGGCTTGCACTGGGCCTTGCTTGGTCAGGACCCATCCCAGCCTCAGCTCGGCCACCCTAGGGCCCGTGCAGGCCTAGGCCACTGCCAGCCAGGAGGACCTCGTTGGAGCGCTGTTCATTCGAGAAGGACCCAGGGTGTTGCCTGTGTGTCTCTTGCCCTGCTGGGACGCTGCAGGTCCAGAGGTCCAGTGTGTGCACATGGCCACTGGGGCCTGAGCACAAAACAGTCATGGCCCCACTTTCAAGCAGGATGCCTGCCGGCCCATAGCCGCCTGCCAACCCCCCTTGCTGTCTGCGTTGTCTTCACTGCTGGCAGGCTTCTGTGTGCACAGGCCAGTCTATGCCAAGGAAACGAGGTGCTTGCTCGCCCCTTGCTAGGATCTCCTCCTAACGCATTGTGGACCGGGGCACACACGCCCCTAGACCAGAAGCCTGCAAGGCAGCTGCAGCTTCGCAATCCACAAAGGCCTGCAGCACTTGGCAGAGAGCCTTCTGCTATGGATATCTTTCCCATCCAAAGCCTTGGAGGAGTTCATGGATGCTCGGCCCTGCAGCGTTTTCCATCGGAGAGCACTGGGTGCCCAAAGCCTCCCCTGTGGTTTCTGAGAACCTTCCAAAACACATGACCTTGGTACCCACTCTGTTGCCGGAGGGTAGTCCTAAGCAGAACTCTCGAAGCTTTTGGAGCCAGCGTGCCTCCTGCTTGGAAAGCTCCTCAGGAACTCATTTGGAGAGAGGCTTCTCCTCCCATGCTTGTCGGCCAACAGATGGTGCCCGCGCTCCACCAAAAAACTCTCTGCTTTGCCTTCAGCCATGGATAGCCTAGCTGAACTCTCTCTGCCACAAGTAGATACTGCAGGGTTCTTCCAGCCTACAGAAAGCAGAGTGCTTTTGCCTGAGCACTGCTATGCCATGGCAGCTCCCTGAAGGCCTCCTAGGGCCTTCTGTCCCCTAACACAGTCGTGCCATTCATCCCATGCGGGGAGCAAAGTTCACCCTTGGCAGGGCTCAGGGTGCAGCCTGTGTGTGGTTTCATGGCTGGGAAAGGGCAGATCCACAAGCTGGGGGCCCACTTGTGAATGGGACCTGGTGGGCAGAGCCGGCATTCCCTGGCTGGGATGCAGGAGATCTGGGGCCTTCAAGCTGCATGCACATCCCCTCTCTGGCTGCCCCTCTTGCTTCTTCTCTGCTGCCAAGCCTCTCACACCACACGTGCGTCTCATTGCACGGAGCATGCTGCTTGCCCTTCTTCACAAGGACCTCAACTCACAAGCCTCATTTCCTCGAAGGGGAGTGACAATTGACCCAGAGCCTCCAGAGGAGCTGAAGTCTCTCCAGCCACCAAGGGAAGCAGCCGAATTGATGACAGCCTGCTGCATGGAGGGCTTCGATGGGAGAGTGCCATGCATCCCTGGCGGCGACTCTCTCTCACAGTGCTTTCCATGGGGAAACCCTGTGTGTGCCAAGTGTCTCCTGTGTGCAGAAAATCTCTCCCCAGGGCCAGAGGTGCAGGGAACCGTCTTTGTACCCAGAGCAATGTTCTAGGCAGGCCTCCCATGCTGGGTGAGCCTCCACTTCCCCAACTGTCCAACTGCCTCAGGAACACACTTCTAGGGAGTGTGGGTCTGACAGGCAGGGCAGATCGAGTGAGGCTCATGGATTGCAGGCAAAAGCCACTGCGCTGACCATTCCCCCTGGAAGTCGCAGCTGAAGGCTCTCTGCACCAGGCCCTAGCTGGAATGAGCCTGCAGCCTGGCCTCCAGTCCCAGGCTTGCCCTGGGCCCTGCTAGAATGGGACCCATCCCAGCCTCAGCACGGCCTCCCTAGGGCCTGTGCAGGCCTAGGCCACTGCCAGCCAGCAGGACCTCGATGGATTACCATTCATTCGAGGAGGCCCCAGGGTGTTGCCTGTGTGTCTCTTGCCCTGCTGGGATGCTGCAGGTCCAGAGGCTGTGTGTGCACGTGGCCACTGGGGCCTGAGCACAAAACAGTCATGACCCCACTTGCAAGCAGGATGCCTGCTGGCCCTTAGCTGCCTGAAACCTCCCCTTGCTGTCTGCGCTGTCTTCACTGCTGACAGGCCTGGGTGTGCACAGGCAAGTCTAGGCCAAGGAAACTGGGTGCTTGCATGCCGCTTGCTAGGAGGTCCTCCTAATGCATTCTGGTCTGGGGCACACACGCCCCTGGACCAGAAGCCTGCAAGGCAGCTGCAGCTTCACCATCCACAAAGTCCTGCAGCACTTGGCAGGGAGCCTTCTGCTATGCACAGCTTTCCCACTCCAAAGCCTTGCAGGAGTTCATGGATGCTCGGGCCTGCAGTGTTTTCCATCGGAGAGCTCTGGGTGCCCAAAACCTCCCCTGTGGCTTCCGAGCACCCTCCAACCCACATGCCCTTGGCACCCAGTCTGTTGCCGGAGGGTAGTCCTAAGCAAGACTCTCTAAGCTTTTGGAGCCAGCGTGCCTCCTGCTTGGAAAGCTCCTCAGGAACTCATTTGGAGTGAGGCTTCTGCTCCCATGCTTGTCGGCCAGCAGATGGTGCCAGCGCTCCACCAAAAAACTCTCTGCTTTGCCTTCAGCCAGGGTTCGCCTAGCTGAGCTCTCCTTGCCTCAAGCAGAAACTCCAGTGTGCATCCAGCCTACAGAAAGCAGAGTGCCTTTTCCTGAGCCTGCTATGTTGTGGCAGGTCCCCGAAGGCCTCCTAGGGCCTTCTCTCCCCTGACACAGTCGTGCCATTCAGCCCACCTGGCGAGCAATGGTCCACCTTGACAGGGCACACGGTGCAGCCTGGGTGTAGTTTCATGGTTGGGAAAGGGCAGATCCGGAAGCTGGGTGCCCACATGTGAATGGGGCCTGATGGGCCGAGCTGTCATTCCCTGCTTGCGAAGCAGGAGCTCTGGGGCCTGCAAGCTGCATGCACATCCCCTCCCTGGCTGCCCTCTTGCTTCTCCTCTGCTGCCAAGCCTCTCTCCCCACACGTGTGTCTCATCGAAAGGAGCAGGATGCTTGCCATTCTTTGCAAGGAGCTCATCCCACAAGCCTCATTTCCTTGGAGGGGTCTGCGAAATGCTCCAGAGCCTCCAGAGGAGCTGCAGACTCTCCAAACAACAAGGGCAGCAGCCGAGTCTATGACAGCCTGCTGCATGGAGGGCTTCGATGGGAGAGTGCCATGCAACCCTGGCGGCGACTCTCTCTCACAGTGCTTTCCATGGGGAAACATTGTGTGTGCCAAGTGTCTCCTGTGTGCAGAAAATCTCTCCCCAGCACCAGAAGTGCAGGGAATCCTCTTTGGACACAGAGCAATGTTCTAGGAAGGCCTCCCATGGTGCGTGAGCCTCCACTTCCCCAACTGTCCAACTGCCTCAGGAACACATTTCTAGGGAGTGTGGGTCGCACAGGCAGGGCGGCTCGAGTGAGGAACGTGGATTGCAGGCAAAAGCCACTGCGCTGACCATTCCCCCTGGAAGTCGCAGCTGAAGGCTCTCTGCACCATGCCCTAGCTGGAATGAGCCTGCAGCCTGGCCTCCAGTCCCAGGCTTGCACTGGGCCTTGCTTGGTCAGGACCCATCCCAGCCTCAGCTCGGCCACCCTAGGGCCCGTGCAGGCCTAGGCCACTGCCAGCCAGGAGGACCTCGTTGGAGCGCTGTTCATTCGAGAAGGACCCAGGGTGTTGCCTGTGTGTCTCTTGCCCTGCTGGGACGCTGCAGGTCCAGAGGTCCAGTGTGTGCACATGGCCACTGGGGCCTGAGCACAAAACAGTCATGGCCCCACTTTCAAGCAGGATGCCTGCCGGCCCATAGCCGCCTGCCAACCCCCCTTGCTGTCTGCGTTGTCTTCACTGCTGGCAGGCTTCTGTGTGCACAGGCCAGTCTATGCCAAGGAAACGAGGTGCTTGCTCGCCCCTTGCTAGGATCTCCTCCTAACGCATTGTGGACCGGGGCACACACGCCCCTAGACCAGAAGCCTGCAAGGCAGCTGCAGCTTCGCAATCCACAAAGGCCTGCAGCACTTGGCAGAGAGCCTTCTGCTATGGATATCTTTCCCATCCAAAGCCTTGGAGGAGTTCATGGATGCTCGGCCCTGCAGCGTTTTCCATCGGAGAGCACTGGGTGCCCAAAGCCTCCCCTGTGGTTTCTGAGAACCTTCCAAAACACATGACCTTGGTACCCACTCTGTTGCCGCAGGGTAGTCCTAAGCAGAACTCTCGAAGCTTTTGGAGCCAGCGTGCCTCCTGCTTGGAAAGCTCCTCAGGAACTCATTTGGAGAGAGGCTTCTCCTCCCATGCTTGTCGGCCAACAGATGGTGCCCGCGCTCCACCAAAAAACTCTCTGCTTTGCCTTCAGCCATGGATAGCCTAGCTGAACTCTCTCTGCCACAAGTAGATACTGCAGGGTTCTTCCAGCCTACAGAAAGCAGAGTGCTTTTGCCTGAGCACTGCTATGCCATGGCAGCTCCCTGAAGGCCTCCTAGGGCCTTCTGTCCCCTAACACAGTCGTGCCATTCATCCCATGCGGGGAGCAAAGTTCACCCTTGGCAGGGCTCAGGGTGCAGCCTGTGTGTGGTTTCATGGCTGGGAAAGGGCAGATCCACAAGCTGGGGGCCCACTTGTGAATGGGACCTGGTGGGCAGAGCCGGCATTCCCTGGCTGGGATGCAGGAGATCTGGGGCCTTCAACCTGCATGCACATCCCCTCTCTGGCTGCCCCTCTTGCTTCTTCTCTGCTGCCAAGCCTCTCACACCACACGTGCGTCTCATTGCACGGAGCATGCTGCTTGCCCTTCTTCACAAGGACCTCAACTCACAAGCCTCATTTCCTCGAAGGGGAGTGACAATTGACCCAGAGCCTCCAGAGGAGCTGAAGTCTCTCCAGCCACCAAGGGAAGCAGCCGAATTGATGACAGCCTGCTGCATGGAGGGCTTCGATGGGAGAGTGCCATGCATCCCTGGCGGCGACTCTCTCTCACAGTGCTTTCCATGGGGAAACCCTGTGTGTGCCAAGTGTCTCCTGTGTGCAGAAAATCTCTCCCCAGGGCCAGAGGTGCAGGGAACCGTCTTTGTACCCAGAGCAATGTTCTAGGCAGGCCTCCCATGCTGGGTGAGCCTCCACTTCCCCAACTGTCCAACTGCCTCAGGAACACACTTCTAGGGAGTGTGGGTCTGACAGGCAGGGCAGATCGAGTGAGGCTCATGGATTGCAGGCAAAAGCCACTGCGCTGACCATTCCCCCTGGAAGTCGCAGCTGAAGGCTCTCTGCACCAGGCCCTAGCTGGAATGAGCCTGCAGCCTGGCCTCCAGTCCCAGGCTTGCCCTGGGCCCTGCTAGAATGGGACCCATCCCAGCCTCAGCACGGCCTCCCTAGGGCCTGTGCAGGCCTAGGCCACTGCCAGCCAGCAGGACCTCGATGGATTACCATTCATTCGAGGAGGCCCCAGGGTGTTGCCTGTGTGTCTCTTGCCCTGCTGGGATGCTGCAGGTCCAGAGGCTGTGTGTGCACGTGGCCACTGGGGCCTGAGCACAAAACAGTCATGACCCCACTTGCAAGCAGGATGCCTGCTGGCCCTTAGCTGCCTGAAACCTCCCCTTGCTGTCTGCGCTGTCTTCACTGCTGACAGGCCTGGGTGTGCACAGGCAAGTCTAGGCCAAGGAAACTGGGTGCTTGCATGCCGCTTGCTAGGAGGTCCTCCTAATGCATTCTGGTCTGGGGCACACACGCCCCTGGACCAGAAGCCTGCAAGGCAGCTGCAGCTTCACCATCCACAAAGTCCTGCAGCACTTGGCAGGGAGCCTTCTGCTATGCACAGCTTTCCCACTCCAAAGCCTTGCAGGAGTTCATGGATGCTCGGGCCTGCAGTGTTTTCCATCGGAGAGCTCTGGGTGCCCAAAACCTCCCCTGTGGCTTCCGAGCACCCTCCAACCCACATGCCCTTGGCACCCAGTCTGTTGCCGGAGGGTAGTCCTAAGCAAGACTCTCTAAGCTTTTGGAGCCAGCGTGCCTCCTGCTTGGAAAGCTCCTCAGGAACTCATTTGGAGTGAGGCTTCTGCTCCCATGCTTGTCGGCCAGCAGATGGTGCCAGCGCTCCACCAAAAAACTCTCTGCTTTGCCTTCAGCCAGGGTTCGCCTAGCTGAGCTCTCCTTGCCTCAAGCAGAAACTCCAGTGTGCATCCAGCCTACAGAAAGCAGAGTGCCTTTGCCTGAGCACTGCTATGTTGTGGCAGGTCCCCGAAGGCCTCCTAGGGCCTTCTCTCCCCTGACACAGTCGTGCCATTCAGCCCACCTGGCGAGCAATGGTCCACCTTGACAGGGCACACGGTGCAGCCTGGGTGTAGTTTCATGGTTGGGAAAGGGCAGATCCGGAAGCTGGGTGCCCACATGTGAATGGGGCCTGATGGGCCGAGCTGTCATTCCCTGCTTGCGAAGCAGGAGCTCTGGGGCCTGCAAGCTGCATGCACATCCCCTCCCTGGCTGCCCTCTTGCTTCTCCTCTGCTGCCAAGCCTCTCTCCCCACACGTGTGTCTCATCGAAAGGAGCAGGATGCTTGCCATTCTTTGCAAGGAGCTCATCCCACAAGCCTCATTTCCTTGGAGGGGTCTGCGAAATGCTCCAGAGCCTCCAGAGGAGCTGCAGACTCTCCAAACAACAAGGGCAGCAGCCGAGTCTATGACAGCCTGCTGCATGGAGGGCTTCGATGGGAGAGTGCCATGCAACCCTGGCGGCGACTCTCTCTCACAGTGCTTTCCATGGGGAAACATTGTGTGTGCCAAGTGTCTCCTGTGTGCAGAAAATCTCTCCCCAGCACCAGAAGTGCAGGGAATCCTCTTTGGACACAGAGCAATGTTCTAGGAAGGCCTCCCATGGTGCGTGAGCCTCCACTTCCCCAACTGTCCAACTGCCTCAGGAACACATTTCTAGGGAGTGTGGGTCGCACAGGCAGGGCGGCTCGAGTGAGGAACGTGGATTGCAGGCAAAAGCCACTGCGCTGACCATTCCCCCTGGAAGTCGCAGCTGAAGGCTCTCTGCACCATGCCCTAGCTGGAATGAGCCTGCAGCCTGGCCTCCAGTCCCAGGCTTGCACTGGGCCTTGCTTGGTCAGGACCCATCCCAGCCTCAGCTCGGCCACCCTAGGGCCCGTGCAGGCCTAGGCCACTGCCAGCCAGGAGGACCTCGTTGGAGCGCTGTTCATTCGAGAAGGACCCAGGGTGTTGCCTGTGTGTCTCTTGCCCTGCTGGGACGCTGCAGGTCCAGAGGTCCAGTGTGTGCACATGGCCACTGGGGCCTGAGCACAAAACAGTCATGGCCCCACTTTCAAGCAGGATGCCTGCCGGCCCATAGCCGCCTGCCAACCCCCCTTGCTGTCTGCGTTGTCTTCACTGCTGGCAGGCTTCTGTGTGCACAGGCCAGTCTATGCCAAGGAAACGAGGTGCTTGCTCGCCCCTTGCTAGGATCTCCTCCTAACGCATTGTGGACCGGGGCACACACGCCCCTAGACCAGAAGCCTGCAAGGCAGCTGCAGCTTCGCAATCCACAAAGGCCTGCAGCACTTGGCAGAGAGCCTTCTGCTATGGATATCTTTCCCATCCAAAGCCTTGGAGGAGTTCATGGATGCTCGGCCCTGCAGCGTTTTCCATCGGAGAGCACTGGGTGCCCAAAGCCTCCCCTGTGGTTTCTGAGAACCTTCCAAAACACATGACCTTGGTACCCACTCTGTTGCCGGAGGGTAGTCCTAAGCAGAACTCTCGAAGCTTTTGGAGCCAGCGTGCCTCCTGCTTGGAAAGCTCCTCAGGAACTCATTTGGAGAGAGGCTTCTCCTCCCATGCTTGTCGGCCAACAGATGGTGCCCGCGCTCCACCAAAAAACTCTCTGCTTTGCCTTCAGCCATGGATAGCCTAGCTGAACTCTCTCTGCCACAAGTAGATACTGCAGGGTTCTTCCAGCCTACAGAAAGCAGAGTGCTTTTGCCTGAGCACTGCTATGCCATGGCAGCTCCCTGAAGGCCTCCTAGGGCCTTCTGTCCCCTAACACAGTCGTGCCATTCATCCCATGCGGGGAGCAAAGTTCACCCTTGGCAGGGCTCAGGGTGCAGCCTGTGTGTGGTTTCATGGCTGGGAAAGGGCAGATCCACAAGCTGGGGGCCCACTTGTGAATGGGACCTGGTGGGCAGAGCCGGCATTCCCTGGCTGGGATGCAGGAGATCTGGGGCCTTCAAGCTGCATGCACATCCCCTCTCTGGCTGCCCCTCTTGCTTCTTCTCTGCTGCCAAGCCTCTCACACCACACGTGCGTCTCATTGCACGGAGCATGCTGCTTGCCCTTCTTCACAAGGACCTCAACTCACAAGCCTCATTTCCTCGAAGGGGAGTGACAATTGACCCAGAGCCTCCAGAGGAGCTGAAGTCTCTCCAGCCACCAAGGGAAGCAGCCGAATTGATGACAGCCTGCTGCATGGAGGGCTTCGATGGGAGAGTGCCATGCATCCCTGGCGGCGACTCTCTCTCACAGTGCTTTCCATGGGGAAACCCTGTGTGTGCCAAGTGTCTCCTGTGTGCAGAAAATCTCTCCCCAGGGCCAGAGGTGCAGGGAACCGTCTTTGTACCCAGAGCAATGTTCTAGGCAGGCCTCCCATGCTGGGTGAGCCTCCACTTCCCCAACTGTCCAACTGCCTCAGGAACACACTTCTAGGGAGTGTGGGTCTGACAGGCAGGGCAGATCGAGTGAGGCTCATGGATTGCAGGCAAAAGCCACTGCGCTGACCATTCCCCCTGGAAGTCGCAGCTGAAGGCTCTCTGCACCAGGCCCTAGCTGGAATGAGCCTGCAGCCTGGCCTCCAGTCCCAGGCTTGCCCTGGGCCCTGCTAGAATGGGACCCATCCCAGCCTCAGCACGGCCTCCCTAGGGCCTGTGCAGGCCTAGGCCACTGCCAGCCAGCAGGACCTCGATGGATTACCATTCATTCGAGGAGGCCCCAGGGTGTTGCCTGTGTGTCTCTTGCCCTGCTGGGATGCTGCAGGTCCAGAGGCTGTGTGTGCACGTGGCCACTGGGGCCTGAGCACAAAACAGTCATGACCCCACTTGCAAGCAGGATGCCTGCTGGCCCTTAGCTGCCTGAAACCTCCCCTTGCTGTCTGCGCTGTCTTCACTGCTGACAGGCCTGGGTGTGCACAGGCAAGTCTAGGCCAAGGAAACTGGGTGCTTGCATGCCGCTTGCTAGGAGGTCCTCCTAATGCATTCTGGTCTGGGGCACACACGCCCCTGGACCAGAAGCCTGCAAGGCAGCTGCAGCTTCACCATCCACAAAGTCCTGCAGCACTTGGCAGGGAGCCTTCTGCTATGCACAGCTTTCCCACTCCAAAGCCTTGCAGGAGTTCATGGATGCTCGGGCCTGCAGTGTTTTCCATCGGAGAGCTCTGGGTGCCCAAAACCTCCCCTGTGGCTTCCGAGCACCCTCCAACCCACATGCCCTTGGCACCCAGTCTGTTGCCGGAGGGTAGTCCTAAGCAAGACTCTCTAAGCTTTTGGAGCCAGCGTGCCTCCTGCTTGGAAAGCTCCTCAGGAACTCGTTTGGAGTGAGGCTTCTGCTCCCATGCTTGTCGGCCAGCAGATGGTGCCAGCGCTCCACCAAAAAACTCTCTGCTTTGCCTTCAGCCAGGGTTCGCCTAGCTGAGCTCTCCTTGCCTCAAGCAGAAACTCCAGTGTGCATCCAGCCTACAGAAAGCAGAGTGCCTTTTCCTGAGCCTGCTATGTTGTGGCAGGTCCCCGAAGGCCTCCTAGGGCCTTCTCTCCCCTGACACAGTCGTGCCATTCAGCCCACCTGGCGAGCAATGGTCCACCTTGACAGGGCACACGGTGCAGCCTGGGTGTAGTTTCATGGTTGGGAAAGGGCAGATCCGGAAGCTGGGTGCCCACATGTGAATGGGGCCTGATGGGCCGAGCTGTCATTCCCTGCTTGCGAAGCAGGAGCTCTGGGGCCTGCAAGCTGCATGCACATCCCCTCCCTGGCTGCCCTCTTGCTTCTCCTCTGCTGCCAAGCCTCTCTCCCCACACGTGTGTCTCATCGAAAGGAGCAGGATGCTTGCCATTCTTTGCAAGGAGCTCATCCCACAAGCCTCATTTCCTTGGAGGGGTCTGCGAAATGCTCCAGAGCCTCCAGAGGAGCTGCAGACTCTCCAAACAACAAGGGCAGCAGCCGAGTCTATGACAGCCTGCTGCATGGAGGGCTTCGATGGGAGAGTGCCATGCAACCCTGGCGGCGACTCTCTCTCACAGTGCTTTCCATGGGGAAACATTGTGTGTGCCAAGTGTCTCCTGTGTGCAGAAAATCTCTCCCCAGCACCAGAAGTGCAGGGAATCCTCTTTGGACACAGAGCAATGTTCTAGGAAGGCCTCCCATGGTGCGTGAGCCTCCACTTCCCCAACTGTCCAACTGCCTCAGGAACACATTTCTAGGGAGTGTGGGTCGCACAGGCAGGGCGGCTCGAGTGAGGAACGTGGATTGCAGGCAAAAGCCACTGCGCTGACCATTCCCCCTGGAAGTCGCAGCTGAAGGCTCTCTGCACCATGCCCTAGCTGGAATGAGCCTGCAGCCTGGCCTCCAGTCCCAGGCTTGCACTGGGCCTTGCTTGGTCAGGACCCATCCCAGCCTCAGCTCGGCCACCCTAGGGCCCGTGCAGGCCTAGGCCACTGCCAGCCAGGAGGACCTCGTTGGAGCGCTGTTCATTCGAGAAGGACCCAGGGTGTTGCCTGTGTGTCTCTTGCCCTGCTGGGACGCTGCAGGTCCAGAGGTCCAGTGTGTGCACATGGCCACTGGGGCCTGAGCACAAAACAGTCATGGCCCCACTTTCAAGCAGGATGCCTGCCGGCCCATAGCCGCCTGCCAACCCCCCTTGCTGTCTGCGTTGTCTTCACTGCTGGCAGGCTTCTGTGTGCACAGGCCAGTCTATGCCAAGGAAACGAGGTGCTTGCTCGCCCCTTGCTAGGATCTCCTCCTAACGCATTGTGGACCGGGGCACACACGCCCCTAGACCAGAAGCCTGCAAGGCAGCTGCAGCTTCGCAATCCACAAAGGCCTGCAGCACTTGGCAGAGAGCCTTCTGCTATGGATATCTTTCCCATCCAAAGCCTTGGAGGAGTTCATGGATGCTCGGCCCTGCAGCGTTTTCCATCGGAGAGCACTGGGTGCCCAAAGCCTCCCCTGTGGTTTCTGAGAACCTTCCAAAACACATGACCTTGGTACCCACTCTGTTGCCGCAGGGTAGTCCTAAGCAGAACTCTCGAAGCTTTTGGAGCCAGCGTGCCTCCTGCTTGGAAAGCTCCTCAGGAACTCATTTGGAGAGAGGCTTCTCCTCCCATGCTTGTCGGCCAACAGATGGTGCCCGCGCTCCACCAAAAAACTCTCTGCTTTGCCTTCAGCCATGGATAGCCTAGCTGAACTCTCTCTGCCACAAGTAGATACTGCAGGGTTCTTCCAGCCTACAGAAAGCAGAGTGCTTTTGCCTGAGCACTGCTATGCCATGGCAGCTCCCTGAAGGCCTCCTAGGGCCTTCTGTCCCCTAACACAGTCGTGCCATTCATCCCATGCGGGGAGCAAAGTTCACCCTTGGCAGGGCTCAGGGTGCAGCCTGTGTGTGGTTTCATGGCTGGGAAAGGGCAGATCCACAAGCTGGGGGCCCACTTGTGAATGGGACCTGGTGGGCAGAGCCGGCATTCCCTGGCTGGGATGCAGGAGATCTGGGGCCTTCAACCTGCATGCACATCCCCTCTCTGGCTGCCCCTCTTGCTTCTTCTCTGCTGCCAAGCCTCTCACACCACACGTGCGTCTCATTGCACGGAGCATGCTGCTTGCCCTTCTTCACAAGGACCTCAACTCACAAGCCTCATTTCCTCGAAGGGGAGTGACAATTGACCCAGAGCCTCCAGAGGAGCTGAAGTCTCTCCAGCCACCAAGGGAAGCAGCCGAATTGATGACAGCCTGCTGCATGGAGGGCTTCGATGGGAGAGTGCCATGCATCCCTGGCGGCGACTCTCTCTCACAGTGCTTTCCATGGGGAAACCCTGTGTGTGCCAAGTGTCTCCTGTGTGCAGAAAATCTCTCCCCAGGGCCAGAGGTGCAGGGAACCGTCTTTGTACCCAGAGCAATGTTCTAGGCAGGCCTCCCATGCTGGGTGAGCCTCCACTTCCCCAACTGTCCAACTGCCTCAGGAACACACTTCTAGGGAGTGTGGGTCTGACAGGCAGGGCAGATCGAGTGAGGCTCATGGATTGCAGGCAAAAGCCACTGCGCTGACCATTCCCCCTGGAAGTCGCAGCTGAAGGCTCTCTGCACCAGGCCCTAGCTGGAATGAGCCTGCAGCCTGGCCTCCAGTCCCAGGCTTGCCCTGGGCCCTGCTAGGATGGGACCCATCCCAGCCTCAGCACGGCCTCCCTAGGGCCTGTGCAGGCCTAGGCCACTGCCAGCCAGCAGGACCTCGATGGATTACCATTCATTCGAGGAGGCCCCAGGGTGTTGCCTGTGTGTCTCTTGCCCTGCTGGGATGCTGCAGGTCCAGAGGCTGTGTGTGCACGTGGCCACTGGGGCCTGAGCACAAAACAGTCATGACCCCACTTGCAAGCAGGATGCCTGCTGGCCCTTAGCTGCCTGAAACCTCCCCTTGCTGTCTGCGCTGTCTTCACTGCTGACAGGCCTGGGTGTGCACAGGCAAGTCTAGGCCAAGGAAACTGGGTGCTTGCATGCCGCTTGCTAGGAGGTCCTCCTAATGCATTCTGGTCTGGGGCACACACGCCCCTGGACCAGAAGCCTGCAAGGCAGCTGCAGCTTCACCATCCACAAAGTCCTGCAGCACTTGGCAGGGAGCCTTCTGCTATGCACAGCTTTCCCACTCCAAAGCCTTGCAGGAGTTCATGGATGCTCGGGCCTGCAGTGTTTTCCATCGGAGAGCTCTGGGTGCCCAAAACCTCCCCTGTGGCTTCCGAGCACCCTCCAACCCACATGCCCTTGGCACCCAGTCTGTTGCCGGAGGGTAGTCCTAAGCAAGACTCTCTAAGCTTTTGGAGCCAGCGTGCCTCCTGCTTGGAAAGCTCCTCAGGAACTCATTTGGAGCGAGGCTTCTGCTCCCATGCTTGTCGGCCAGCAGATGGTGCCAGCGCTCCACCAAAAAACTCTCTGCTTTGCCTTCAGCCAGGGTTCGCCTAGCTGAGCTCTCCTTGCCTCAAGCAGAAACTCCAGTGTGCATCCAGCCTACAGAAAGCAGAGTGCCTTTGCCTGAGCACTGCTATGTTGTGGCAGGTCCCCGAAGGCCTCCTAGGGCCTTCTCTCCCCTGACACAGTCGTGCCATTCAGCCCACCTGGCGAGCAATGGTCCACCTTGACAGGGCACACGGTGCAGCCTGGGTGTAGTTTCATGGTTGGGAAAGGGCAGATCCGGAAGCTGGGTGCCCACATGTGAATGGGGCCTGATGGGCCGAGCTGTCATTCCCTGCTTGCGAAGCAGGAGCTCTGGGGCCTGCAAGCTGCATGCACATCCCCTCCCTGGCTGCCCTCTTGCTTCTCCTCTGCTGCCAAGCCTCTCTCCCCACACGTGTGTCTCATCGAAAGGAGCAGGATGCTTGCCATTCTTTGCAAGGAGCTCATCCCACAAGCCTCATTTCCTTGGAGGGGTCTGCGAAATGCTCCAGAGCCTCCAGAGGAGCTGCAGACTCTCCAAACAACAAGGGCAGCAGCCGAGTCTATGACAGCCTGCTGCATGGAGGGCTTCGATGGGAGAGTGCCATGCAACCCTGGCGGCGACTCTCTCTCACAGTGCTTTCCATGGGGAAACATTGTGTGTGCCAAGTGTCTCCTGTGTGCAGAAAATCTCTCCCCAGCACCAGAAGTGCAGGGAATCCTCTTTGGACACAGAGCAATGTTCTAGGAAGGCCTCCCATGGTGCGTGAGCCTCCACTTCCCCAACTGTCCAACTGCCTCAGGAACACATTTCTAGGGAGTGTGGGTCGCACAGGCAGGGCGGCTCGAGTGAGGAACGTGGATTGCAGGCAAAAGCCACTGCGCTGACCATTCCCCCTGGAAGTCGCAGCTGAAGGCTCTCTGCACCATGCCCTAGCTGGAATGAGCCTGCAGCCTGGCCTCCAGTCCCAGGCTTGCACTGGGCCTTGCTTGGTCAGGACCCATCCCAGCCTCAGCTCGGCCACCCTAGGGCCCGTGCAGGCCTAGGCCACTGCCAGCCAGGAGGACCTCGTTGGAGCGCTGTTCATTCGAGAAGGACCCAGGGTGTTGCCTGTGTGTCTCTTGCCCTGCTGGGACGCTGCAGGTCCAGAGGCTGTGTGTGCACATGGCCACTGGGGCCTGAGCACAAAACAGTCATGGCCCCACTTTCAAGCAGGATGCCTGCCGGCCCATAGCCGCCTGCCAACCCCCCTTGCTGTCTGCGTTGTCTTCACTGCTGGCAGGCTTCTGTGTGCACAGGCCAGTCTATGCCAAGGAAACGAGGTGCTTGCTCGCCCCTTGCTAGGAGCTCCTCCTAACGCATTGTGGACCGGGGCACACACACCCCTAGACCAGAAGCCTGCAAGGCAGCTGCAGCTTCGCAATCCACAAAGGCCTGCAGCACTTGGCAGAGAGCCTTCTGCTATGGATATCTTTCCCATCCAAAGCCTTGGAGGAGTTCATGGATGCTCGGCCCTGCAGCGTTTTCCATCGGAGAGCACTGGGTGCCCAAAGCCTCCCCTGTGGTTTCTGAGAACCTTCCAAAACACATGACCTTGGTACCCACTCTGTTGCCGCAGGGTAGTCCTAAGCAGAACTCTCGAAGCTTTTGGAGCCAGCGTGCCTCCTGCTTGGAAAGCTCCTCAGGAACTCATTTGGAGAGAGGCTTCTCCTCCCATGCTTGTCGGCCAACAGATGGTGCCCGCGCTCCACCAAAAAACTCTCTGCTTTGCCTTCAGCCATGGATAGCCTAGCTGAACTCTCTCTGCCACAAGTAGATACTGCAGGGTTCTTCCAGCCTACAGAAAGCAGAGTGCTTTTGCCTGAGCACTGCTATGCCATGGCAGCTCCCTGAAGGCCTCCTAGGGCCTTCTGTCCCCTAACACAGTCGTGCCATTCATCCCATGCGGGGAGCAAAGTTCACCCTTGGCAGGGCTCAGGGTGCAGCCTGTGTGTGGTTTCATGGCTGGGAAAGGGCAGATCCACAAGCTGGGGGCCCACTTGTGAATGGGACCTGGTGGGCAGAGCCGGCATTCCCTGGCTGGGATGCAGGAGATCTGGGGCCTTCAACCTGCATGCACATCCCCTCTCTGGCTGCCCCTCTTGCTTCTTCTCTGCTGCCAAGCCTCTCACACCACACGTGCGTCTCATTGCACGGAGCATGCTGCTTGCCCTTCTTCACAAGGACCTCAACTCACAAGCCTCATTTCCTCGAAGGGGAGTGACAATTGACCCAGAGCCTCCAGAGGAGCTGAAGTCTCTCCAGCCACCAAGGGAAGCAGCCGAATTGATGACAGCCTGCTGCATGGAGGGCTTCGATGGGAGAGTGCCATGCATCCCTGGCGGCGACTCTCTCTCACAGTGCTTTCCATGGGGAAACCCTGTGTGTGCCAAGTGTCTCCTGTGTGCAGAAAATCTCTCCCCAGGGCCAGAGGTGCAGGGAACCGTCTTTGTACCCAGAGCAATGTTCTAGGCAGGCCTCCCATGCTGGGTGAGCCTCCACTTCCCCAACTGTCCAACTGCCTCAGGAACACACTTCTAGGGAGTGTGGGTCTGACAGGCAGGGCAGATCGAGTGAGGCTCATGGATTGCAGGCAAAAGCCACTGCGCTGACCATTCCCCCTGGAAGTCGCAGCTGAAGGCTCTCTGCACCAGGCCCTAGCTGGAATGAGCCTGCAGCCTGGCCTCCAGTCCCAGGCTTGCCCTGGGCCCTGCTAGGATGGGACCCATCCCAGCCTCAGCACGGCCTCCCTAGGGCCTGTGCAGGCCTAGGCCACTGCCAGCCAGCAGGACCTCGATGGATTACCATTCATTCGAGGAGGCCCCAGGGTGTTGCCTGTGTGTCTCTTGCCCTGCTGGGATGCTGCAGGTCCAGAGGCTGTGTGTGCACGTGGCCACTGGGGCCTGAGCGCAAAACAGTCATGACCCCACTTGCAAGCAGGATGCCTGCTGGCCCTTAGCTGCCTGAAACCTCCCCTTGCTGTCTGCGCTGTCTTCACTGCTGACAGGCCTGGGTGTGCACAGGCAAGTCTAGGCCAAGGAAACTGGGTGCTTGCATGCCGCTTGCTAGGAGGTCCTCCTAATGCATTCTGGTCTGGGGCACACACGCCCCTGGACCAGAAGCCTGCAAGGCAGCTGCAGCTTCACCATCCACAAAGTCCTGCAGCACTTGGCAGGGAGCCTTCTGCTATGCACAGCTTTCCCACTCCAAAGCCTTGCAGGAGTTCATGGATGCTCGGGCCTGCAGTGTTTTCCATCGGAGAGCTCTGGGTGCCCAAAACCTCCCCTGTGGCTTCCGAGCACCCTCCAACCCACATGCCCTTGGCACCCAGTCTGTTGCCGGAGGGTAGTCCTAAGCAAGACTCTCTAAGCTTTTGGAGCCAGCGTGCCTCCTGCTTGGAAAGCTCCTCAGGAACTCATTTGGAGTGAGGCTTCTGCTCCCATGCTTGTCGGCCAGCAGATGGTGCCAGCGCTCCACCAAAAAACTCTCTGCTTTGCCTTCAGCCAGGGTTCGCCTAGCTGAGCTCTCCTTGCCTCAAGCAGAAACTCCAGTGTGCATCCAGCCTACAGAAAGCAGAGTGCCTTTGCCTGAGCACTGCTATGTTGTGGCAGGTCCCCGAAGGCCTCCTAGGGCCTTCTCTCCCCTGACACAGTCGTGCCATTCAGCCCACCTGGCGAGCAATGGTCCACCTTGACAGGGCACACGGTGCAGCCTGGGTGTAGTTTCATGGTTGGGAAAGGGCAGATCCGGAAGCTGGGTGCCCACATGTGAATGGGGCCTGATGGGCCGAGCTGTCATTCCCTGCTTGCGAAGCAGGAGCTCTGGGGCCTGCAAGCTGCATGCACATCCCCTCCCTGGCTGCCCTCTTGCTTCTCCTCTGCTGCCAAGCCTCTCTCCCCACACGTGTGTCTCATCGAAAGGAGCAGGATGCTTGCCATTCTTTGCAAGGAGCTCATCCCACAAGCCTCATTTCCTTGGAGGGGTCTGCGAAATGCTCCAGAGCCTCCAGAGGAGCTGCAGACTCTCCAAACAACAAGGGCAGCAGCCGAGTCTATGACAGCCTGCTGCATGGAGGGCTTCGATGGGAGAGTGCCATGCAACCCTGGCGGCGACTCTCTCTCACAGTGCTTTCCATGGGGAAACATTGTGTGTGCCAAGTGTCTCCTGTGTGCAGAAAATCTCTCCCCAGCACCAGAAGTGCAGGGAATCCTCTTTGGACACAGAGCAATGTTCTAGGAAGGCCTCCCATGGTGCGTGAGCCTCCACTTCCCCAACTGTCCAACTGCCTCAGGAACACATTTCTAGGGAGTGTGGGTCGCACAGGCAGGGCGGCTCGAGTGAGGAACGTGGATTGCAGGCAAAAGCCACTGCGCTGACCATTCCCCCTGGAAGTCGCAGCTGAAGGCTCTCTGCACCATGCCCTAGCTGGAATGAGCCTGCAGCCTGGCCTCCAGTCCCAGGCTTGCACTGGGCCTTGCTTGGTCAGGACCCATCCCAGCCTCAGCTCGGCCACCCTAGGGCCCGTGCAGGCCTAGGCCACTGCCAGCCAGGAGGACCTCGTTGGAGCGCTGTTCATTCGAGAAGGACCCAGGGTGTTGCCTGTGTGTCTCTTGCCCTGCTGGGACGCTGCAGGTCCAGAGGCTGTGTGTGCACATGGCCACTGGGGCCTGAGCACAAAACAGTCATGGCCCCACTTTCAAGCAGGATGCCTGCCGGCCCATAGCCGCCTGCCAACCCCCCTTGCTGTCTGCGTTGTCTTCACTGCTGGCAGGCTTCTGTGTGCACAGGCCAGTCTATGCCAAGGAAACGAGGTGCTTGCTCGCCCCTTGCTAGGAGCTCCTCCTAACGCATTGTGGACCGGGGCACACACGCCCCTAGACCAGAAGCCTGCAAGGCAGCTGCAGCTTCGCAATCCACAAAGGCCTGCAGCACTTGGCAGAGAGCCTTCTGCTATGGATATCTTTCCCATCCAAAGCCTTGGAGGAGTTCATGGATGCTCGGCCCTGCAGCGTTTTCCATCGGAGAGCACTGGGTGCCCAAAGCCTCCCCTGTGGTTTCTGAGAACCTTCCAAAACACATGACCTTGGTACCCACTCTGTTGCCGCAGGGTAGTCCTAAGCAGAACTCTCGAAGCTTTTGGAGCCAGCGTGCCTCCTGCTTGGAAAGCTCCTCAGGAACTCATTTGGAGAGAGGCTTCTCCTCCCATGCTTGTCGGCCAACAGATGGTGCCCGCGCTCCACCAAAAAACTCTCTGCTTTGCCTTCAGCCATGGATAGCCTAGCTGAACTCTCTCTGCCACAAGTAGATACTGCAGGGTTCTTCCAGCCTACAGAAAGCAGAGTGCTTTTGCCTGAGCACTGCTATGCCATGGCAGCTCCCTGAAGGCCTCCTAGGGCCTTCTGTCCCCTAACACAGTCGTGCCATTCATCCCATGCGGGGAGCAAAGTTCACCCTTGGCAGGGCTCAGGGTGCAGCCTGTGTGTGGTTTCATGGCTGGGAAAGGGCAGATCCACAAGCTGGGGGCCCACTTGTGAATGGGACCTGGTGGGCAGAGCCGGCATTCCCTGGCTGGGATGCAGGAGATCTGGGGCCTTCAACCTGCATGCACATCCCCTCTCTGGCTGCCCCTCTTGCTTCTTCTCTGCTGCCAAGCCTCTCACACCACACGTGCGTCTCATTGCACGGAGCATGCTGCTTGCCCTTCTTCACAAGGACCTCAACTCACAAGCCTCATTTCCTCGAAGGGGAGTGACAATTGACCCAGAGCCTCCAGAGGAGCTGAAGTCTCTCCAGCCACCAAGGGAAGCAGCCGAATTGATGACAGCCTGCTGCATGGAGGGCTTCGATGGGAGAGTGCCATGCATCCCTGGCGGCGACTCTCTCTCACAGTGCTTTCCATGGGGAAACCCTGTGTGTGCCAAGTGTCTCCTGTGTGCAGAAAATCTCTCCCCAGGGCCAGAGGTGCAGGGAACCGTCTTTGTACCCAGAGCAATGTTCTAGGCAGGCCTCCCATGCTGGGTGAGCCTCCACTTCCCCAACTGTCCAACTGCCTCAGGAACACACTTCTAGGGAGTGTGGGTCTGACAGGCAGGGCAGATCGAGTGAGGCTCATGGATTGCAGGCAAAAGCCACTGCGCTGACCATTCCCCCTGGAAGTCGCAGCTGAAGGCTCTCTGCACCAGGCCCTAGCTGGAATGAGCCTGCAGCCTGGCCTCCAGTCCCAGGCTTGCCCTGGGCCCTGCTAGAATGGGACCCATCCCAGCCTCAGCACGGCCTCCCTAGGGCCTGTGCAGGCCTAGGCCACTGCCAGCCAGCAGGACCTCGATGGATTACCATTCATTCGAGGAGGCCCCAGGGTGTTGCCTGTGTGTCTCTTGCCCTGCTGGGATGCTGCAGGTCCAGAGGCTGTGTGTGCACGTGGCCACTGGGGCCTGAGCACAAAACAGTCATGACCCCACTTGCAAGCAGGATGCCTGCTGGCCCTTAGCTGCCTGAAACCTCCCCTTGCTGTCTGCGCTGTCTTCACTGCTGACAGGCCTGGGTGTGCACAGGCAAGTCTAGGCCAAGGAAACTGGGTGCTTGCATGCCGCTTGCTAGGAGGTCCTCCTAATGCATTCTGGTCTGGGGCACACACGCCCCTGGACCAGAAGCCTGCAAGGCAGCTGCAGCTTCACCATCCACAAAGTCCTGCAGCACTTGGCAGGGAGCCTTCTGCTATGCACAGCTTTCCCACTCCAAAGCCTTGCAGGAGTTCATGGATGCTCAGGCCTGCAGTGTTTTCCATCGGAGAGCTCTGGGTGCCCAAAACCTCCCCTGTGGCTTCCGAGCACCCTCCAACCCACATGCCCTTGGCACCCAGTCTGTTGCCGGAGGGTAGTCCTAAGCAAGACTCTCTAAGCTTTTGGAGCCAGCGTGCCTCCTGCTTGGAAAGCTCCTCAGGAACTCATTTGGAGTGAGGCTTCTGCTCCCATGCTTGTCGGCCAGCAGATGGTGCCAGCGCTCCACCAAAAAACTCTCTGCTTTGCCTTCAGCCAGGGTTCGCCTAGCTGAGCTCTCCTTGCCTCAAGCAGAAACTCCAGTGTGCATCCAGCCTACAGAAAGCAGAGTGCCTTTGCCTGAGCACTGCTATGTTGTGGCAGGTCCCCGAAGGCCTCCTAGGGCCTTCTCTCCCCTGACACAGTCGTGCCATTCAGCCCACCTGGCGAGCAATGGTCCACCTTGACAGGGCACACGGTGCAGCCTGGGTGTAGTTTCATGGTTGGGAAAGGGCAGATCCGGAAGCTGGGTGCCCACATGTGAATGGGGCCTGATGGGCCGAGCTGTCATTCCCTGCTTGCGAAGCAGGAGCTCTGGGGCCTGCAAGCTGCATGCACATCCCCTCCCTGGCTGCCCTCTTGCTTCTCCTCTGCTGCCAAGCCTCTCTCCCCACACGTGTGTCTCATCGAAAGGAGCAGGATGCTTGCCATTCTTTGCAAGGAGCTCATCCCACAAGCCTCATTTCCTTGGAGGGGTCTGCGAAATGCTCCAGAGCCTCCAGAGGAGCTGCAGACTCTCCAAACAACAAGGGCAGCAGCCGAGTCTATGACAGCCTGCTGCATGGAGGGCTTCGATGGGAGAGTGCCATGCAACCCTGGTGGTGACTCTCTCTCACAGTGCTTTCCATGGGGAAACATTGTGTGTGCCAAGTGTCTCCTGTGTGCAGAAAATCTCTCCCCAGCACCAGAAGTGCAGGGAATCCTCTTTGGACACAGAGCAATGTTCTAGGAAGGCCTCCCATGGTGCGTGAGCCTCCACTTCCCCAACTGTCCAACTGCCTCAGGAACACATTTCTAGGGAGTGTGGGTCACACAGGCAGGGCGGCTCGAGTGAGGAACGTGGATTGCAGGCAAAAGCCACTGCGCTGACCATTCCCCCTGGAAGTCGCAGCTGAAGGCTCTCTGCACCATGCCCTAGCTGGAATGAGCCTGCAGCCTGGCCTCCAGTCCCAGGCTTGCACTGGGCCCTGCTTGGTCAGGACCCACCCCAGCCTCAGCACGGCCACCCTAGGGCCCGTGCAGGCCTAGGCCACTGCCAGCCAGGAGGACCTCGTTGGAGCGCTGTTCATTCGAGAAGGACCCAGGGTGTTGCCTGTGTGTCTCTTGCCCTGCTGGGACGCTGCAGGTCCAGAGGCTGTGTGTGCACATGGCCACTGGGGCCTGAGCACAAAACAGTCATGGCCCCACTTTCAAGCAGGATGCCTGCCAGCCCATAGCCGCCTGCCACCCCCCCTTGCTGTCTGCGTTGTCTTCACTGCTGGCAGGCTTCTGTGTGCACAGGCCAGTCTATGCCAAGGAAACGAGGTGCTTGCTCGCCCCTTGCTAGGAGCTCCTCCTAACGCATTGTGGACCGGGGCACACACGCCCCTAGACCAGAAGCCTGCAAGGCAGCTGCAGCTTCGCAATCCACAAAGGCATGCAGCACTTGGCAGAGAGCCTTCTGCTATGGATATCTTTCCCATCCAAAGCCTTGGAGGAGTTCATGGATGCTCGGCCCTGCAGCGTTTTCCATCGGAGAGCACTGGGTGCCCAAAGCCTCCCCTGTGGTTTCTGAGAACCTTCCAAAACACATGACCTTGGTACCCACTCTGTTGCCGGAGGGTAGTCCTAAGCAGAACTCTCGAAGCTTTTGGAGCCAGCGTGCCTCCTGCTTGGAAAGCTCCTCAGGAACTCATTTGGAGAGAGGCTTCTCCTCCCATGCTTGTCGGCCAACAGATGGTGCCCGCGCTCCACCAAAAAACTCTCTGCTTTGCCTTCAGCCATGGATAGCCTAGCTGAACTCTCTCTGCCACAAGTAGATACTGCAGGGTTCTTCCAGCCTACAGAAAGCAGAGTGCTTTTGCCTGAGCACTGCTATGCCATGGCAGCTCCCTGAAGGCCTCCTAGGGCCTTCTGTCCCCTAACACAGTCGTGCCATTCATCCCATGCGGGGAGCAAAGTTCACCCTTGGCAGGGCTCAGGGTGCAGCCTGTGTGTGGTTTCATGGCTGGGAAAGGGCAGATCCACAAGCTGGGGGCCCACTTGTGAATGGGACCTGGTGGGCAGAGCCGGCATTCCCTGGCTGGGATGCAGGAGATCTGGGGCCTTCAAGCTGCATGCACATCCCCTCTCTGGCTGCCCCTCTTGCTTCTTCTCTGCTGCCAAGCCTCTCACACCACACGTGCGTCTCATTGCACGGAGCATGCTGCTTGCCCTTCTTCACAAGGACCTCAACTCACAAGCCTCATTTCCTCGAAGGGGAGTGACAATTGACCCAGAGCCTCCAGAGGAGCTGAAGTCTCTCCAGCCACCAAGGGAAGCAGCCGAATTGATGACAGCCTGCTGCATGGAGGGCTTCGATGGGAGAGTGCCATGCATCCCTGGCGGCGACTCTCTCTCACAGTGCTTTCCATGGGGAAACCCTGTGTGTGCCAAGTGTCTCCTGTGTGCAGAAAATCTCTCCCCAGGGCCAGAGGTGCAGGGAACCGTCTTTGTACCCAGAGCAATGTTCTAGGCAGGCCTCCCATGCTGGGTGAGCCTCCACTTCCCCAACTGTCCAACTGCCTCAGGAACACACTTCTAGGGAGTGTGGGTCTGACAGGCAGGGCAGATCGAGTGAGGCTCATGGATTGCAGGCAAAAGCCAAGGCGCTGACCATTCCCCCTGGAAGTCGCAGCTGAAGGCTCTCTGCACCAGGCCCTAGCTGGAATGAGCCTGCAGCCTGGCCTCCAGTCCCAGGCTTGCCCTGGGCCCTGCTAGGATGGGACCCATCCCAGCCTCAGCACGGCCTCCCTAGGGCCTGTGCAGGCCTAGGCCACTGCCAGCCAGCAGGACCTCGATGGATTACCATTCATTCGAGGAGGCCCCAGGGTGTTGCCTGTGTGTCTCTTGCCCTGCTGGGACGCTGCAGGTCCAGAGGCTGTGTGTGCACGTGGCCACTGGGGCCTGAGCACAAAACAGTCATGACCCCACTTGCAAGCAGGATGCCTGCTGGCCCTTAGCTGCCTGAAACCTCCCCTTGCTGTCTGCGCTGTCTTCACTGCTGACAGGCCTGGGTGTGCACAGGCAAGTCTAGGCCAAGGAAACTGGGTGCTTGCATGCCGCTTGCTAGGAGGTCCTCCTAATGCATTCTGGTCTGGGGCACACACGCCCCTGGACCAGAAGCCTGCAAGGCAGCTGCAGCTTCACCATCCACAAAGTCCTGCAGCACTTGGCAGGGAGCCTTCTGCTATGCACAGCTTTCCCACTCCAAAGCCTTGCAGGAGTTCATGGATGCTCGGGCCTGCAGTGTTTTCCATCGGAGAGCTCTGGGTGCCCAAAACCTCCCCTGTGGCTTCCGAGCACCCTCCAACCCACATGCCCTTGGCACCCAGTCTGTTGCCGCAGGGTAGTCCTAAGCAAGACTCTCTAAGCTTTTGGAGCCAGCGTGCCTCCTGCTTGGAAAGCTCCTCAGGAACTCATTTGGAGTGAGGCTTCTGCTCCCATGCTTGTCGGCCAGCAGATGGTGCCAGTGCTCCACCAAAAAACTCTCTGCTTTGCCTTCAGCCAGGGTTCGCCTAGCTGAGCTCTCCTTGCCTCAAGCAGAAACTCCAGTGTGCATCCAGCCTACAGAAAGCAGAGTGCCTTTTCCTGAGCCTGCTATGTTGTGGCAGGTCCCCGAAGGCCTCCTAGGGCCTTCTCTCCCCTGACACAGTCGTGCCATTCAGCCCACCTGGCGAGCAATGGTCCACCTTGACAGGGCACACGGTGCAGCCTGGGTGTAGTTTCATGGTTGGGAAAGGGCAGATCCGGAATCTGGGTGCCCACATGTGAATGGGGCCTGATGGGCCGAGCTGTCATTCCCTGCTTGCGAAGCAGGAGCTCTGGGGCCTGCAAGCTGCATGCACATCCCCTCCCTGGCTGCCCTCTTGCTTCTCCTCTGCTGCCAAGCCTCTCTCCCCACACGTGTGTCTCATCGAAAGGAGCAGGATGCTTGCCATTCTTTGCAAGGAGCTCATCCCACAAGCCTCATTTCCTTGGAGGGGTCTGCGAAATGCTCCAGAGCCTCCAGAGGAGCTGCAGACTCTCCAAACAACAAGGGCAGCAGCCGAGTCTATGACAGCCTGCTGCATGGAGGGCTTCGATGGGAGAGTGCCATGCAACCCTGGCGGCGACTCTCTCTCACAGTGCTTTCCATGGGGAAACATTGTGTGTGCCAAGTGTCTCCTGTGTGCAGAAAATCTCTCCCCAGCACCAGAAGTGCAGGGAATCCTCTTTGGACACAGAGCAATGTTCTAGGAAGGCCTCCCATGGTGCGTGAGCCTCCACTTCCCCAACTGTCCAACTGCCTCAGGAACACATTTCTAGGGAGTGTGGGTCGCACAGGCAGGGCGGCTCGAGTGAGGAACGTGGATTGCAGGCAAAAGCCACTGCGCTGACCATTCCCCCTGGAAGTCGCAGCTGAAGGCTCTCTGCACCATGCCCTAGCTGGAATGAGCCTGCAGCCTGGCCTCCAGTCCCAGGCTTGCACTGGGCCTTGCTTGGTCAGGACCCATCCCAGCCTCAGCTCGGCCACCCTAGGGCCCGTGCAGGCCTAGGCCACTGCCAGCCAGGAGGACCTCGTTGGAGCGCTGTTCATTCGAGAAGGACCCAGGGTGTTGCCTGTGTGTCTCTTGCCCTGCTGGGACGCTGCAGGTCCAGAGGCTGTGTGTGCACATGGCCACTGGGGCCTGAGCACAAAACAGTCATGGCCCCACTTTCAAGCAGGATGCCTGCCGGCCCATAGCCGCCTGCCAACCCCCCTTGCTGTCTGCGTTGTCTTCACTGCTGGCAGGCTTCTGTGTGCACAGGCCAGTCTATGCCAAGGAAACGAGGTGCTTGCTCGCCCCTTGCTAGGAGCTCCTCCTAACGCATTGTGGACCGGGGCACACACGCCCCTAGACCAGAAGCCTGCAAGGCAGCTGCAGCTTCGCAATCCACAAAGGCCTGCAGCACTTGGCAGAGAGCCTTCTGCTATGGATATCTTTCCCATCCAAAGCCTTGGAGGAGTTCATGGATGCTCGGCCCTGCAGCGTTTTCCATCGGAGAGCACTGGGTGTCCAAAGCCTCCCCTGTGGTTTCTGAGAACCTTCCAAAACACATGACCTTGGTACCCACTCTGTTGCCGGAGGGTAGTCCTAAGCAGAACTCTCGAAGCTTTTGGAGCCAGCGTGCCTCCTGCTTGGAAAGCTCCTCAGGAACTCATTTGGAGAGAGGCTTCTCCTCCCATGCTTGTCGGCCAACAGATGGTGCCCGCGCTCCACCAAAAAACTCTCTGCTTTGCCTTCAGCCATGGATAGCCTAGCTGAACTCTCTCTGCCACAAGTAGATACTGCAGGGTTCTTCCAGCCTACAGAAAGCAGAGTGCTTTTGCCTGAGCACTGCTATGCCATGGCAGCTCCCTGAAGGCCTCCTAGGGCCTTCTGTCCCCTAACACAGTCGTGCCATTCATCCCATGCGGGGAGCAAAGTTCACCCTTGGCAGGGCTCAGGGTGCAGCCTGTGTGTGGTTTCATGGCTGGGAAAGGGCAGATCCACAAGCTGGGGGCCCACTTGTGAATGGGACCTGGTGGGCAGAGCCGGCATTCCCTGGCTGGGATGCAGGAGATCTGGGGCCTTCAAGCTGCATGCACATCCCCTCTCTGGCTGCCCCTCTTGCTTCTTCTCTGCTGCCAAGCCTCTCACACCACACGTGCGTCTCATTGCACGGAGCATGCTGCTTGCCCTTCTTCACAAGGACCTCAACTCACAAGCCTCATTTCCTCGAAGGGGAGTGACAATTGACCCAGAGCCTCCAGAGGAGCTGAAGTCTCTCCAGCCACCAAGGGAAGCAGCCGAATTGATGACAGCCTGCTGCATGGAGGGCTTCGATGGGAGAGTGCCATGCATCCCTGGCGGCGACTCTCTCTCACAGTGCTTTCCATGGGGAAACCCTGTGTGTGCCAAGTGCCTCCTGTGTGCAGAAAATCTCTCCCCAGGGCCAGAGGTGCAGGGAACCGTCTTTGTACCCAGAGCAATGTTCTAGGCAGGCCTCCCATGCTGGGTGAGCCTCCACTTCCCCAACTGTCCAACTGCCTCAGGAACACACTTCTAGGGAGTGTGGGTCTGACAGGCAGGGCAGATCGAGTGAGGCTCATGGATTGCAGGCAAAAGCCACTGCGCTGACCATTCCCCCTGGAAGTCGCAGCTGAAGGCTCTCTGCACCAGGCCCTAGCTGGAATGAGCCTGCAGCCTGGCCTCCAGTCCCAGGCTTGCCCTGGGCCCTGCTAGGATGGGACCCATCCCAGCCTCAGCACGGCCTCCCTAGGGCCTGTGCAGGCCTAGGCCACTGCCAGCCAGCAGGACCTCGATGGATTACCATTCATTCGAGGAGGCCCCAGGGTGTTGCCTGTGTGTCTCTTGCCCTGCTGGGACGCTGCAGGTCCAGAGGCTGTGTGTGCACGTGGCCACTGGGGCCTGAGCACAAAACAGTCATGACCCCACTTGCAAGCAGGATGCCTGCTGGCCCTTAGCTGCCTGAAACCTCCCCTTGCTGTCTGCGCTGTCTTCACTGCTGGCAGGCCTGGGTGTGCACAGGCAAGTCTAGGCCAAGGAAACTGGGTGCTTGCATGCCGCTTGCTAGGAGGTCCTCCTAATGCATTCTGGTCTGGGGCACACACGCCCCTGGACCAGAAGCCTGCAAGGCAGCTGCAGCTTCACCATCCACAAAGTCCTGCAGCACTTGGCAGGGAGCCTTCTGCTATGCACAGCTTTCCCACTCCAAAGCCTTGCAGGAGTTCATGGATGCTCGGGCCTGCAGTGTTTTCCATCGGAGAGCTCTGGGTGCCCAAAACCTCCCCTGTGGCTTCCGAGCACCCTCCAACCCACATGCCCTTGGCACCCAGTCTGTTGCCGCAGGGTAGTCCTAAGCAAGACTCTCTAAGCTTTTGGAGCCAGCGTGCCTCCTGCTTGGAAAGCTCCTCAGGAACTCATTTGGAGCGAGGCTTCTGCTCCCATGCTTGTCGGCCAGCAGATGGTGCCAGTGC
Source organism: Hippopotamus amphibius kiboko (assembly GCF_030028045.1). Classification (NCBI taxonomy): domain Eukaryota; kingdom Metazoa; phylum Chordata; class Mammalia; order Artiodactyla; family Hippopotamidae; genus Hippopotamus; species Hippopotamus amphibius. The sequence goes on along the minus strand of NC_080187.1, from coordinate 121,118,020 downwards.
TCCACCAAAAAACTCTCTGCTTTGCCTTCAGCCAGGGTTCGCCTAGCTGAGCTCTCCTTGCCTCAAGCAGAAACTCCAGTGTGCATCCAGCCTACAGAAAGCAGAGTGCCTTTGCCTGAGCACTGCTATGTTGTGGCAGGTCCCCGAAGGCCTCCTAGGGCCTTCTCTCCCCTGACACAGTCGTGCCATTCAGCCCACCTGGCGAGCAATGGTCCACCTTGACAGGGCACACGGTGCAGCCTGGGTGTAGTTTCATGGTTGGGAAAGGGCAGATCCGGAAGCTGGGTGCCCACATGTGAATGGGGCCTGATGGGCCGAGCTGTCATTCCCTGCTTGCGAAGCAGGAGCTCTGGGGCCTGCAAGCTGCATGCACATCCCCTCCCTGGCTGCCCTCTTGCTTCTCCTCTGCTGCCAAGCCTCTCTCCCCACACGTGTGTCTCATCGAAAGGAGCAGGATGCTTGCCATTCTTTGCAAGGAGCTCATCCCACAAGCCTCATTTCCTTGGAGGGGTCTGCGAAATGCTCCAGAGCCTCCAGAGGAGCTGCAGAATCTCCAAACAACAAGGGCAGCAGCCGAGTCTATGACAGCCTGCTGCATGGAGGGCTTCGATGGGAGAGTGCCACGCAACCCTGGCAGCGACTCTCTCTCACAGTGCTTTCCATGGGGAAACATTGTGTGTGCCAAGTGTCTCCTGTGTGCAGAAAATCTCTCCCCAGCACCAGAAGTGCAGGGAATCCTCTTTGGACACAGAGCAATGTTCTAGGAAGGCCTCCCATGGTGCGTGAGCCTCCACTTCCCCAACTGTCCAACTGCCTCAGGAACACATTTCTAGGGAGTGTGGGTCGCACAGGCTGGGCGGCTCAAGTGAGGAACGTGGATTGCAGGCAAAAGCCACTGCGCTGACCATTGCCCCTGGAAGTCGCAGCTGAAGGCTCTCTGCACCTGGCCCTAGCTGGAATGAGCCTGCAGCCTGGCCTCCAGTCCCAGGCTTGCACTGGGCCCTGCTTGGTCAGGACCCATCCCAGCCTCAGCACGCCCACCCTAGGGCCTGTGCAGGCCTAGGCCACTGCCAGCCAGGAGGACCTCGTTGGAGCGCTGTTCATTCGAGAAGGACCCAGGGTGTTGCCTGTGTGTCTCTTGCACTGCTGGGACGCTGCAGGTCCAGAGGCTGTGTGTGCACGTGGCCACTGGGGCCTGAGCACAAAACAGTCATGGCCCCACTTTCAAGCAGGACGCCTGCCAGCCCATAGCCGCCTGCCACCCCCCCTTGCTGTCTGCGTTGTCTTCACTGCTGGCAGGCTTCTGTGTGCACAGGCCAGTCTATGCCAAGGAAACGAGGTGCTTGCTCGCCCCTTGCTAGGAGCTCCTCCTAACGCATTGTGGACCGGGGCACACACGCCCCTAGACCAGAAGCCTGCAAGGCAGCTGCAGCTTCGCAATCCACAAAGGCCTGCAGCACTTGGCAGAGAGCCTTCTGCTATGGATACCTTTCCCTTCCAAAGCCTTGGAGGAGTTCATGGATGCTCGGCCCTGCAGCGTTTTCCATCGGAGAGCACTGGGTGCCCAAAGCCTCCCCTGTGGTTTCTGAGAACCTTCCAAAACACATGACCTTGGTACCCACTCTGTTGCCGGAGGGTAGTCCTAAGCAGAACTCTCGAAGCTTTTGGAGCCAGCGTGCCTCCTGCTTGGAAAGCTCCTCAGGAACTCATTTGGAGAGAGGCTTCTCCTCCCATGCTTGTCGGCCAACAGATGGTGCCAGCGCTCCACCAAAAAACTCTCTGCTTTGCCTTCAGCCATGGATAGCCTAGCTGAACTCTCTCTGCCTCAAGTAGATACTGCAGGGTTCTTCCAGCCTACAGAAAGCAGAGTGCTTTTGCCTGAGCACTGCTATGCCATGGCAGCTCCCTGAAGGCCTCCTAGGGCCTTCTGTCCCCTAACACAGTCGTGCCATTCATCCCATGCGGGGAGCAAAGTTCACCCTTGGCAGGGCTCAGGGTGCAGCCTGTGTGTGGTTTCATGGCTGGGAAAGGGCAGATCCACAAGCTGGGGGCCCACTTGTGAATGGGACCTGGTGGGCAGAGCCGGCATTCCCTGGCTGGGATGCAGGAGATCTGGGGCCTTCAAGCTGCATGCACATCCCCTCTCTGGCTGCCCCTCTTGCTTCTTCTCTGCTGCCAAGCCTCTCACACCACACGTGCGTCTCATTGCACGGAGCATGCTGCTTGCCCTTCTTCACAAGGACCTCAACTCACAAGCCTCATTTCCTCGAAGGGGAGTGACAATTGACCCAGAGCCTCCAGAGGAGCTGAAGTCTCTCCAGCCACCAAGGGAAGCAGCCGAATTGATGACAGCCTGCTGCATGGAGGGCTTCGATGGGAGAGTGCCATGCATCCCTGGCGGCGACTCTCTCTCACAGTGCTTTCCATGGGGAAACACTGTGCGTGCCAAGTGTCTCCTGTGTGCAGAAAATCTCTCCCCAGGACCAGAGGTGCAGGGAACCGTCTTTGTACCCAGAGCAATGTTCTAGGCAGGCCTCCCATGCTGGGTGAGCCTCCACTTCCCCAACTGTCCAACTGCCTCAGGAACACACTTCTAGGGAGTGTGGGTCTGACAGGCAGGGCAGATCGAGTGAGGCTCATGGATTGCAGGCAAAAGCCACTGCGCTGACCATTCCCCCTGGAAGTCGCAGCTGAAGGCTCTCTGCACCAGGCCCTAGCTGGAATGAGCCTGCAGCCTGGCCTCCAGTCCCAGGCTTGCCCTGGGCCCTGCTAGGATGGGACCCATCCCAGCCTCAGCACGGCCTCCCTAGGGCCTGTGCAGGCCTAGGCCACTGCCAGCCAGCAGGACCTCGATGGATTACCATTCATTCGAGGAGGCCCCAGGGTGTTGCCTGTGTGTCTCTTGCCCTGCTGGGACGCTGCAGGTCCAGAGGCTGTGTGTGCACGTGGCCACTGGGGCCTGAGCACAAAACAGTCATGACCCCACTTGCAAGCAGGATGCCTGCTGGCCCTTAGCTGCCTGAAACCTCCGCTTGCTGTCTGCGCTGTCTTCACTGCTGGCAGGCCTGGGTGTGCACAGGCAAGTCTAGGCCAAGGAAACTGGGTGCTTGCATGCCGCTTGCTAGGAGGTCCTCCTAATGCATTCTGGTCTGGGGCACACATGCCCCTGGACCAGAAGCCTGCAAGGCAGCTGCAGCTTCACCATCCACAAAGTCCTGCAGCACTTGGCAGGGAGCCTTCTGCTATGCACAGCTTTCCCACTCCAAAGCCTTGCAGGAGTTCATGGATGCTCGGGCCTGCAGTGTTTTCCATCGGAGAGCTCTGGGTGCCCAAAACCTCCCCTGTGGCTTCCGAGCACCCTCCAACCCACATGCCCTTGGCACCCAGTCTGTTGCCGGAGGGTAGTCCTAAGCAAGACTCTCTAAGCTTTTGGAGCCAGCGTGCCTCCTGCTTGGAAAGCTCCTCAGGAACTCATTTGGAGCGAGGCTTCTGCTCCCATGCTTGTCGGCCAGCAGATGGTGCCAGCGCTCCACCAAAAAACTCTCTGCTTTGCCTTCAGCCAGGGTTCGCCTAGCTGAGCTCTCCTTGCCTCAAGCAGAAACTCCAGTGTGCATCCAGCCTACAGAAAGCAGAGTGCCTTTGCCTGAGCACTGCTATGTTGTGGCAGGTCCCCGAAGGCCTCCTAGGGCCTTCTCTCCCCTGACACAGTCGTGCCATTCAGCCCACCTGGCGAGCAATGGTCCACCTTGACAGGGCACATGGTGCAGCCTGGGTGTAGTTTCATGGTTGGGAAAGGGCAGATCCGGAAGCTGGGTGCCCACATGTGAATGGGGCCTGATGGGCCGAGCTGTCATTCCCTGCTTGCGAAGCAGGAGCTCTTGGGCCTGCAAGCTGCATGCACATCCCCTCCCTGGCTGCCCTCTTGCTTCTCCTCTGCTGCCAAGCCTCTCTCCCCACACGTGGGTCTCATCGAAAGGAGCAGGATGCTTGCCATTCTTTGCAAGGAGCTCATCCCACAAGCCTCATTTCCTTGGAGGGGTCTGCGAAATGCTCCAGAGCCTCCAGAGGAGCTGCAGACTCTCCAAACAACAAGGGCAGCAGCCGAGTCTATGACAGCCTGCTGCATGGAGGGCTTCGATGGGAGAGTGCCATGCAACCCTGGCGGCGACTCTCTCTCACAGTGCTTTCCATGGGGAAACATTGTGTGTGCCAAGTGTCTCCTGTGTGCAGAAAATCTCTCCCCAGCACCAGAAGTGCAGGGAATCCTCTTTGGACACAGAGCAATGTTCTAGGAAGGCCTCCCATGGTGCGTGAGCCTCCACTTCCCCAACTGTCCAACTGCCTCAGGAACACATTTCTAGGGAGTGTGAGTCGCACAGGCAGGGCGGCTCAAGTGAGGAACGTGGATTGCAGGCAAAAGCCACTGCGCTGACCATTGCCCCTGGAAGTCGCAGCTGAAGGCTCTCTGCACCTGGCCCTAGCTGGAATGAGCCTGCAGCCTGGCCTCCAGTCCCAGGCTTGCACTGGGCCCTGCTTGGTCAGGACCCATCCCAGCCTCAGCACGCCCACCCTAGGGCCTGTGCAGGCCTAGGCCACTGCCAGCCAGGAGGACCTCGTTGGAGCGCTGTTCATTCGAGAAGGACCCAGGGTGTTGCCTGTGTGTCTCTTGCCCTGCTGGGACGCTGCAGGTCCAGAGGCTGTGTGTGCACGTGGCCACTGGGGCCTGAGCACAAAACAGTCATGGCCCCACTTTCAAGCAGGACGCCTGCCAGCCCATAGCCGCCTGCCACCCCCCCTTGCTGTCTGCGTTGTCTTCACTGCTGGCAGGCTTCTGTGTGCACAGGCCAGTCTATGCCAAGGAAACGAGGTGCTTGCTCGCCCCTTGCTAGGAGCTCCTCCTAACGCATTGTGGACCGGGGCACACACGCCCCTAGACCAGAAGCCTGCAAGGCAGCTGCAGCTTCGCAATCCACAAAGGCCTGCAGCACTTGGCAGAGAGCCTTCTGCTATGGATACCTTTCCCTTCCAAAGCCTTGGAGGAGTTCATGGATGCTCGGCCCTGCAGCGTTTTCCATCGGAGAGCACTGGGTGCCCAAAGCCTCCCCTGTGGTTTCTGAGAACCTTCCAAAACACATGACCTTGGTACCCACTCTGTTGCCGGAGGGTAGTCCTAAGCAGAACTCTCGAAGCTTTTGGAGCCAGCGTGCCTCCTGCTTGGAAAGCTCCTCAGGAACTCATTTGGAGAGAGGCTTCTCCTCCCATGCTTGTCGGCCAACAGATGGTGCCAGCGCTCCACCAAAAAACTCTCTGCTTTGCCTTCAGCCATGGATAGCCTAGCTGAACTCTCTCTGCCTCAAGTAGATACTGCAGGGTTCTTCCAGCCTACAGAAAGCAGAGTGCTTTTGCCTGAGCACTGCTATGCCATGGCAGCTCCCTGAAGGCCTCCTAGGGCCTTCTGTCCCCTAACACAGTCGTGCCATTCATCCCATGCGGGGAGCAAAGTTCACCCTTGGCAGGGCTCAGGGTGCAGCCTGTGTGTGGTTTCATGGCTGGGAAAGGGCAGATCCACAAGCTGGGGGCCCACTTGTGAATGGGACCTGGTGGGCAGAGCCGGCATTCCCTGGCTGGGATGCAGGAGATCTGGGGCCTTCAAGCTGCATGCACATCCCCTCTCTGGCTGCCCGTCTTGCTTCTTCTCTGCTGCCAAGCCTCTCACACCACACGTGCGTCTCATTGCACGGAGCATGCTGCTTGCCCTTCTTCACAAGGACCTCAACTCACAAGCCTCATTTCCTCGAAGGGGAGTGACAATTGACCCAGAGCCTCCAGAGGAGCTGAAGTCTCTCCAGCCACCAAGGGAAGCAGCCAAATTGATGACAGCCTGCTGCATGGAGGGCTTCGATGGGAGAGTGCCATGCATCCCTGGCGGCGACTCTCTCTCACAGTGCTTTCCATGGGGAAACACTGTGCGTGCCAAGTGTCTCCTGTGTGCAGAAAATCTCTCCCCAGGGCCAGAGGTGCAGGGAACCGTCTTTGTACCCAGAGCAATGTTCTAGGCAGGCCTCCCATGCTGGGTGAGCCTCCACTTCCCCAACTGTCCAACTGCCTCAGGAACACACTTCTAGGGAGTGTGGGTCTGACAGGCAGGGCAGATCGAGTGAGGCTCATGGATTGCAGGCAAAAGCCACTGCGCTGACCATTCCCCCTGGAAGTCGCAGCTGAAGGCTCTCTGCACCAGGCCCTAGCTGGAATGAGCCTGCAGCCTGGCCTCCAGTCCCAGGCTTGCCCTGGGCCCTGCTAGGATGGGACCCATCCCAGCCTCAGCACGGCCTCCCTAGGGCCTGTGCAGGCCTAGGCCACTGCCAGCCAGCAGGACCTCGATGGATTACCATTCATTCGAGGAGGCCCCAGGGTGTTGCCTGTGTGTCTCTTGCCCTGCTGGGACGCTGCAGGTCCAGAGGCTGTGTGTGCACGTGGCCACTGGGGCCTGAGCACAAAACAGTCATGACCCCACTTGCAAGCAGGATGCCTGCTGGCCCTTAGCTGCCTGAAACCTCCGCTTGCTGTCTGCGCTGTCTTCACTGCTGACAGGCCTGGGTGTGCACAGGCAAGTCTAGGCCAAGGAAACTGGGTGCTTGCATGCCGCTTGCTAGGAGGTCCTCCTAATGCATTCTGGTCTGGGGCACACACGCCCCTGGACCAGAAGCCTGCAAGGCAGCTGCAGCTTCACCATCCACAAAGTCCTGCAGCACTTGGCAGGGAGCCTTCTGCTATGCACAGCTTTCCCACTCCAAAGCCTTGCAGGAGTTCATGGATGCTCGGGCCTGCAGTGTTTTCCATCGGAGAGCTCTGGGTGCCCAAAACCTCCCCTGTGGCTTCCGAGCACCCTCCAACCCACATGCCCTTGGCACCCAGTCTGTTGCCGCAGGGTAGTCCTAAGCAAGACTCTCTAAGCTTTTGGAGCCAGCGTGCCTCCTGCTTGGAAAGCTCCTCAGGAACTCATTTGGAGCGAGGCTTCTGCTCCCATGCTTGTCGGCCAGCAGATGGTGCCAGCGCTCCACCAAAAAACTCTCTGCTTTGCCTTCAGCCAGGGTTCGCCTAGCTGAGCTCTCCTTGCCTCAAGCAGAAACTCCAGTGTGCATCCAGCCTACAGAAAGCAGAGTGCCTTTGCCTGAGCACTGCTATGTTGTGGCAGGTCCCCGAAGGCCTCCTAGGGCCTTCTCTCCCCTGACACAGTCGTGCCATTCAGCCCACCTGGCGAGCAATGGTCCACCTTGACAGGGCACACGGTGCAGCCTGGGTGTAGTTTCATGGTTGGGAAAGGGCAGATCCGGAAGCTGGGTGCCCACATGTGAATGGGGCCTGATGGGCCGAGCTGTCATTCCCTGCTTGCGAAGCAGGAGCTCTGGGGCCTGCAAGCTGCATGCACATCCCCTCCCTGGCTGCCCTCTTGCTTCTCCTCTGCTGCCAAGCCTCTCTCCCCACACGTGGGTCTCATCGAAAGGAGCAGGATGCTTGCCATTCTTTGCAAGGAGCTCATCCCACAAGCCTCATTTCCTTGGAGGGGTCTGCGAAATGCTCCAGAGCCTCCAGAGGAGCTGCAGACTCTCCAAACAACAAGGGCAGCAGCCGAGTCTATGACAGCCTGCTGCATGGAGGGCTTCGATGGGAGAGTGCCATGCAACCCTGGCGGCGACTCTCTCTCACAGTGCTTTCCATGGGGAAACATTGTGTGTGCCAAGTGTCTCCTGTGTGCAGAAAATCTCTCCCCAGCACCAGAAGTGCAGGGAATCCTCTTTGGACACAGAGCAATGTTCTAGGAAGGCCTCCCATGGTGCGTGAGCCTCCACTTCCCCAACTGTCCAACTGCCTCAGGAACACATTTCTAGGGAGTGTGGGTCGCACAGGCAGGGCGGCTCAAGTGAGGAACGTGGATTGCAGGCAAAAGCCACTGCGCTGACCATTGCCCCTGGAAGTCGCAGCTGAAGGCTCTCTGCACCTGGCCCTAGCTGGAATGAGACTGCAGCCTGGTCTCCAGTCCCAGGCTTGCCCTGGGCCCTGCTTGGTCAGGACCCATCCCAGCCTCAGCACGGCCACCCTAGGGCCTGTGCAGGCCTAGGCCACTGCCAGCCAGGAGGACCTCGTTGGAGCGCTGTTCATTCGAGAAGGACCCAGGGTGTTGCCTGTGTGTCTCTTGCCCTGCTGGGACGCTGCAGGTCCAGAGGCTGTGTGTGCACGTGGCCACTGGGGCCTGAGCACAAAACAGTCATGGCCCCACTTTCAAGCAGGACGCCTGCCAGCCCATAGCCACCTGCCACCCCCCCTTGCTGTCTGCGTTGTCTTCACTGCTGGCAGGCTTCTGTGTGCACAGGCCAGTCTATGCCAAGGAAACGAGGTGCTTGCTCGCCCCTTGCTAGGAGCTCCTCCTAACGCATTGTGGACCGGGGCACACACGCCCCTAGACCAGAAGCCTGCAAGGCAGCTGCAGCTTCGCAATCCACAAAGGCCTGCAGCACTTGGCAGAGAGCCTTCTGCTATGGATACCTTTCCCTTCCAAAGCCTTGGAGGAGTTCATGGATGCTCGGCCCTGCAGCGTTTTCCATCGGAGAGCACTGGGTGCCCAAAGCCTCCCCTGTGGTTTCTGAGAACCTTCCAAAACACATGACCTTGGTACCCACTCTGTTGCCGGAGGGTAGTCCTAAGCAGAACTCTCGAAGCTTTTGGAGCCAGCGTGCCTCCTGCTTGGAAAGCTCCTCAGGAACTCATTTGGAGAGAGGCTTCTCCTCCCATGCTTGTCGGCCAACAGATGGTGCCAGCGCTCCACCAAAAAACTCTCTGCTTTGCCTTCAGCCATGGATAGCCTAGCTGAACTCTCTCTGCCTCAAGTAGATACTGCAGGGTTCTTCCAGCCTACAGAAAGCAGAGTGCTTTTGCCTGAGCACTGCTATGCCATGGCAGCTCCCTGAAGGCCTCCTAGGGCCTTCTGTCCCCTAACACAGTCGTGCCATTCATCCCATGCGGGGAGCAAAGTTCACCCTTGGCAGGGCTCAGGGTGCAGCCTGTGTGTGGTTTCATGGCTGGGAAAGGGCAGATCCACAAGCTGGGGGCCCACTTGTGAATGGGACCTGGTGGGCAGAGCCGGCATTCCCTGGCTGGGATGCAGGAGATCTGGGGCCTTCAAGCTGCATGCACATCCCCTCTCTGGCTGCCCGTCTTGCTTCTTCTCTGCTGCCAAGCCTCTCACACCACACGTGCGTCTCATTGCACGGAGCATGCTGCTTGCCCTTCTTCACAAGGACCTCAACTCACAAGCCTCATTTCCTCGAAGGGGAGTGACAATTGACCCAGAGCCTCCAGAGGAGCTGAAGTCTCTCCAGCCACCAAGGGAAGCAGCCAAATTGATGACAGCCTGCTGCATGGAGGGCTTCGATGGGAGAGTGCCATGCATCCCTGGCGGCGACTCTCTCTCACAGTGCTTTCCATGGGGAAACACTGTGCGTGCCAAGTGTCTCCTGTGTGCAGAAAATCTCTCCCCAGGGCCAGAGGTGCAGGGAACCGTCTTTGTACCCAGAGCAATGTTCTAGGCAGGCCTCCCATGCTGGGTGAGCCTCCACTTCCCCAACTGTCCAACTGCCTCAGGAACACACTTCTAGGGAGTGTGGGTCTGACAGGCAGGGCAGATCGAGTGAGGCTCATGGATTGCAGGCAAAAGCCACTGCGCTGACCATTCCCCCTGGAAGTCGCAGCTGAAGGCTCTCTGCACCAGGCCCTAGCTGGAATGAGCCTGCAGCCTGGCCTCCAGTCCCAGGCTTGCCCTGGGCCCTGCTAGGATGGGACCCATCCCAGCCTCAGCACGGCCTCCCTAGGGCCTGTGCAGGCCTAGGCCACTGCCAGCCAGCAGGACCTCGATGGATTACCATTCATTCGAGGAGGCCCCAGGGTGTTGCCTGTGTGTCTCTTGCCCTGCTGGGACGCTGCAGGTCCAGAGGCTGTGTGTGCACGTGGCCACTGGGGCCTGAGCACAAAACAGTCATGACCCCACTTGCAAGCAGGATGCCTGCTGGCCCTTAGCTGCCTGAAACCTCCGCTTGCTGTCTGCGCTGTCTTCACTGCTGACAGGCCTGGGTGTGCACAGGCAAGTCTAGGCCAAGGAAACTGGGTGCTTGCATGCCGCTTGCTAGGAGGTCCTCCTAATGCATTCTGGTCTGGGGCACACACGCCCCTGGACCAGAAGCCTGCAAGGCAGCTGCAGCTTCACCATCCACAAAGTCCTGCAGCACTTGGCAGGGAGCCTTCTGCTATGCACAGCTTTCCCACTCCAAAGCCTTGCAGGAGTTCATGGATGCTCGGGCCTGCAGTGTTTTCCATCGGAGAGCTCTGGGTGCCCAAAACCTCCCCTGTGGCTTCCGAGCACCCTCCAACCCACATGCCCTTGGCACCCAGTCTGTTGCCGCAGGGTAGTCCTAAGCAAGACTCTCTAAGCTTTTGGAGCCAGCGTGCCTCCTGCTTGGAAAGCTCCTCAGGAACTCATTTGGAGCGAGGCTTCTGCTCCCATGCTTGTCGGCCAGCAGATGGTGCCAGCGCTCCACCAAAAAACTCTCTGCTTTGCCTTCAGCCAGGGTTCGCCTAGCTGAGCTCTCCTTGCCTCAAGCAGAAACTCCAGTGTGCATCCAGCCTACAGAAAGCAGAGTGCCTTTGCCTGAGCACTGCTATGTTGTGGCAGGTCCCCGAAGGCCTCCTAGGGCCTTCTCTCCCCTGACACAGTCGTGCCATTCAGCCCACCTGGCGAGCAATGGTCCACCTTGACAGGGCACACGGTGCAGCCTGGGTGTAGTTTCATGGTTGGGAAAGGGCAGATCCGGAAGCTGGGTGCCCACATGTGAATGGGGCCTGATGGGCCGAGCTGTCATTCCCTGCTTGCGAAGCAGGAGCTCTTGGGCCTGCAAGCTGCATGCACATCCCCTCCCTGGCTGCCCTCTTGCTTCTCCTCTGCTGCCAAGCCTCTCTCCCCACACGTGTGTCTCATCGAAAGGAGCAGGATGCTTGCCATTCTTTGCAAGGAGCTCATCCCACAAGCCTCATTTCCTTGGAGGGGTCTGCGAAATGCTCCAGAGCCTCCAGAGGAGCTGCAGACTCTCCAAACAACAAGGGCAGCAGCCGAGTCTATGACAGCCTGCTGCATGGAGGGCTTCGATGGGAGAGTGCCATGCAACCCTGGCGGCGACTCTCTCTCACAGTGCTTTCCATGGGGAAACACTGTGTGTGCCAAGTGTCTCCTGTGTGCAGAAAATCTCTCCCCAGCACCAGAAGTGCAGGGAATCCTCTTTGGACACAGAGCAATGTTCTAGGAAGGCCTCCCATGGTGCGTGAGCCTCCACTTCCCCAACTGTCCAACTGCCTCAGGAACACATTTCTAGGGAGTGTGAGTCGCACAGGCAGGGCGGCTCAAGTGAGGAACGTGGATTGCAGGCAAAAGCCACTGCGCTGACCATTGCCCCTGGAAGTCGCAGCTGAAGGCTCTCTGCACCTGGCCCTAGCTGGAATGAGCCTGCAGCCTGGCCTCCAGTCCCAGGCTTGCACTGGGCCCTGCTTGGTCAGGACCCATCCCAGCCTCAGCACGGCCACCCTAGGGCCTGTGCAGGCCTAGGCCACTGCCAGCCAGGAGGACCTCGTTGGAGCGCTGTTCATTCGAGAAGGACCCAGGGTGTTGCCTGTGTGTCTCTTGCCCTGCTGGGACGCTGCAGGTCCAGAGGCTGTGTGTGCACGTGGCCACTGGGGCCTGAGCACAAAACAGTCATGGCCCCACTTTCAAGCAGGACGCCTGCCAGCCCATAGCCGCCTGCCACCCCCCCTTGCTGTCTGCGTTGTCTTCACTGCTGGCAGGCTTCTGTGTGCACAGGCCAGTCTATGCCAAGGAAACGAGGTGCTTGCTCGCCCCTTGCTAGGAGCTCCTCCTAACGCATTGTGGACCGGGGCACACACGCCCCTAGACCAGAAGCCTGCAAGGCAGCTGCAGCTTCGCAATCCACAAAGGCCTGCAGCACTTGGCAGAGAGCCTTCTGCTATGGATACCTTTCCCTTCCAAAGCCTTGGAGGAGTTCATGGATGCTCGGCCCTGCAGCGTTTTCCATCGGAGAGCACTGGGTGCCCAAAGCCTCCCCTGTGGTTTCTGAGAACCTTCCAAAACACATGACCTTGGTACCCACTCTGTTGCCGGAGGGTAGTCCTAAGCAGAACTCTCGAAGCTTTTGGAGCCAGCGTGCCTCCTGCTTGGAAAGCTCCTCAGGAACTCATTTGGAGAGAGGCTTCTCCTCCCATGCTTGTCGGCCAACAGATGGTGCCAGCGCTCCACCAAAAAACTCTCTGCTTTGCCTTCAGCCATGGATAGCCTAGCTGAACTCTCTCTGCCTCAAGTAGATACTGCAGGGTTCTTCCAGCCTACAGAAAGCAGAGTGCTTTTGCCTGAGCACTGCTATGCCATGGCAGCTCCCTGAAGGCCTCCTAGGGCCTTCTGTCCCCTAACACAGTCGTGCCATTCATCCCATGCGGGGAGCAAAGTTCACCCTTGGCAGGGCTCAGGGTGCAGCCTGTGTGTGGTTTCATGGCTGGGAAAGGGCAGATCCACAAGCTGGGGGCCCACTTGTGAATGGGACCTGGTGGGCAGAGCCGGCATTCCCTGGCTGGGATGCAGGAGATCTGGGGCCTTCAAGCTGCATGCACATCCCCTCTCTGGCTGCCCGTCTTGCTTCTTCTCTGCTGCCAAGCCTCTCACACCACACGTGCGTCTCATTGCACGGAGCATGCTGCTTGCCCTTCTTCACAAGGACCTCAACTCACAAGCCTCATTTCCTCGAAGGGGAGTGACAATTGACCCAGAGCCTCCAGAGGAGCTGAAGTCTCTCCAGCCACCAAGGGAAGCAGCCAAATTGATGACAGCCTGCTGCATGGAGGGCTTCGATGGGAGAGTGCCATGCATCCCTGGCGGCGACTCTCTCTCACAGTGCTTTCCATGGGGAAACACTGTGCGTGCCAAGTGTCTCCTGTGTGCAGAAAATCTCTCCCCAGGGCCAGAGGTGCAGGGAACCGTCTTTGTACCCAGAGCAATGTTCTAGGCAGGCCTCCCATGCTGGGTGAGCCTCCACTTCCCCAACTGTCCAACTGCCTCAGGAACACACTTCTAGGGAGTGTGGGTCTGACAGGCAGGGCAGATCGAGTGAGGCTCATGGATTGCAGGCAAAAGCCACTGCGCTGACCATTCCCCCTGGAAGTCGCAGCTGAAGGCTCTCTGCACCAGGCCCTAGCTGGAATGAGCCTGCAGCCTGGCCTCCAGTCCCAGGCTTGCCCTGGGCCCTGCTAGGATGGGACCCATCCCAGCCTCAGCACGGCCTCCCTAGGGCCTGTGCAGGCCTAGGCCACTGCCAGCCAGCAGGACCTCGATGGATTACCATTCATTCGAGGAGGCCCCAGGGTGTTGCCTGTGTGTCTCTTGCCCTGCTGGGACGCTGCAGGTCCAGAGGCTGTGTGTGCACGTGGCCACTGGGGCCTGAGCACAAAACAGTCATGACCCCACTTGCAAGCAGGATGCCTGCTGGCCCTTAGCTGCCTGAAACCTCCGCTTGCTGTCTGCGCTGTCTTCACTGCTGACAGGCCTGGGTGTGCACAGGCAAGTCTAGGCCAAGGAAACTGGGTGCTTGCATGCCGCTTGCTAGGAGGTCCTCCTAATGCATTCTGGTCTGGGGCACACACGCCCCTGGACCAGAAGCCTGCAAGGCAGCTGCAGCTTCACCATCCACAAAGTCCTGCAGCACTTGGCAGGGAGCCTTCTGCTATGCACAGCTTTCCCACTCCAAAGCCTTGCAGGAGTTCATGGATGCTCGGGCCTGCAGTGTTTTCCATCGGAGAGCTCTGGGTGCCCAAAACCTCCCCTGTGGCTTCCGAGCACCCTCCAACCCACATGCCCTTGGCACCCAGTCTGTTGCCGCAGGGTAGTCCTAAGCAAGACTCTCTAAGCTTTTGGAGCCAGCGTGCCTCCTGCTTGGAAAGCTCCTCAGGAACTCATTTGGAGCGAGGCTTCTGCTCCCATGCTTGTCGGCCAGCAGATGGTGCCAGCGCTCCACCAAAAAACTCTCTGCTTTGCCTTCAGCCAGGGTTCGCCTAGCTGAGCTCTCCTTGCCTCAAGCAGAAACTCCAGTGTGCATCCAGCCTACAGAAAGCAGAGTGCCTTTGCCTGAGCACTGCTATGTTGTGGCAGGTCCCCGAAGGCCTCCTAGGGCCTTCTCTCCCCTGACACAGTCGTGCCATTCAGCCCACCTGGCGAGCAATGGTCCACCTTGACAGGGCACACGGTGCAGCCTGGGTGTAGTTTCATGGTTGGGAAAGGGCAGATCCGGAAGCTGGGTGCCCACATGTGAATGGGGCCTGATGGGCCGAGCTGTCATTCCCTGCTTGCGAAGCAGGAGCTCTGGGGCCTGCAAGCTGCATGCACATCCCCTCCCTGGCTGCCCTCTTGCTTCTCCTCTGCTGCCAAGCCTCTCTCCCCACACGTGGGTCTCATCGAAAGGAGCAGGATGCTTGCCATTCTTTGCAAGGAGCTCATCCCACAAGCCTCATTTCCTTGGAGGGGTCTGCGAAATGCTCCAGAGCCTCCAGAGGAGCTGCAGACTCTCCAAACAACAAGGGCAGCAGCCGAGTCTATGACAGCCTGCTGCATGGAGGGCTTCGATGGGAGAGTGCCATGCAACCCTGGCGGCGACTCTCTCTCACAGTGCTTTCCATGGGGAAACATTGTGTGTGCCAAGTGTCTCCTGTGTGCAGAAAATCTCTCCCCAGCACCAGAAGTGCAGGGAATCCTCTTTGGACACAGAGCAATGTTCTAGGAAGGCCTCCCATGGTGCGTGAGCCTCCACTTCCCCAACTGTCCAACTGCCTCAGGAACACATTTCTAGGGAGTGTGGGTCGCACAGGCAGGGCGGCTCAAGTGAGGAACGTGGATTGCAGGCAAAAGCCACTGCGCTGACCATTGCCCCTGGAAGTCGCAGCTGAAGGCTCTCTGCACCTGGCCCTAGCTGGAATGAGACTGCAGCCTGGTCTCCAGTCCCAGGCTTGCCCTGGGCCCTGCTTGGTCAGGACCCATCCCAGCCTCAGCACGGCCACCCTAGGGCCTGTGCAGGCCTAGGCCACTGCCAGCCAGGAGGACCTCGTTGGAGCGCTGTTCATTCGAGAAGGACCCAGGGTGTTGCCTGTGTGTCTCTTGCCCTGCTGGGACGCTGCAGGTCCAGAGGCTGTGTGTGCACGTGGCCACTGGGGCCTGAGCACAAAACAGTCATGGCCCCACTTTCAAGCAGGACGCCTGCCAGCCCATAGCCACCTGCCACCCCCCCTTGCTGTCTGCGTTGTCTTCACTGCTGGCAGGCTTCTGTGTGCACAGGCCAGTCTATGCCAAGGAAACGAGGTGCTTGCTCGCCCCTTGCTAGGAGCTCCTCCTAACGCATTGTGGACCGGGGCACACACGCCCCTAGACCAGAAGCCTGCAAGGCAGCTGCAGCTTCGCAATCCACAAAGGCCTGCAGCACTTGGCAGAGAGCCTTCTGCTATGGATACCTTTCCCTTCCAAAGCCTTGGAGGAGTTCATGGATGCTCGGCCCTGCAGCGTTTTCCATCGGAGAGCACTGGGTGCCCAAAGCCTCCCCTGTGGTTTCTGAGAACCTTCCAAAACACATGACCTTGGTACCCACTCTGTTGCCGGAGGGTAGTCCTAAGCAGAACTCTCGAAGCTTTTGGAGCCAGCGTGCCTCCTGCTTGGAAAGCTCCTCAGGAACTCATTTGGAGAGAGGCTTCTCCTCCCATGCTTGTCGGCCAACAGATGGTGCCAGCGCTCCACCAAAAAACTCTCTGCTTTGCCTTCAGCCATGGATAGCCTAGCTGAACTCTCTCTGCCTCAAGTAGATACTGCAGGGTTCTTCCAGCCTACAGAAAGCAGAGTGCTTTTGCCTGAGCACTGCTATGCCATGGCAGCTCCCTGAAGGCCTCCTAGGGCCTTCTGTCCCCTAACACAGTCGTGCCATTCATCCCATGCGGGGAGCAAAGTTCACCCTTGGCAGGGCTCAGGGTGCAGCCTGTGTGTGGTTTCATGGCTGGGAAAGGGCAGATCCACAAGCTGGGGGCCCACTTGTGAATGGGACCTGGTGGGCAGAGCCGGCATTCCCTGGCTGGGATGCAGGAGATCTGGGGCCTTCAAGCTGCATGCACATCCCCTCTCTGGCTGCCCGTCTTGCTTCTTCTCTGCTGCCAAGCCTCTCACACCACACGTGCGTCTCATTGCACGGAGCATGCTGCTTGCCCTTCTTCACAAGGACCTCAACTCACAAGCCTCATTTCCTCGAAGGGGAGTGACAATTGACCCAGAGCCTCCAGAGGAGCTGAAGTCTCTCCAGCCACCAAGGGAAGCAGCCAAATTGATGACAGCCTGCTGCATGGAGGGCTTCGATGGGAGAGTGCCATGCATCCCTGGCGGCGACTCTCTCTCACAGTGCTTTCCATGGGGAAACACTGTGCGTGCCAAGTGTCTCCTGTGTGCAGAAAATCTCTCCCCAGGGCCAGAGGTGCAGGGAACCGTCTTTGTACCCAGAGCAATGTTCTAGGCAGGCCTCCCATGCTGGGTGAGCCTCCACTTCCCCAACTGTCCAACTGCCTCAGGAACACACTTCTAGGGAGTGTGGGTCTGACAGGCAGGGCAGATCGAGTGAGGCTCATGGATTGCAGGCAAAAGCCACTGCGCTGACCATTCCCCCTGGAAGTCGCAGCTGAAGGCTCTCTGCACCAGGCCCTAGCTGGAATGAGCCTGCAGCCTGGCCTCCAGTCCCAGGCTTGCCCTGGGCCCTGCTAGGATGGGACCCATCCCAGCCTCAGCACGGCCTCCCTAGGGCCTGTGCAGGCCTAGGCCACTGCCAGCCAGCAGGACCTCGATGGATTACCATTCATTCGAGGAGGCCCCAGGGTGTTGCCTGTGTGTCTCTTGCCCTGCTGGGACGCTGCAGGTCCAGAGGCTGTGTGTGCACGTGGCCACTGGGGCCTGAGCACAAAACAGTCATGACCCCACTTGCAAGCAGGATGCCTGCTGGCCCTTAGCTGCCTGAAACCTCCGCTTGCTGTCTGCGCTGTCTTCACTGCTGACAGGCCTGGGTGTGCACAGGCAAGTCTAGGCCAAGGAAACTGGGTGCTTGCATGCCGCTTGCTAGGAGGTCCTCCTAATGCATTCTGGTCTGGGGCACACACGCCCCTGGACCAGAAGCCTGCAAGGCAGCTGCAGCTTCACCATCCACAAAGTCCTGCAGCACTTGGCAGGGAGCCTTCTGCTATGCACAGCTTTCCCACTCCAAAGCCTTGCAGGAGTTCATGGATGCTCGGGCCTGCAGTGTTTTCCATCGGAGAGCTCTGGGTGCCCAAAACCTCCCCTGTGGCTTCCGAGCACCCTCCAACCCACATGCCCTTGGCACCCAGTCTGTTGCCGGAGGGTAGTCCTAAGCAAGACTCTCTAAGCTTTTGGAGCCAGCGTGCCTCCTGCTTGGAAAGCTCCTCAGGAACTCATTTGGAGCGAGGCTTCTGCTCCCATGCTTGTCGGCCAGCAGATGGTGCCAGCGCTCCACCAAAAAACTCTCTGCTTTGCCTTCAGCCAGGGTTCGCCTAGCTGAGCTCTCCTTGCCTCAAGCAGAAACTCCAGTGTGCATCCAGCCTACAGAAAGCAGAGTGCCTTTGCCTGAGCACTGCTATGTTGTGGCAGGTCCCCGAAGGCCTCCTAGGGCCTTCTCTCCCCTGACACAGTCGTGCCATTCAGCCCACCTGGCGAGCAATGGTCCACCTTGACAGGGCACACGGTGCAGCCTGGGTGTAGTTTCATGGTTGGGAAAGGGCAGATCCGGAAGCTGGGTGCCCACATGTGAATGGGGCCTGATGGGCCGAGCTGTCATTCCCTGCTTGCGAAGCAGGAGCTCTGGGGCCTGCAAGCTGCATGCACATCCCCTCCCTGGCTGCCCTCTTGCTTCTCCTCTGCTGCCAAGCCTCTCTCCCCACACGTGTGTCTCATCGAAAGGAGCAGGATGCTTGCCATTCTTTGCAAGGAGCTCATCCCACAAGCCTCATTTCCTTGGAGGGGTCTGCGAAATGCTCCAGAGCCTCCAGAGGAGCTGCAGACTCTCCAAACAACAAGGGCAGCAGCCGAGTCTATGACAGCCTGCTGCATGGAGGGCTTCGATGGGAGAGTGCCATGCAACCCTGGCGGCGACTCTCTCTCACAGTGCTTTCCATGGGGAAACATTGTGTGTGCCAAGTGTCTCCTGTGTGCAGAAAATCTCTCCCCAGCACCAGAAGTGCAGGGAATCCTCTTTGGACACAGAGCAATGTTCTAGGAAGGCCTCCCATGGTGCGTGAGCCTCCACTTCCCCAACTGTCCAACTGCCTCAGGAACACATTTCTAGGGAGTGTGGGTCGCACAGGCAGGGCGGCTCAAGTGAGGAACGTGGATTGCAGGCAAAAGCCACTGCGCTGACCATTGCCCCTGGAAGTCGCAGCTGAAGGCTCTCTGCACCTGGCCCTAGCTGGAATGAGACTGCAGCCTGGTCTCCAGTCCCAGGCTTGCCCTGGGCCCTGCTTGGTCAGGACCCATCCCAGCCTCAGCACGGCCACCCTAGGGCCTGTGCAGGCCTAGGCCACTGCCAGCCAGGAGGACCTCGTTGGAGCGCTGTTCATTCGAGAAGGACCCAGGGTGTTGCCTGTGTGTCTCTTGCCCTGCTGGGACGCTGCAGGTCCAGAGGCTGTGTGTGCACGTGGCCACTGGGGCCTGAGCACAAAACAGTCATGGCCCCACTTTCAAGCAGGACGCCTGCCAGCCCATAGCCGCCTGCCACCCCCCCTTGCTGTCTGCGTTGTCTTCACTGCTGGCAGGCTTCTGTGTGCACAGGCCAGTCTATGCCAAGGAAACGAGGTGCTTGCTCGCCCCTTGCTAGGAGCTCCTCCTAACGCATTGTGGACCGGGGCACACACGCCCCTAGACCAGAAGCCTGCAAGGCAGCTGCAGCTTCGCAATCCACAAAGGCCTGCAGCACTTGGCAGAGAGCCTTCTGCTATGGATACCTTTCCCTTCCAAAGCCTTGGAGGAGTTCATGGATGCTCGGCCCTGCAGCGTTTTCCATCGGAGAGCACTGGGTGCCCAAAGCCTCCCCTGTGGTTTCTGAGAACCTTCCAAAACACATGACCTTGGTACCCACTCTGTTGCCGGAGGGTAGTCCTAAGCAGAACTCTCGAAGCTTTTGGAGCCAGCGTGCCTCCTGCTTGGAAAGCTCCTCAGGAACTCATTTGGAGAGAGGCTTCTCCTCCCATGCTTGTCGGCCAACAGATGGTGCCCGCGCTCCACCAAAAAACTCTCTGCTTTGCCTTCAGCCATGGATAGCCTAGCTGAACTCTCTCTGCCACAAGTAGATACTGCAGGGTTCTTCCAGCCTACAGAAAGCAGAGTGCTTTTGCCTGAGCACTGCTATGCCATGGCAGCTCCCTGAAGGCCTCCTAGGGCCTTCTGTCCCCTAACACAGTCGTGCCATTCATCCCATGCGGGGAGCAAAGTTCACCCTTGGCAGGGCTCAGGGTGCAGCCTGTGTGTGGTTTCATGGCTGGGAAAGGGCAGATCCACAAGCTGGGGGCCCACTTGTGAATGGGACCTGGTGGGCAGAGCCGGCATTCCCTGGCTGGGATGCAGGAGATCTGGGGCCTTCAAGCTGCATGCACATCCCCTCTCTGGCTGCCCGTCTTGCTTCTTCTCTGCTGCCAAGCCTCTCACACCACACGTGCGTCTCATTGCACGGAGCATGCTGCTTGCCCTTCTTCACAAGGACCTCAACTCACAAGCCTCATTTCCTCGAAGGGGAGTGACAATTGACCCAGAGCCTCCAGAGGAGCTGAAGTCTCTCCAGCCACCAAGGGAAGCAGCCAAATTGATGACAGCCTGCTGCATGGAGGGCTTCGATGGGAGAGTGCCATGCATCCCTGGCGGCGACTCTCTCTCACAGTGCTTTCCATGGGGAAACACTGTGCGTGCCAAGTGTCTCCTGTGTGCAGAAAATCTCTCCCCAGGGCCAGAGGTGCAGGGAACCGTCTTTGTACCCAGAGCAATGTTCTAGGCAGGCCTCCCATGCTGGGTGAGCCTCCACTTCCCCAACTGTCCAACTGCCTCAGGAACACACTTCTAGGGAGTGTGGGTCTGACAGGCAGGGCAGATCGAGTGAGGCTCATGGATTGCAGGCAAAAGCCACTGCGCTGACCATTCCCCCTGGAAGTCGCAGCTGAAGGCTCTCTGCACCAGGCCCTAGCTGGAATGAGCCTGCAGCCTGGCCTCCAGTCCCAGGCTTGCCCTGGGCCCTGCTAGGATGGGACCCATCCCAGCCTCAGCACGGCCTCCCTAGGGCCTGTGCAGGCCTAGGCCACTGCCAGCCAGCAGGACCTCGATGGATTACCATTCATTCGAGGAGGCCCCAGGGTGTTGCCTGTGTGTCTCTTGCCCTGCTGGGATGCTGCAGGTCCAGAGGCTGTGTGTGCACGTGGCCACTGGGGCCTGAGCACAAAACAGTCATGACCCCACTTGCAAGCAGGATGCCTGCTGGCCCTTAGCTGCCTGAAACCTCCCCTTGCTGTCTGTGCTGTCTTCACTGCTGACAGGCCTGGGTGTGCACAGGCAAGTCTAGGCCAAGGAAACTGGGTGCTTGCATGCCGCTTGCTAGGAGGTCCTCCTAATGCATTCTGGTCTGGGGCACACACGCCCCTGGACCAGAAGCCTGCAAGGCAGCTGCAGCTTCACCATCCACAAAGTCCTGCAGCACTTGGCAGGGAGCCTTCTGCTATGCACAGCTTTCCCACTCCAAAGCCTTGCAGGAGTTCATGGATGCTCGGGCCTGCAGTGTTTTCCATCGGAGAGCTCTGGGTGCCCAAAACCTCCCCTGTGGCTTCCGAGCACCCTCCAACCCACATGCCCTTGGCACCCAGTCTGTTGCCGCAGGGTAGTCCTAAGCAAGACTCTCTAAGCTTTTGGAGCCAGCGTGCCTCCTGCTTGGAAAGCTCCTCAGGAACTCATTTGGAGCGAGGCTTCTGCTCCCATGCTTGTCGGCCAGCAGATGGTGCCAGCGCTCCACCAAAAAACTCTCTGCTTTGCCTTCAGCCAGGGTTCGCCTAGCTGAGCTCTCCTTGCCTCAAGCAGAAACTCCAGTGTGCATCCAGCCTACAGAAAGCAGAGTGCCTTTGCCTGAGCACTGCTATGTTGTGGCAGGTCCCCGAAGGCCTCCTAGGGCCTTCTCTCCCCTGACACAGTCGTGCCATTCAGCCCACCTGGCGAGCAATGGTCCACCTTGACAGGGCACACGGTGCAGCCTGGGTGTAGTTTCATGGTTGGGAAAGGGCAGATCCGGAAGCTGGGTGCCCACATGTGAATGGGGCCTGATGGGCCGAGCTGTCATTCCCTGCTTGCGAAGCAGGAGCTCTGGGGCCTGCAAGCTGCATGCACATCCCCTCCCTGGCTGCCCTCTTGCTTCTCCTCTGCTGCCAAGCCTCTCTCCCCACACGTGTGTCTCATCGAAAGGAGCAGGATGCTTGCCATTCTTTGCAAGGAGCTCATCCCACAAGCCTCATTTCCTTGGAGGGGTCTGCGAAATGCTCCAGAGCCTCCAGAGGAGCTGCAGACTCTCCAAACAACAAGGGCAGCAGCCGAGTCTATGACAGCCTGCTGCATGGAGGGCTTCGATGGGAGAGTGCCATGCAACCCTGGCGGCGACTCTCTCTCACAGTGCTTTCCATGGGGAAACATTGTGTGTGCCAAGTGTCTCCTGTGTGCAGAAAATCTCTCCCCAGCACCAGAAGTGCAGGGAATCCTCTTTGGACACAGAGCAATGTTCTAGGAAGGCCTCCCATGGTGCGTGAGCCTCCACTTCCCCAACTGTCCAACTGCCTCAGGAACACATTTCTAGGGAGTGTGGGTCGCACAGGCAGGGCGGCTCGAGTGAGGAACGTGGATTGCAGGCAAAAGCCACTGCGCTGACCATTCCCCCTGGAAGTCGCAGCTGAAGGCTCTCTGCACCTGGCCCTAGCTGGAATGAGCCTGCAGCCTGGCCTCCAGTCCCAGGCTTGCCCTGGGCCCTGCTTGGTCAGGACCCATCCCAGCCTCAGCACGGCCACCCTAGGGCCTGTGCAGGCCTAGGCCACTGCCAGCCAGGAGGACCTCGTTGGAGCGCTGTTCATTCGAGAAGGACCCAGGGTGTTGCCTGTGTGTCTCGTTCCCTGCTGGGACGCTGCAGGTCCAGAGGCTGTGTGTGCACGTGGCCACTGGGGCCTGAGCACAAAACAGTCATGGCCCCACTTTGAAGCAGGACGCCTGCCAGCCCATAGCCGCCTGCCACCCCCCCTTGCTGTCTGCGTTGTCTTCACTGCTGGCAGGCTTCTGTGTGCACAGGCCAGTCTATGCCAAGGAAACGAGGTGCTTGCTCGCCCCTTGCTAGGAGCTCCTCCTAACGCATTGTGGACCGGGGCACACACGCCCCTAGACCAGAAGCCTGCAAGGCAGCTGCAGCTTCGCAATCCACAAAGGCCTGCAGCACTTGGCAGAGAGCCTTCTGCTATGGATACCTTTCCCTTCCAAAGCCTTGGAGGAGTTCATGGATGCTCGGCCCTGCAGCGTTTTCCATCGGAGAGCACTGGGTGCCCAAAGCCTCCCCTGTGGTTTCTGAGAACCTTCCAAAACACATGACCTTGGTACCCACTCTGTTGCCGGAGGGTAGTCCTAAGCAGAACTCTCGAAGCTTTTGGAGCCAGCGTGCCTCCTGCTTGGAAAGCTCCTCAGGAACTCATTTGGAGAGAGGCTTCTCCTCCCATGCTTGTCGGCCAACAGATGGTGCCCGCGCTCCACCAAAAAACTCTCTGCTTTGCCTTCAGCCATGGATAGCCTAGCTGAACTCTCTCTGCCACAAGTAGATACTGCAGGGTTCTTCCAGCCTACAGAAAGCAGAGTGCTTTTGCCTGAGCACTGCTATGCCATGGCAGCTCCCTGAAGGCCTCCTAGGGCCTTCTGTCCCCTAACACAGTCGTGCCATTCATCCCATGCGGGGAGCAAAGTTCACCCTTGGCAGGGCTCAGGGTGCAGCCTGTGTGTGGTTTCATGGCTGGGAAAGGGCAGATCCACAAGCTGGGGGCCCACTTGTGAATGGGACCTGGTGGGCAGAGCCGGCATTCCCTGGCTGGGATGCAGGAGATCTGGGGCCTTCAAGCTGCATGCACATCCCCTCTCTGGCTGCCCCTCTTGCTTCTTCTCTGCTGCCAAGCCTCTCACACCACACGTGCGTCTCATTGCACGGAGCATGCTGCTTGCCCTTCTTCACAAGGACCTCAACTCACAAGCCTCATTTCCTCGAAGGGGAGTGACAATTGACCCAGAGCCTCCAGAGGAGCTGAAGTCTCTCCAGCCACCAAGGGAAGCAGCCGAATTGATGACAGCCTGCTGCATGGAGGGCTTCGATGGGAGAGTGCCATGCATCCCTGGCGGCGACTCTCTCTCACAGTGCTTTCCATGGGGAAACCCTGTGTGTGCCAAGTGTCTCCTGTGTGCAGAAAATCTCTCCCCAGCACCAGAAGTGCAGGGAATCTTCTTTGGACACAGAGCAATGTTCTAGGAAGGCCTCCCATGCTGGGTGAGCCTCCACTTCCCCAACTGTCCAACTGCCTCAGGAACACACTTCTAGGGAGTGTGGGTCTGACAGGCAGGGCAGATCGGGTGAGGCTCATGGATTGCAGGCAAAAGCCACTGCGCTGACCATTCCCCCTGGAAGTCGCAGCTGAAGGCTCTCTGCACCAGGCCCTAGCTGGAATGAGCCTGCAGCCTGGCCTCCAGTCCCAGGCTTGCCCTGGGCCCTGCTAGGATGGGACCCATCCCAGCCTCAGCACGGCCACCCTAGGGCCTGTGCAGGCCTAGGCCACTGCCAGCCAGGAGGACCTCGATGGATTACCATTCATTCGAGGAGGCCCCAGGGTGTTGCCTGTGTGTCTCTTGCACTGCTGGGACGCTGCAGGTCCAGAGGCTGTGTGTGCACGTGGCCACTGGGGCCTGAGCACAAAACAGTCATGGCCCCACTTTCAAGCAGGACGCCTGCTGGCCCATAGCCGCCTGCCACCCCCCTTGCTGTCTGCGTTGTCTTCACTGCTGGCAGGCTGCTGTGTGCACAAGCCAGTCTATGCCAAGGAAACGAGGTGCTTGCTCGCCCCTTGCTAGGAGCTCCTCCTAACGCATTGTGGACCGGGGCACACACGCCCCTAGACCAGAAGCCTGCAAGGCAGCTGCAGCTTCGCAATCCACAAAGGCATGCAGCACTTGGCAGAGAGCCTTCTGCTATGGATATCTTTTCCATCCAAGGCCTTGGAGGAGTTCATGGATGCTCGGCCCTGCAGCGTTTTCCATCGGAGAGCACTGGGTGCCCAAAGCCTCCCCTGTGGTTTCTGAGAACCTTCCAAAACACATGACCTTGGTACCCACTCTGTTGCTGGAGGGTAGTCCTAAGCAGAACTCTCGAAGCTTTTGGAGCCAGCGTGCCTCCTGCTTGGAAAGTTCCTCAGGAACTCATTTGGAGAGAGGCTTCTCCTCCCATGCTTGTCAGCCAACAGATGGTGCCAGCGCTCCACCAAAAAACTCTCTGCTTTGCCTTCAGCCATGGATAGCCTAGCTGAACTCTCTCTGCCTCAAGTAGATACTGCAGGGTTCTTCCAGCCTACAGAAAGCAGAGTGCTTTTGCCTGAGCACTGCTATGCCATGGCAGCTCCCTGAAGGCCTCCTAGGGCCTTCTGTCCCCTAACACAGTCGTGCCATTCATCCCATGCGGGGAGCAAAGTTCACCCTTGGCAGGGCTCAGGGTGCAGCCTGTGTGTGGTTTCATGGCTGGGAAAGGGCAGATCCACAAGCTGGGGGCCCACTTGTGAATGGGACCTGGTGGGCAGAGCCGGCATTCCCTGGCTGGGATGCAGGAGATCTGGGGCCTTCAAGCTGCATGCACATCCCCTCTCTGGCTGCCCCTCTTGCTTCTTCTCTGCTGCCAAGCCTCTCACACCACACGTGCGTCTCATTGCACGGAGCATGCTGCTTGCCCTTCTTCACAAGGACCTCAACTCACAAGCCTCATTTCCTCGAAGGGGAGTGACAATTGACCCAGAGCCTCCAGAGGAGCTGAAGTCTCTCCAGCCACCAAGGGAAGCAGCCGAATTGATGACAGCCTGCTGCATGGAGGGCTTCGATGGGAGAGTGCCATGCATCCCTGGCGGCGACTCTCTCTCACAGTGCTTTCCATGGGGAAACCCTGTGTGTGCCAAGTGTCTCCTGTGTGCAGAAAATCTCTCCCCAGGGCCAGAGGTGCAGGGAACCGTCTTTGTACCCAGAGCAATGTTCTAGGCAGGCCTCCCATGCTGGGTGAGCCTCCACTTCCCCAACTGTCCAACTGCCTCAGGAACACACTTCTAGGGAGTGTGGGTCTGACAGGCAGGGCAGATCGAGTGAGGCTCATGGATTGCAGGCAAAAGCCACTGCGCTGACCATTCCCCCTGGAAGTCGCAGCTGAAGGCTCTCTGCACCAGGCCCTAGCTGGAATGAGCCTGCAGCCTGGCCTCCAGTCCCAGGCTTGCCCTGGGCCCTGCTAGGATGGGACCCATCCCAGCCTCAGCACGGCCTCCCTAGGGCCTGTGCAGGCCTAGGCCACTGCCAGCCAGCAGGACCTCGATGGATTACCATTCATTCGAGGAGGCCCCAGGGTGTTGCCTGTGTGTCTCTTGCCCTGCTGGGATGCTGCAGGTCCAGAGGCTGTGTGTGCACGTGGCCACTGGGGCCTGAGCACAAAACAGTCATGACCCCACTTGCAAGCAGGATGCCTGCTGGCCCTTAGCTGCCTGAAACCTCCCCTTGCTGTCTGCGCTGTCTTCACTGCTGACAGGCCTGGGTGTGCACAGGCAAGTCTAGGCCAAGGAAACTGGGTGCTTGCATGCCGCTTGCTAGGAGGTCCTCCTAATGCATTCTGGTCTGGGGCACACACGCCCCTGGACCAGAAGCCTGCAAGGCAGCTGCAGCTTCACCATCCACAAAGTCCTGCAGCACTTGGCAGGGAGCCTTCTGCTATGCACAGCTTTCCCACTCCAAAGCCTTGCAGGAGTTCATGGATGCTCGGGCCTGCAGTGTTTTCCATCGGAGAGCTCTGGGTGCCCAAAACCTCCCCTGTGGCTTCCGAGCACCCTCCAACCCACATGCCCTTGGCACCCAGTCTGTTGCCGCAGGGTAGTCCTAAGCAAGACTCTCTAAGCTTTTGGAGCCAGCGTGCCTCCTGCTTGGAAAGCTCCTCAGGAACTCATTTGGAGCGAGGCTTCTGCTCCCATGCTTGTCGGCCAGCAGATGGTGCCAGCGCTCCACCAAAAAACTCTCTGCTTTGCCTTCAGCCAGGGTTCGCCTAGCTGAGCTCTCCTTGCCTCAAGCAGAAACTCCAGTGTGCATCCAGCCTACAGAAAGCAGAGTGCCTTTGCCTGAGCACTGCTATGTTGTGGCAGGTCCCCGAAGGCCTCCTAGGGCCTTCTCTCCCCTGACACAGTCGTGCCATTCAGCCCACCTGGCGAGCAATGGTCCACCTTGACAGGGCACACGGTGCAGCCTGGGTGTAGTTTCATGGTTGGGAAAGGGCAGATCCGGAAGCTGGGTGCCCACATGTGAATGGGGCCTGATGGGCCGAGCTGTCATTCCCTGCTTGCGAAGCAGGAGCTCTGGGGCCTGCAAGCTGCATGCACATCCCCTCCCTGGCTGCCCTCTTGCTTCTCCTCTGCTGCCAAGCCTCTCTCCCCACACGTGTGTCTCATCGAAAGGAGCAGGATGCTTGCCATTCTTTGCAAGGAGCTCATCCCACAAGCCTCATTTCCTTGGAGGGGTCTGCGAAATGCTCCAGAGCCTCCAGAGGAGCTGCAGACTCTCCAAACAACAAGGGCAGCAGCCGAGTCTATGACAGCCTGCTGCATGGAGGGCTTCGATGGGAGAGTGCCATGCAACCCTGGCGGCGACTCTCTCTCACAGTGCTTTCCATGGGGAAACATTGTGTGTGCCAAGTGTCTCCTGTGTGCAGAAAATCTCTCCCCAGCACCAGAAGTGCAGGGAATCCTCTTTGGACACAGAGCAATGTTCTAGGAAGGCCTCCCATGGTGCGTGAGCCTCCACTTCCCCAACTGTCCAACTGCCTCAGGAACACATTTCTAGGGAGTGTGGGTCGCACAGGCAGGGCGGCTCGAGTGAGGAACGTGGATTGCAGGCAAAAGCCACTGCGCTGACCATTGCCCCTGGAAGTCGCAGCTGAAGGCTCTCTGCACCTGGCCCTAGCTGGAATGAGCCTGCAGCCTGGCCTCCAGTCCCAGGCTTGCACTGGGCCCTGCTTGGTCAGGACCCATCCCAGCCTCAGCACGGCCACCCTAGGGCCCGTGCAGGCCTAGGCCACTGCCAGCCAGGAGGACCTCGTTGGAGCGCTGTTCATTCGAGAAGGACCCAGGGTGTTGCCTGTGTGTCTCTTGCCCTGCTGGGACGCTGCAGGTCCAGAGGCTGTGTGTGCACATGGCCACTGGGGCCTGAGCACAAAACAGTCATGGCCCCACTTTCAAGCAGGATGCCTGCCGGCCCATAGCCGCCTGCCACCCCCCCTTGCTGTCTGCGTTGTCTTCACTGCTGGCAGGCTTCTGTGTGCACAGGCCAGTCTATGCCAAGGAAACGAGGTGCTTGCTCGCCCCTTGCTAGGAGCTCCTCCTAACGCATTGTGGACCGGGGCACACACGCCCCTAGACCAGAAGCCTGCAAGGCAGCTGCAGCTTCGCAATCCACAAAGGCCTGCAGCACTTGGCAGAGAGCCTTCTGCTATGGATATCTTTCCCATCCAAAGCCTTGGAGGAGTTCATGGATGCTCGGCCCTGCAGCGTTTTCCATCGGAGAGCACTGGGTGCCCAAAGCCTCCCCTGTGGTTTCTGAGAACCTTCCAAAACACATGACCTTGGTACCCACTCTGTTGCCGGAGGGTAGTCCTAAGCAGAACTCTCGAAGCTTTTGGAGCCAGCGTGCCTCCTGCTTGGAAAGCTCCTCAGGAACTCATTTGGAGAGAGGCTTCTCCTCCCATGCTTGTCGGCCAACAGATGGTGCCCGCGCTCCACCAAAAAACTCTCTGCTTTGCCTTCAGCCATGGATAGCCTAGCTGAACTCTCTCTGCCACAAGTAGATACTGCAGGGTTCTTCCAGCCTACAGAAAGCAGAGTGCTTTTGCCTGAGCACTGCTATGCCATGGCAGCTCCCTGAAGGCCTCCTAGGGCCTTCTGTCCCCTAACACAGTCGTGCCATTCATCCCATGCGGGGAGCAAAGTTCACCCTTGGCAGGGCTCAGGGTGCAGCCTGTGTGTGGTTTCATGGCTGGGAAAGGGCAGATCCACAAGCTGGGGGCCCACTTGTGAATGGGACCTGGTGGGCAGAGCCGGCATTCCCTGGCTGGGATGCAGGAGATCTGGGGCCTTCAAGCTGCATGCACATCCCCTCTCTGGCTGCCCCTCTTGCTTCTTCTCTGCTGCCAAGCCTCTCACACCACACGTGCGTCTCATTGCACGGAGCATGCTGCTTGCCCTTCTTCACAAGGACCTCAACTCACAAGCCTCATTTCCTCGAAGGGGAGTGACAATTGACCCAGAGCGTCCAGAGGAGCTGAAGTCTCTCCAGCCACCAAGGGAAGCAGCCGAATTGATGACAGCCTGCTGCATGGAGGGCTTCGATGGGAGAGTGCCATGCATCCCTGGCGGCGACTCTCTCTCACAGTGCTTTCCATGGGGAAACCCTGTGTGTGCCAAGTGTCTCCTGTGTGCAGAAAATCTCTCCCCAGGGCCAGAGGTGCAGGGAACCGTCTTTGTACCCAGAGCAATGTTCTAGGCAGGCCTCCCATGCTGGGTGAGCCTCCACTTCCCCAACTGTCCAACTGCCTCAGGAACACACTTCTAGGGAGTGTGGGTCTGACAGGCAGGGCAGATCGAGTGAGGCTCATGGATTGCAGGCAAAAGCCACTGCGCTGACCATTCCCCCTGGAAGTCGCAGCTGAAGGCTCTCTGCACCAGGCCCTAGCTGGAATGAGCCTGCAGCCTGGCCTCCAGTCCAAGGCTTGCCCTGGGCTCTGCTAGGATGGGACCCATCCCAGCCTCAGCACGGCCTCCCTAGGGCCTGTGCAGGCCTAGGCCACTGCCAGCCAGCAGGACCTCGATGGATTACCATTCATTCGAGGAGGCCCCAGGGTGTTGCGTGTGTGTCTCTTGCCCTGCTGGGACGCTGCAGGTCCAGAGGCTGTGTGTGCACGTGGCCACTGGGGCCTGAGCACAAAACAGTCATGACCCCACTTGCAAGCAGGATGCCTGCTGGCCCTTAGCTGCCTGAAACCTCCCCTTGCTGTCTGCGCTGTCTTCACTGCTGACAGGCCTGGGTGTGCACAGGCAAGTCTAGGCCAAGGAAACTGGGTGCTTGCATGCCGCTTGCTAGGAGGTCCTCCTAATGCATTCTGGTCTGGGGCACACACGCCCCTGGACCAGAAGCCTGCAAGGCAGCTGCAGCTTCACCATCCACAAAGTCCTGCAGCACTTGGCAGGGAGCCTTCTGCTATGCACAGCTTTCCCACTCCAAAGCCTTGCAGGAGTTCATGGATGCTCGGGCCTGCAGTGTTTTCCATCGGAGAGCTCTGGGTGCCCAAAACCTCCCCTGTGGCTTCCGAGCACCCTCCAACCCACATGCCCTTGGCACCCAGTCTGTTGCCGCAGGGTAGTCCTAAGCAAGACTCTCTAAGCTTTTGGAGCCAGCGTGCCTCCTGCTTGGAAAGCTCCTCAGGAACTCATTTGGAGTGAGGCTTCTGCTCCCATGCTTGTCGGCCAGCAGATGGTGCCAGCGCTCCACCAAAAAACTCTCTGCTTTGCCTTCAGCCAGGGTTCGCCTAGCTGAGCTCTCCTTGCCTCAAGCAGAAACTCCAGTGTGCATCCAGCCTACAGAAAGCAGAGTGCCTTTTCCTGAGCCTGCTATGTTGTGGCAGGTCCCCGAAGGCCTCTTAGGGCCTTCTCTCCCCTGACACAGTCGTGCCATTCAGCCCACCTGGCGAGCAATGGTCCACCTTGACAGGGCACACGGTGCAGCCTGGGTGTAGTTTCATGGTTGGGAAAGGGCAGATCCGGAATCTGGGTGCCCACATGTGAATGGGGCCTGATGGGCCGAGCTGTCATTCCCTGCTTGCGAAGCAGGAGCTCTGGGGCCTGCAAGCTGCATGCACATCCCCTCCCTGGCTGCCCTCTTGCTTCTCCTCTGCTGCCAAGCCTCTCTCCCCACACGTGTGTCTCATCGAAAGGAGCAGGATGCTTGCCATTCTTTGCAAGGAGCTCATCCCACAAGCCTCATTTCCTTGGAGGGGTCTGCGAAATGCTCCAGAGCCTCCAGAGGAGCTGCAGACTCTCCAAACAACAAGGGCAGCAGCCGAGTCTATGACAGCCTGCTGCATGGAGGGCTTCGATGGGAGAGTGCCATGCAACCCTGGCGGCGACTCTCTCTCACAGTGCTTTCCATGGGGAAACATTGTGTGTGCCAAGTGTCTCCTGTGTGCAGAAAATCTCTCCCCAGCACCAGAAGTGCAGGGAATCCTCTTTGGACACAGAGCAATGTTCTAGGAAGGCCTCCCATGGTGCGTGAGCCTCCACTTCCCCAACTGTCCAACTGCCTCAGGAACACATTTCTAGGGAGTGTGGGTCGCACAGGCAGGGCGGCTCGAGTGAGGAACGTGGATTGCAGGCAAAAGCCACTGCGCTGACCATTCCCCCTGGAAGTCGCAGCTGAAGGCTCTCTGCACCATGCCCTAGCTGGAATGAGCCTGCAGCCTGGCCTCCAGTCCCAGGCTTGCACTGGGCCCTGCTTGGTCAGGACCCATCCCAGCCTCAGCACGGCCACCCTAGGGCCCGTGCAGGCCTAGGCCACTGCCAGCCAGGAGGACCTCGTTGGAGCGCTGTTCATTCGAGAAGGACCCAGGGTGTTGCCTGTGTGTCTCTTGCCCTGCTGGGACGCTGCAGGTCCAGAGGCTGTGTGTGCACATGGCCACTGGGGCCTGAGCACAAAACAGTCATGGCCCCACTTTCAAGCAGGATGCCTGCCGGCCCATAGCCGCCTGCCACCCCCCCTTGCTGTCTGCGTTGTCTTCACTGCTGGCAGGCTTCTGTGTGCACAGGCCAGTCTATGCCAAGGAAACGAGGTGCTTGCTCGCCCCTTGCTAGGAGCTCCTCCTAACGCATTGTGGACCGGGGCACACACGCCCCTAGACCAGAAGCCTGCAAGGCAGCTGCAGCTTCGCAATCCACAAAGGCCTGCAGCACTTGGCAGAGAGCCTTCTGCTATGGATATCTTTCCCATCCAAAGCCTTGGAGGAGTTCATGGATGCTCGGCCCTGCAGCGTTTTCCATCGGAGAGCACTGGGTGCCCAAAGCCTCCCCTGTGGTTTCTGAGAACCTTCCAAAACACATGACCTTGGTACCCACTCTGT
This sequence comes from Hippopotamus amphibius kiboko, assembly GCF_030028045.1. NCBI lineage: Eukaryota > Metazoa > Chordata > Mammalia > Artiodactyla > Hippopotamidae > Hippopotamus > Hippopotamus amphibius. Next base: position 121,086,407 of record NC_080187.1, on the reverse strand, counting down.
TGCCGGAGGGTAGTCCTAAGCAGAACTCTCGAAGCTTTTGGAGCCAGCGTGCCTCCTGCTTGGAAAGCTCCTCAGGAACTCATTTGGAGAGAGGCTTCTCCTCCCATGCTTGTCGGCCAACAGATGGTGCCCGCGCTCCACCAAAAAACTCTCTGCTTTGCCTTCAGCCATGGATAGCCTAGCTGAACTCTCTCTGCCACAAGTAGATACTGCAGGGTTCTTCCAGCCTACAGAAAGCAGAGTGCTTTTGCCTGAGCACTGCTATGCCATGGCAGCTCCCTGAAGGCCTCCTAGGGCCTTCTGTCCCCTAACACAGTCGTGCCATTCATCCCATGCGGGGAGCAAAGTTCACCCTTGGCAGGGCTCAGGGTGCAGCCTGTGTGTGGTTTCATGGCTGGGAAAGGGCAGATCCACAAGCTGGGGGCCCACTTGTGAATGGGACCTGGTGGGCAGAGCCGGCATTCCCTGGCTGGGATGCAGGAGATCTGGGGCCTTCAAGCTGCATGCACATCCCCTCTCTGGCTGCCCCTCTTGCTTCTTCTCTGCTGCCAAGCCTCTCACACCACACGTGCGTCTCATTGCACGGAGCATGCTGCTTGCCCTTCTTCACAAGGACCTCAACTCACAAGCCTCATTTCCTCGAAGGGGAGTGACAATTGACCCAGAGCGTCCAGAGGAGCTGAAGTCTCTCCAGCCACCAAGGGAAGCAGCCGAATTGATGACAGCCTGCTGCATGGAGGGCTTCGATGGGAGAGTGCCATGCATCCCTGGCGGCGACTCTCTCTCACAGTGCTTTCCATGGGGAAACCCTGTGTGTGCCAAGTGTCTCCTGTGTGCAGAAAATCTCTCCCCAGGGCCAGAGGTGCAGGGAACCGTCTTTGTACCCAGAGCAATGTTCTAGGCAGGCCTCCCATGCTGGGTGAGCCTCCACTTCCCCAACTGTCCAACTGCCTCAGGAACACACTTCTAGGGAGTGTGGGTCTGACAGGCAGGGCAGATCGAGTGAGGCTCATGGATTGCAGGCAAAAGCCACTGCGCTGACCATTCCCCCTGGAAGTCGCAGCTGAAGGCTCTCTGCACCAGGCCCTAGCTGGAATGAGCCTGCAGCCTGGCCTCCAGTCCAAGGCTTGCCCTGGGCTCTGCTAGGATGGGACCCATCCCAGCCTCAGCACGGCCTCCCTAGGGCCTGTGCAGGCCTAGGCCACTGCCAGCCAGCAGGACCTCGATGGATTACCATTCATTCGAGGAGGCCCCAGGGTGTTGCGTGTGTGTCTCTTGCCCTGCTGGGACGCTGCAGGTCCAGAGGCTGTGTGTGCACGTGGCCACTGGGGCCTGAGCACAAAACAGTCATGACCCCACTTGCAAGCAGGATGCCTGCTGGCCCTTAGCTGCCTGAAACCTCCCCTTGCTGTCTGCGCTGTCTTCACTGCTGACAGGCCTGGGTGTGCACAGGCAAGTCTAGGCCAAGGAAACTGGGTGCTTGCATGCCGCTTGCTAGGAGGTCCTCCTAATGCATTCTGGTCTGGGGCACACACGCCCCTGGACCAGAAGCCTGCAAGGCAGCTGCAGCTTCACCATCCACAAAGTCCTGCAGCACTTGGCAGGGAGCCTTCTGCTATGCACAGCTTTCCCACTCCAAAGCCTTGCAGGAGTTCATGGATGCTCGGGCCTGCAGTGTTTTCCATCGGAGAGCTCTGGGTGCCCAAAACCTCCCCTGTGGCTTCCGAGCACCCTCCAACCCACATGCCCTTGGCACCCAGTCTGTTGCCGCAGGGTAGTCCTAAGCAAGACTCTCTAAGCTTTTGGAGCCAGCGTGCCTCCTGCTTGGAAAGCTCCTCAGGAACTCATTTGGAGTGAGGCTTCTGCTCCCATGCTTGTCGGCCAGCAGATGGTGCCAGCGCTCCACCAAAAAACTCTCTGCTTTGCCTTCAGCCAGGGTTCGCCTAGCTGAGCTCTCCTTGCCTCAAGCAGAAACTCCAGTGTGCATCCAGCCTACAGAAAGCAGAGTGCCTTTTCCTGAGCCTGCTATGTTGTGGCAGGTCCCCGAAGGCCTCTTAGGGCCTTCTCTCCCCTGACACAGTCGTGCCATTCAGCCCACCTGGCGAGCAATGGTCCACCTTGACAGGGCACACGGTGCAGCCTGGGTGTAGTTTCATGGTTGGGAAAGGGCAGATCCGGAATCTGGGTGCCCACATGTGAATGGGGCCTGATGGGCCGAGCTGTCATTCCCTGCTTGCGAAGCAGGAGCTCTGGGGCCTGCAAGCTGCATGCACATCCCCTCCCTGGCTGCCCTCTTGCTTCTCCTCTGCTGCCAAGCCTCTCTCCCCACACGTGTGTCTCATCGAAAGGAGCAGGATGCTTGCCATTCTTTGCAAGGAGCTCATCCCACAAGCCTCATTTCCTTGGAGGGGTCTGCGAAATGCTCCAGAGCCTCCAGAGGAGCTGCAGACTCTCCAAACAACAAGGGCAGCAGCCGAGTCTATGACAGCCTGCTGCATGGAGGGCTTCGATGGGAGAGTGCCATGCAACCCTGGCGGCGACTCTCTCTCACAGTGCTTTCCATGGGGAAACATTGTGTGTGCCAAGTGTCTCCTGTGTGCAGAAAATCTCTCCCCAGCACCAGAAGTGCAGGGAATCCTCTTTGGACACAGAGCAATGTTCTAGGAAGGCCTCCCATGGTGCGTGAGCCTCCACTTCCCCAACTGTCCAACTGCCTCAGGAACACATTTCTAGGGAGTGTGGGTCGCACAGGCAGGGCGGCTCGAGTGAGGAACGTGGATTGCAGGCAAAAGCCACTGCGCTGACCATTCCCCCTGGAAGTCGCAGCTGAAGGCTCTCTGCACCATGCCCTAGCTGGAATGAGCCTGCAGCCTGGCCTCCAGTCCCAGGCTTGCACTGGGCCCTGCTTGGTCAGGACCCATCCCAGCCTCAGCACGGCCACCCTAGGGCCCGTGCAGGCCTAGGCCACTGCCAGCCAGGAGGACCTCGTTGGAGCGCTGTTCATTCGAGAAGGACCCAGGGTGTTGCCTGTGTGTCTCTTGCCCTGCTGGGACGCTGCAGGTCCAGAGGCTGTGTGTGCACATGGCCACTGGGGCCTGAGCACAAAACAGTCATGGCCCCACTTTCAAGCAGGATGCCTGCCGGCCCATAGCCGCCTGCCACCCCCCCTTGCTGTCTGCGTTGTCTTCACTGCTGGCAGGCTTCTGTGTGCACAGGCCAGTCTATGCCAAGGAAACGAGGTGCTTGCTCGCCCCTTGCTAGGAGCTCCTCCTAACGCATTGTGGACCGGGGCACACACGCCCCTAGACCAGAAGCCTGCAAGGCAGCTGCAGCTTCGCAATCCACAAAGGCCTGCAGCACTTGGCAGAGAGCCTTCTGCTATGGATATCTTTCCCATCCAAAGCCTTGGAGGAGTTCATGGATGCTCGGCCCTGCAGCGTTTTCCATCGGAGAGCACTGGGTGCCCAAAGCCTCCCCTGTGGTTTCTGAGAACCTTCCAAAACACATGACCTTGGTACCCACTCTGTTGCCGGAGGGTAGTCCTAAGCAGAACTCTCGAAGCTTTTGGAGCCAGCGTGCCTCCTGCTTGGAAAGCTCCTCAGGAACTCATTTGGAGAGAGGCTTCTCCTCCCATGCTTGTCGGCCAACAGATGGTGCCCGCGCTCCACCAAAAAACTCTCTGCTTTGCCTTCAGCCATGGATAGCCTAGCTGAACTCTCTCTGCCACAAGTAGATACTGCAGGGTTCTTCCAGCCTACAGAAAGCAGAGTGCTTTTGCCTGAGCACTGCTATGCCATGGCAGCTCCCTGAAGGCCTCCTAGGGCCTTCTGTCCCCTAACACAGTCGTGCCATTCATCCCATGCGGGGAGCAAAGTTCACCCTTGGCAGGGCTCAGGGTGCAGCCTGTGTGTGGTTTCATGGCTGGGAAAGGGCAGATCCACAAGCTGGGGGCCCACTTGTGAATGGGACCTGGTGGGCAGAGCCGGCATTCCCTGGCTGGGATGCAGGAGATCTGGGGCCTTCAAGCTGCATGCACATCCCCTCTCTGGCTGCCCCTCTTGCTTCTTCTCTGCTGCCAAGCCTCTCACACCACACGTGCGTCTCATTGCACGGAGCATGCTGCTTGCCCTTCTTCACAAGGACCTCAACTCACAAGCCTCATTTCCTCGAAGGGGAGTGACAATTGACCCAGAGCGTCCAGAGGAGCTGAAGTCTCTCCAGCCACCAAGGGAAGCAGCCGAATTGATGACAGCCTGCTGCATGGAGGGCTTCGATGGGAGAGTGCCATGCATCCCTGGCGGCGACTCTCTCTCACAGTGCTTTCCATGGGGAAACCCTGTGTGTGCCAAGTGTCTCCTGTGTGCAGAAAATCTCTCCCCAGGGCCAGAGGTGCAGGGAACCGTCTTTGTACCCAGAGCAATGTTCTAGGCAGGCCTCCCATGCTGGGTGAGCCTCCACTTCCCCAACTGTCCAACTGCCTCAGGAACACACTTCTAGGGAGTGTGGGTCTGACAGGCAGGGCAGATCGAGTGAGGCTCATGGATTGCAGGCAAAAGCCACTGCGCTGACCATTCCCCCTGGAAGTCGCAGCTGAAGGCTCTCTGCACCAGGCCCTAGCTGGAATGAGCCTGCAGCCTGGCCTCCAGTCCAAGGCTTGCCCTGGGCTCTGCTAGGATGGGACCCATCCCAGCCTCAGCACGGCCTCCCTAGGGCCTGTGCAGGCCTAGGCCACTGCCAGCCAGCAGGACCTCGATGGATTACCATTCATTCGAGGAGGCCCCAGGGTGTTGCGTGTGTGTCTCTTGCCCTGCTGGGACGCTGCAGGTCCAGAGGCTGTGTGTGCACGTGGCCACTGGGGCCTGAGCACAAAACAGTCATGACCCCACTTGCAAGCAGGATGCCTGCTGGCCCTTAGCTGCCTGAAACCTCCCCTTGCTGTCTGCGCTGTCTTCACTGCTGACAGGCCTGGGTGTGCACAGGCAAGTCTAGGCCAAGGAAACTGGGTGCTTGCATGCCGCTTGCTAGGAGGTCCTCCTAATGCATTCTGGTCTGGGGCACACACGCCCCTGGACCAGAAGCCTGCAAGGCAGCTGCAGCTTCACCATCCACAAAGTCCTGCAGCACTTGGCAGGGAGCCTTCTGCTATGCACAGCTTTCCCACTCCAAAGCCTTGCAGGAGTTCATGGATGCTCGGGCCTGCAGTGTTTTCCATCGGAGAGCTCTGGGTGCCCAAAACCTCCCCTGTGGCTTCCGAGCACCCTCCAACCCACATGCCCTTGGCACCCAGTCTGTTGCCGCAGGGTAGTCCTAAGCAAGACTCTCTAAGCTTTTGGAGCCAGCGTGCCTCCTGCTTGGAAAGCTCCTCAGGAACTCATTTGGAGTGAGGCTTCTGCTCCCATGCTTGTCGGCCAGCAGATGGTGCCAGCGCTCCACCAAAAAACTCTCTGCTTTGCCTTCAGCCAGGGTTCGCCTAGCTGAGCTCTCCTTGCCTCAAGCAGAAACTCCAGTGTGCATCCAGCCTACAGAAAGCAGAGTGCCTTTTCCTGAGCCTGCTATGTTGTGGCAGGTCCCCGAAGGCCTCTTAGGGCCTTCTCTCCCCTGACACAGTCGTGCCATTCAGCCCACCTGGCGAGCAATGGTCCACCTTGACAGGGCACACGGTGCAGCCTGGGTGTAGTTTCATGGTTGGGAAAGGGCAGATCCGGAAGCTGGGTGCCCACATGTGAATGGGGCCTGATGGGCCGAGCTGTCATTCCCTGCTTGCGAAGCAGGAGCTCTGGGGCCTGCAAGCTGCATGCACATCCCCTCCCTGGCTGCCCTCTTGCTTCTCCTCTGCTGCCAAGCCTCTCTCCCCACACGTGTGTCTCATCGAAAGGAGCAGGATGCTTGCCATTCTTTGCAAGGAGCTCATCCCACAAGCCTCATTTCCTTGGAGGGGTCTGCGAAATGCTCCAGAGCCTCCAGAGGAGCTGCAGACTCTCCAAACAACAAGGGCAGCAGCCGAGTCTATGACAGCCTGCTGCATGGAGGGCTTCGATGGGAGAGTGCCATGCAACCCTGGCGGCGACTCTCTCTCACAGTGCTTTCCATGGGGAAACATTGTGTGTGCCAAGTGTCTCCTGTGTGCAGAAAATCTCTCCCCAGCACCAGAAGTGCAGGGAATCCTCTTTGGACACAGAGCAATGTTCTAGGAAGGCCTCCCATGGTGCGTGAGCCTCCACTTCCCCAACTGTCCAACTGCCTCAGGAACACATTTCTAGGGAGTGTGGGTCGCACAGGCAGGGCGGCTCGAGTGAGGAACGTGGATTGCAGGCAAAAGCCACTGCGCTGACCATTCCCCCTGGAAGTCGCAGCTGAAGGCTCTCTGCACCATGCCCTAGCTGGAATGAGCCTGCAGCCTGGCCTCCAGTCCCAGGCTTGCACTGGGCCCTGCTTGGTCAGGACCCATCCCAGCCTCAGCACGGCCACCCTAGGGCCCGTGCAGGCCTAGGCCACTGCCAGCCAGGAGGACCTCGTTGGAGCGCTGTTCATTCGAGAAGGACCCAGGGTGTTGCCTGTGTGTCTCTTGCCCTGCTGGGACGCTGCAGGTCCAGAGGCTGTGTGTGCACATGGCCACTGGGGCCTGAGCACAAAACAGTCATGGCCCCACTTTCAAGCAGGATGCCTGCCGGCCCATAGCCGCCTGCCACCCCCCCTTGCTGTCTGCGTTGTCTTCACTGCTGGCAGGCTTCTGTGTGCACAGGCCAGTCTATGCCAAGGAAACGAGGTGCTTGCTCGCCCCTTGCTAGGAGCTCCTCCTAACGCATTGTGGACCGGGGCACACACGCCCCTAGACCAGAAGCCTGCAAGGCAGCTGCAGCTTCGCAATCCACAAAGGCCTGCAGCACTTGGCAGAGAGCCTCCTGCTATGGATATCTTTCCCATCCAAAGCCTTGGAGGAGTTCATGGATGCTCGGCCCTGCAGCGTTTTCCATCGGAGAGCACTGGGTGCCCAAAGCCTCCCCTGTGGTTTCTGAGAACCTTCCAAAACACATGACCTTGGTACCCACTCTGTTGCCGGAGGGTAGTCCTAAGCAGAACTCTCGAAGCTTTTGGAGCCAGCGTGCCTCCTGCTTGGAAAGCTCCTCAGGAACTCATTTGGAGAGAGGCTTCTCCTCCCATGCTTGTCGGCCAACAGATGGTGCCCGCGCTCCACCAAAAAACTCTCTGCTTTGCCTTCAGCCATGGATAGCCTAGCTGAACTCTCTCTGCCACAAGTAGATACTGCAGGGTTCTTCCAGCCTACAGAAAGCAGAGTGCTTTTGCCTGAGCACTGCTATGCCATGGCAGCTCCCTGAAGGCCTCCTAGGGCCTTCTGTCCCCTAACACAGTCGTGCCATTCATCCCATGCGGGGAGCAAAGTTCACCCTTGGCAGGGCTCAGGGTGCAGCCTGTGTGTGGTTTCATGGCTGGGAAAGGGCAGATCCACAAGCTGGGGGCCCACTTGTGAATGGGACCTGGTGGGCAGAGCCGGCATTCCCTGGCTGGGATGCAGGAGATCTGGGGCCTTCAACCTGCATGCACATCCCCTCTCTGGCTGCCCCTCTTGCTTCTTCTCTGCTGCCAAGCCTCTCACACCACACGTGCGTCTCATTGCACGGAGCATGCTGCTTGCCCTTCTTCACAAGGACCTCAACTCACAAGCCTCATTTCCTCGAAGGGGAGTGACAATTGACCCAGAGCCTCCAGAGGAGCTGAAGTCTCTCCAGCCACCAAGGGAAGCAGCCGAATTGATGACAGCCTGCTGCATGGAGGGCTTCGATGGGAGAGTGCCATGCATCCCTGGCGGCGACTCTCTCTCACAGTGCTTTCCATGGGGAAACCCTGTGTGTGCCAAGTGTCTCCTGTGTGCAGAAAATCTCTCCCCAGGGCCAGAGGTGCAGGGAACCGTCTTTGTACCCAGAGCAATGTTCTAGGCAGGCCTCCCATGCTGGGTGAGCCTCCACTTCCCCAACTGTCCAACTGCCTCAGGAACACACTTCTAGGGAGTGTGGGTCTGACAGGCAGGGCAGATCGAGTGAGGCTCATGGATTGCAGGCAAAAGCCACTGCGCTGACCATTCCCCCTGGAAGTCGCAGCTGAAGGCTCTCTGCACCAGGCCCTAGCTGGAATGAGCCTGCAGCCTGGCCTCCAGTCCCAGGCTTGCCCTGGGCCCTGCTAGAATGGGACCCATCCCAGCCTCAGCACGGCCTCCCTAGGGCCTGTGCAGGCCTAGGCCACTGCCAGCCAGCAGGACCTCGATGGATTACCATTCATTCGAGGAGGCCCCAGGGTGTTGCCTGTGTGTCTCTTGCCCTGCTGGGATGCTGCAGGTCCAGAGGCTGTGTGTGCACGTGGCCACTGGGGCCTGAGCACAAAACAGTCATGACCCCACTTGCAAGCAGGATGCCTGCTGGCCCTTAGCTGCCTGAAACCTCCCCTTGCTGTCTGCGCTGTCTTCACTGCTGACAGGCCTGGGTGTGCACAGGCAAGTCTAGGCCAAGGAAACTGGGTGCTTGCATGCCGCTTGCTAGGAGGTCCTCCTAATGCATTCTGGTCTGGGGCACACACGCCCCTGGACCAGAAGCCTGCAAGGCAGCTGCAGCTTCACCATCCACAAAGTCCTGCAGCACTTGGCAGGGAGCCTTCTGCTATGCACAGCTTTCCCACTCCAAAGCCTTGCAGGAGTTCATGGATGCTCGGGCCTGCAGTGTTTTCCATCGGAGAGCTCTGGGTGCCCAAAACCTCCCCTGTGGCTTCCGAGCACCCTCCAACCCACATGCCCTTGGCACCCAGTCTGTTGCCGGAGGGTAGTCCTAAGCAAGACTCTCTAAGCTTTTGGAGCCAGCGTGCCTCCTGCTTGGAAAGCTCCTCAGGAACTCATTTGGAGCGAGGCTTCTGCTCCCATGCTTGTCGGCCAGCAGATGGTGCCAGCGCTCCACCAAAAAACTCTCTGCTTTGCCTTTGGCAGGGTTCGCCTAGCTGAGCTCTCCTTGCCTCAAGCAGAAACTCCAGTGTGCATCCAGCCTACAGAAAGCAGAGTGCCTTTGCCTGAGCACTGCTATGTTGTGGCAGGTCCCCGAAGGCCTCCTAGGGCCTTCTCTCCCCTGACACAGTCGTGCCATTCAGCCCACCTGGCGAGCAATGGTCCACCTTGACAGGGCACACGGTGCAGCCTGGGTGTAGTTTCATGGTTGGGAAAGGGCAGATCCGGAAGCTGGGTGCCCACATGTGAATGGGGCCTGATGGGCCGAGCTGTCATTCCCTGCTTGCGAAGCAGGAGCTCTGGGGCCTGCAAGCTGCATGCACATCCCCTCCCTGGCTGCCCTCTTGCTTCTCCTCTGCTGCCAAGCCTCTCTCCCCACACGTGTGTCTCATCGAAAGGAGCAGGATGCTTGCCATTCTTTGCAAGGAGCTCATCCCACAAGCCTCATTTCCTTGGAGGGGTCTGCGAAATGCTCCAGAGCCTCCAGAGGAGCTGCAGACTCTCCAAACAACAAGGGCAGCAGCCGAGTCTATGACAGCCTGCTGCATGGAGGGCTTCGATGGGAGAGTGCCATGCAACCCTGGCGGCGACTCTCTCTCACAGTGCTTTCCATGGGGAAACATTGTGTGTGCCAAGTGTCTCCTGTGTGCAGAAAATCTCTCCCCAGCACCAGAAGTGCAGGGAATCCTCTTTGGACACAGAGCAATGTTCTAGGAAGGCCTCCCATGGTGCGTGAGCCTCCACTTCCCCAACTGTCCAACTGCCTCAGGAACACATTTCTAGGGAGTGTGGGTCGCACAGGCAGGGCGGCTCGAGTGAGGAACGTGGATTGCAGGCAAAAGCCACTGCGCTGACCATTCCCCCTGGAAGTCGCAGCTGAAGGCTCTCTGCACCATGCCCTAGCTGGAATGAGCCTGCAGCCTGGCCTCCAGTCCCAGGCTTGCACTGGGCCTTGCTTGGTCAGGACCCATCCCAGCCTCAGCTCGGCCACCCTAGGGCCCGTGCAGGCCTAGGCCACTGCCAGCCAGGAGGACCTCGTTGGAGCGCTGTTCATTCGAGAAGGACCCATGGTGTTGCCTGTGTGTCTCTTGCCCTGCTGGGACGCTGCAGGTCCAGAGGCTGTGTGTGCACATGGCCACTGGGGCCTGAGCACAAAACAGTCATGGCCCCACTTTCAAGCAGGACGCCTGCCGGCCCATAGCCGCCTGCCAACCCCCCTTGCTGTCTGCGTTGTCTTCACTGCTGGCAGGCTTCTGTGTGCACAGGCCAGTCTATGCCAAGGAAACGAGGTGCTTGCTCGCCCCTTGCTAGGAGCTCCTCCTAACGCATTGTGGACCGGGGCACACACGCCCCTAGACCAGAAGCCTGCAAGGCAGCTGCAGCTTCGCAATCCACAAAGGCATGCAGCACTTGGCAGAGAGCCTTCTGCTATGGATATCTTTCCCATCCAAAGCCTTGGAGGAGTTCATGGATGCTCGGCCCTGCAGCGTTTTCCATCGGAGAGCACTGGGTGCCCAAAGCCTCCCCTGTGGTTTCTGAGAACCTTCCAAAACACATGACCTTGGTACCCACTCTGTTGCCGGAGGGTAGTCCTAAGCAGAACTCTCGAAGCTTTTGGAGCCAGCGTGCCTCCTGCTTGGAAAGCTCCTCAGGAACTCATTTGGAGAGAGGCTTCTCCTCCCATGCTTGTCGGCCAACAGATGGTGCCCGCGCTCCACCAAAAAACTCTCTGCTTTGCCTTCAGCCATGGATAGCCTAGCTGAACTCTCTCTGCCACAAGTAGATACTGCAGGGTTCTTCCAGCCTACAGAAAGCAGAGTGCTTTTGCCTGAGCACTGCTATGCCATGGCAGCTCCCTGAAGGCCTCCTAGGGCCTTCTGTCCCCTAACACAGTCGTGCCATTCATCCCATGCGGGGAGCAAAGTTCACCCTTGGCAGGGCTCAGGGTGCAGCCTGTGTGTGGTTTCATGGCTGGGAAAGGGCAGATCCACAAGCTGGGGGCCCACTTGTGAATGGGACCTGGTGGGCAGAGCCGGCATTCCCTGGCTGGGATGCAGGAGATCTGGGGCCTTCAAGCTGCATGCACATCCCCTCTCTGGCTGCCCCTCTTGCTTCTTCTCTGCTGCCAAGCCTCTCACACCACACGTGCGTCTCATTGCACGGAGCATGCTGCTTGCCCTTCTTCACAAGGACCTCAACTCACAAGCCTCATTTCCTCGAAGGGGAGTGACAATTGACCCAGAGCCTCCAGAGGAGCTGAAGTCTCTCCAGCCACCAAGGGAAGCAGCCGAATTGATGACAGCCTGCTGCATGGAGGGCTTCGATGGGAGAGTGCCATGCATCCCTGGCGGCGACTCTCTCTCACAGTGCTTTCCATGGGGAAACCCTGTGTGTGCCAAGTGTCTCCTGTGTGCAGAAAATCTCTCCCCAGGGCCAGAGGTGCAGGGAACCGTCTTTGTACCCAGAGCAATGTTCTAGGCAGGCCTCCCATGCTGGGTGAGCCTCCACTTCCCCAACTGTCCAACTGCCTCAGGAACACACTTCTAGGGAGTGTGGGTCTGACAGGCAGGGCAGATCGAGTGAGGCTCATGGATTGCAGGCAAAAGCCACTGCGCTGACCATTCCCCCTGGAAGTCGCAGCTGAAGGCTCTCTGCACCAGGCCCTAGCTGGAATGAGCCTGCAGCCTGGCCTCCAGTCCCAGGCTTGCCCTGGGCCCTGCTAGGATGGGACCCATCCCAGCCTCAGCACGGCCTCCCTAGGGCCTGTGCAGGCCTAGGCCACTGCCAGCCAGCAGGACCTCGATGGATTACCATTCATTCGAGGAGGCCCCAGGGTGTTGCGTGTGTGTCTCTTGCCCTGCTGGGACGCTGCAGGTCCAGAGGCTGTGTGTGCACGTGGCCACTGGGGCCTGAGCACAAAACAGTCATGACCCCACTTGCAAGCAGGATGCCTGCTGGCCCTTAGCTGCCTGAAACCTCCCCTTGCTGTCTGCGCTGTCTTCACTGCTGACAGGCCTGGGTGTGCACAGGCAAGTCTAGGCCAAGGAAACTGGGTGCTTGCATGCCGCTTGCTAGGAGGTCCTCCTAATGCATTCTGGTCTGGGGCACACACGCCCCTGGACCAGAAGCCTGCAAGGCAGCTGCAGCTTCACCATCCACAAAGTCCTGCAGCACTTGGCAGGGAGCCTTCTGCTATGCACAGCTTTCCCACTCCAAAGCCTTGCAGGAGTTCATGGATGCTCGGGCCTGCAGTGTTTTCCATCAGAGAGCTCTGGGTGCCCAAAACCTCCCCTGTGGCTTCCGAGCACCCTCCAACCCACATGCCCTTGGCACCCAGTCTGTTGCTGGAGGGTAGTCCTAAGCAAGACTCTCTAAGCTTTTGGAGCCAGCGTGCCTCCTGCTTGGAAAGCTCCTCAGGAACTCATTTGGAGCGAGGCTTCTGCTCCCATGCTTGTCGGCCAGCAGATGGTGCCAGCGCTCCACCAAAAAACTCTCTGCTTTGCCTTCAGCCAGGGTTCGCCTAGCTGAGCTCTCCTTGCCTCAAGCAGAAACTCCAGTGTGCATCCAGCCTACAGAAAGCAGAGTGCCTTTGCCTGAGCACTGCTATGTTGTGGCAGGTCCCCGAAGGCCTCCTAGGGCCTTCTCTCCCCTGACACAGTCGTGCCATTCAGCCCACCTGGCGAGCAATGGTCCACCTTGACAGGGCACACGGTGCAGCCTGGGTGTAGTTTCATGGTTGGGAAAGGGCAGATCCGGAAGCTGGGTGCCCACATGTGAATGGGGCCTGATGGGCCGAGCTGTCATTCCCTGCTTGCGAAGCAGGAGCTCTGGGGCCTGCAAGCTGCATGCACATCCCCTCCCTGGCTGCCCTCTTGCTTCTCCTCTGCTGCCAAGCCTCTCTCCCCACACGTGTGTCTCATCGAAAGGAGCAGGATGCTTGCCATTCTTTGCAAGGAGCTCATCCCACAAGCCTCATTTCCTTGGAGGGGTCTGCGAAATGCTCCAGAGCCTCCAGAGGAGCTGCAGACTCTCCAAACAACAAGGGCAGCAGCCGAGTCTATGACAGCCTGCTGCATGGAGGGCTTCGATGGGAGAGTGCCATGCAACCCTGGCGGCGACTCTCTCTCACAGTGCTTTCCATGGGGAAACATTGTGTGTGCCAAGTGTCTCCTGTGTGCAGAAAATCTCTCCCCAGCACCAGAAGTGCAGGGAATCCTCTTTGGACACAGAGCAATGTTCTAGGAAGGCCTCCCATGGTGCGTGAGCCTCCACTTCCCCAACTGTCCAACTGCCTCAGGAACACATTTCTAGGGAGTGTGGGTCGCACAGGCAGGGCGGCTCGAGTGAGGAACGTGGATTGCAGGCAAAAGCCACTGCGCTGACCATTCCCCCTGGAAGTCGCAGCTGAAGGCTCTCTGCACCATGCCCTAGCTGGAATGAGCCTGCAGCCTGGCCTCCAGTCCCAGGCTTGCACTGGGCCCTGCTTGGTCAGGACCCATCCCAGCCTCAGCACGGCCACCCTAGGGCCCGTGCAGGCCTAGGCCACTGCCAGCCAGGAGGACCTCGTTGGAGCGCTGTTCATTCGAGAAGGACCCATGGTGTTGCCTGTGTGTCTCTTGCCCTGCTGGGACGCTGCAGGTCCAGAGGCTGTGTGTGCACATGGCCACTGGGGCCTGAGCACAAAACAGTCATGGCCCCACTTTCAAGCAGGACGCCTGCCGGCCCATAGCCGCCTGCCACCCCCCCTTGCTGTCTGCGTTGTCTTCACTGCTGGCAGGCTTCTGTGTGCACAGGCCAGTCTATGCCAAGGAAACGAGGTGCTTGCTCGCCCCTTGCTAGGAGCTCCTCCTAACGCATTGTGGACCGGGGCACACACGCCCCTAGACCAGAAGCCTGCAAGGCAGCTGCAGCTTCGCAATCCACAAAGGCATGCAGCACTTGGCAGAGAGCCTTCTGCTATGGATATCTTTCCCATCCAAAGCCTTGGAGGAGTTCATGGATGCTCGGCCCTGCAGCGTTTTCCATCGGAGAGCACTGGGTGCCCAAAGCCTCCCCTGTGGTTTCTGAGAACCTTCCAAAACACATGACCTTGGTACCCACTCTGTTGCCGGAGGGTAGTCCTAAGCAGAACTCTCGAAGCTTTTGGAGCCAGCGTGCCTCCTGCTTGGAAAGCTCCTCAGGAACTCATTTGGAGAGAGGCTTCTCCTCCCATGCTTGTCGGCCAACAGATGGTGCCCGCGCTCCACCAAAAAACTCTCTGCTTTGCCTTCAGCCATGGATAGCCTAGCTGAACTCTCTCTGCCACAAGTAGATACTGCAGGGTTCTTCCAGCCTACAGAAAGCAGAGTGCTTTTGCCTGAGCACTGCTATGCCATGGCAGCTCCCTGAAGGCCTCCTAGGGCCTTCTGTCCCCTAACACAGTCGTGCCATTCATCCCATGCGGGGAGCAAAGTTCACCCTTGGCAGGGCTCAGGGTGCAGCCTGTGTGTGGTTTCATGGCTGGGAAAGGGCAGATCCACAAGCTGGGGGCCCACTTGTGAATGGGACCTGGTGGGCAGAGCCGGCATTCCCTGGCTGGGATGCAGGAGATCTGGGGCCTTCAAGCTGCATGCACATCCCCTCTCTGGCTGCCCCTCTTGCTTCTTCTCTGCTGCCAAGCCTCTCACACCACACGTGCGTCTCATTGCACGGAGCATGCTGCTTGCCCTTCTTCACAAGGACCTCAACTCACAAGCCTCATTTCCTCGAAGGGGAGTGACAATTGACCCAGAGCCTCCAGAGGAGCTGAAGTCTCTCCAGCCACCAAGGGAAGCAGCCAAATTGATGACAGCCTGCTGCATGGAGGGCTTCGATGGGAGAGTGCCATGCATCCCTGGCGGCGACTCTCTCTCACAGTGCTTTCCATGGGGAAACCCTGTGTGTGCCAAGTGTCTCCTGTGTGCAGAAAATCTCTCCCCAGGGCCAGAGGTGCAGGGAACCGTCTTTGTACCCAGAGCAATGTTCTAGGCAGGCCTCCCATGCTGGGTGAGCCTCCACTTCCCCAACTGTCCAACTGCCTCAGGAACACACTTCTAGGGAGTGTGGGTCTGACAGGCAGGGCAGATCGAGTGAGGCTCATGGATTGCAGGCAAAAGCCACTGCGCTGACCATTCCCCCTGGAAGTCGCAGCTGAAGGCTCTCTGCACCAGGCCCTAGCTGGAATGAGCCTGCAGCCTGGCCTCCAGTCCCAGGCTTGCCCTGGGCCCTGCTAGGATGGGACCCATCCCAGCCTCAGCACGGCCTCCCTAGGGCCTGTGCAGGCCTAGGCCACTGCCAGCCAGCAGGACCTCGATGGATTACCATTCATTCGAGGAGGCCCCAGGGTGTTGCCTGTGTGTCTCTTGCCCTGCTGGGACGCTGCAGGTCCAGAGGCTGTGTGTGCACGTGGCCACTGGGGCCTGAGCACAAAACAGTCATGACCCCACTTGCAAGCAGGATGCCTGCTGGCCCTTAGCTGCCTGAAACCTCCCCTTGCTGTCTGCGCTGTCTTCACTGCTGACAGGCCTGGGTGTGCACAGGCAAGTCTAGGCCAAGGAAACTGGGTGCTTGCATGCCGCTTGCTAGGAGGTCCTCCTAATGCATTCTGGTCTGGGGCACACACGCCCCTGGACCAGAAGCCTGCAAGGCAGCTGCAGCTTCACCATCCACAAAGTCCTGCAGCACTTGGCAGGGAGCCTTCTGCTATGCACAGCTTTCCCACTCCAAAGCCTTGCAGGAGTTCATGGATGCTCGGGCCTGCAGTGTTTTCCATCGGAGAGCTCTGGGTGCCCAAAACCTCCCCTGTGGCTTCCGAGCACCCTCCAACCCACATGCCCTTGGCACCCAGTCTGTTGCCGGAGGGTAGTCCTAAGCAAGACTCTCTAAGCTTTTGGAGCCAGCGTGCCTCCTGCTTGGAAAGCTCCTCAGGAACTCATTTGGAGCGAGGCTTCTGCTCCCATGCTTGTCGGCCAGCAGATGGTGCCAGCGCTCCACCAAAAAACTCTCTGCTTTGCCTTCAGCCAGGGTTCGCCTAGCTGAGCTCTCCTTGCCTCAAGCAGAAACTCCAGTGTGCATCCAGCCTACAGAAAGCAGAGTGCCTTTGCCTGAGCACTGCTATGTTGTGGCAGGTCCCCGAAGGCCTCCTAGGGCCTTCTCTCCCCTGACACAGTCGTGCCATTCAGCCCACCTGGCGAGCAATGGTCCACCTTGACAGGGCACACGGTGCAGCCTGGGTGTAGTTTCATGGTTGGGAAAGGGCAGATCCGGAAGCTGGGTGCCCACATGTGAATGGGGCCTGATGGGCCGAGCTGTCATTCCCTGCTTGCGAAGCAGGAGCTCTTGGGCCTGCAAGCTGCATGCACATCCCCTCCCTGGCTGCCCTCTTGCTTCTCCTCTGCTGCCAAGCCTCTCTCCCCACACGTGTGTCTCATCGAAAGGAGCAGGATGCTTGCCATTCTTTGCAAGGAGCTCATCCCACAAGCCTCATTTCCTTGGAGGGGTCTGCGAAATGCTCCAGAGCCTCCAGAGGAGCTGCAGACTCTCCAAACAACAAGGGCAGCAGCCGAGTCTATGACAGCCTGCTGCATGGAGGGCTTCGATGGGAGAGTGCCATGCAACCCTGGCGGCGACTCTCTCTCACAGTGCTTTCCATGGGGAAACATTGTGTGTGCCAAGTGTCTCCTGTGTGCAGAAAATCTCTCCCCAGCACCAGAAGTGCAGGGAATCCTCTTTGGACACAGAGCAATGTTCTAGGAAGGCCTCCCATGGTGCGTGAGCCTCCACTTCCCCAACTGTCCAACTGCCTCAGGAACAGATTTCTAGGGAGTGTGGGTCGCACAGGCAGGGCGGCTCGAGTGAGGAACGTGGATTGCAGGCAAAAGCCACTGCACTGACCATTCCCCCTGGAAGTCGCAGCTGAAGGCTCTCTGCACCATGCCCTAGCTGGAATGAGCCTGCAGCCTGGCCTCCAGTCCCAGGCTTGCCCTGGGCCCTGCTTGGTCAGGACCCATCCCAGCCTCAGCACGGCCACCCTAGGGCCTGTGCAGGCCTAGGCCACTGCCAGCCAGGAGGACCTCGTTTGAGCGCTGTTCATTCGAGAAGGACCCAGGGTGTTGCCTGTGTGTCTCTTGCACTGCTGGGACGCTGCAGGTCCAGAGGCTGTGTGTGCACGTGGCCACTGGGGCCTGAGCACAAAACAGTCATGGCCCCACTTTCAAGCAGGACGCCTGCCAGCCCATAGCCGCCTGCCACACCCCCTTGCTGTCTGCGTTGTCTTCACTGCTGGCAGGCTTCTGTGTGCACAGGCCAGTCTATGCCAAGGAAACGAGGTGCTTGCTCGCCCCTTGCTAGGAGCTCCTCCTAACGCATTGTGGACCGGGGCACTCACGCCCCTAGACCAGAAGCCTGCAAGGCAGCTGCAGCTTCGCAATCCACAAAGGCCTGCAGCACTTGGCAGAGAGCCTTCTGCTATGGATACCTTTCCCATCCAAAGCCTTGGAGGAGTTCATGGATGCTCGGCCCTGCAGCGTTTTCCATCGGAGAGCACTGGGTGCCCAAAGCCTCCCCTGTGGTTTCTGAGAACCTTCCAAAACACATGACCTTGGTACCCACTCTGTTGCCGGAGGGTAGTCCTAAGCAGAACTCTCGAAGCTTTTGGAGCCAGCGTGCCTCCTGCTTGGAAAGCTCCTCAGGAACTCATTTGGAGAGAGGCTTCTCCTCCCATGCTTGTCGGCCAACAGATGGTGCCCGCGCTCCACCAAAAAACTCTCTGCTTTGCCTTCAGCCATGGATAGCCTAGCTGAACTCTCTCTGCCACAAGTAGATACTGCAGGGTTCTTCCAGCCTACAGAAAGCAGAGTGCTTTTGCCTGAGCACTGCTATGCCATGGCAGCTCCCTGAAGGCCTCCTAGGGCCTTCTGTCCCCTAACACAGTCGTGCCATTCATCCCATGCGGGGAGCAAAGTTCACCCTTGGCAGGGCTCAGGGTGCAGCCTGTGTGTGGTTTCATGGCTGGGAAAGGGCAGATCCACAAGCTGGGGGCCCACTTGTGAATGGGACCTGGTGGGCAGAGCCGGCATTCCCTGGCTGGGATGCAGGAGATCTGGGGCCTTCAAGCTGCATGCACATCCCCTCTCTGGCTGCCCCTCTTGCTTCTTCTCTGCTGCCAAGCCTCTCACACCACACGTGCGTCTCATTGCACGGAGCATGCTGCTTGCCCTTCTTCACAAGGACCTCAACTCACAAGCCTCATTTCCTCGAAGGGGAGTGACAATTGACCCAGAGCCTCCAGAGGAGCTGAAGTCTCTCCAGCCACCAAGGGAAGCAGCTGAATTGATGACAGCCTGCTGCATGGAGGGCTTCGATGGGAGAGTGCCATGCATCCCTGGCGGCGACTCTCTCTCACAGTGCTTTCCATGGGGAAACACTGTGCGTGCCAAGTGTCTCCTGTGTGCAGAAAATCTCTCCCCAGGACCAGAGGTGCAGGGAACCGTCTTTGTACCCAGAGCAATGTTCTAGGCAGGCCTCCCATGCTGGGTGAGCCTCCACTTCCCCAACTGTCCAACTGCCTCAGGAACACACTTCTAGGGAGTGTGGGTCTGACAGGCAGGGCAGATCGAGTGAGGCTCATGGATTGCAGGCAAAAGCCACTGCGCTGACCATTCCCCCTGGAAGTCGCAGCTGAAGGCTCTCTGCACCAGGCCCTAGCTGGAATGAGCCTGCAGCCTGGCCTCCAGTCCCAGGCTTGCCCTGGGCCCTGCTAGGATGGGACCCATCCCAGCCTCAGCACGGCCTCCCTAGGGCCTGTGCAGGCCTAGGCCACTGCCAGCCAGCAGGACCTCGATGGATTACCATTCATTCGAGGAGGCCCCAGGGTGTTGCCTGTGTGTCTCTTGCCCTGCTGGGACGCTGCAGGTCCAGAGGCTGTGTGTGCACGTGGCCACTGGGGCCTGAGCACAAAACAGTCATGACCCCACTTGCAAGCAGGATGCCTGCTGGCCCTTAGCTGCCTGAAACCTCCCCTTGCTGTCTGCGCTGTCTTCACTGCTGGCAGGCCTGGGTGTGCACAGGCAAGTCTAGGCCAAGGAAACTGGGTGCTTGCATGCCGCTTGCTAGGAGGTCCTCCTAATGCATTCTGGTCTGGGGCACACACGCCCCTGGACCAGAAGCCTGCAAGGCAGCTGCAGCTTCACCATCCACAAAGTCCTGCAGCACTTGGCAGGGAGCCTTCTGCTATGCACAGCTTTCCCACTCCAAAGCCTTGCAGGAGTTCATGGATGCTCGGGCCTGCAGTGTTTTCCATCGGAGAGCTCTGGGTGCCCAAAACCTCCCCTGTGGCTTCCGAGCACCCTCCAACCCACATGCCCTTGGCACCCAGTCTGTTGCCGGAGGGTAGTCCTAAGCAAGACTCTCTAAGCTTTTGGAGCCAGCGTGCCTCCTGCTTGGAAAGCTCCTCAGGAACTCATTTGGAGCGAGGCTTCTGCTCCCATGCTTGTCGGCCAGCAGATGGTGCCAGCGCTCCACCAAAAAACTCTCTGCTTTGCCTTCAGCCAGGGTTCGCCTAGCTGAGCTCTCCTTGCCTCAAGCAGAAACTCCAGTGTGCATCCAGCCTACAGAAAGCAGAGTGCCTTTGCCTGAGCACTGCTATGTTGTGGCAGGTCCCCGAAGGCCTCCTAGGGCCTTCTCTCCCCTGACACAGTCGTGCCATTCAGCCCACCTGGCGAGCAATGGTCCACCTTGACAGGGCACACGGTGCAGCCTGGGTGTAGTTTCATGGTTGGGAAAGGGCAGATCCGGAAGCTGGGTGCCCACATGTGAATGGGGCCTGATGGGCCGAGCTGTCATTCCCTGCTTGCGAAGCAGGAGCTCTTGGGCCTGCAAGCTGCATGCACATCCCCTCCCTGGCTGCCCTCTTGCTTCTCCTCTGCTGCCAAGCCTCTCTCCCCACACGTGTGTCTCATCGAAAGGAGCAGGATGCTTGCCATTCTTTGCAAGGAGCTCATCCCACAAGCCTCATTTCCTTGGAGGGGTCTGCGAAATGCTCCAGAGCCTCCAGAGGAGCTGCAGACTCTCCAAACAACAAGGGCAGCAGCCGAGTCTATGACAGCCTGCTGCATGGA
The DNA here is from genome assembly GCF_030028045.1 of Hippopotamus amphibius kiboko. Taxonomy (NCBI): domain Eukaryota; kingdom Metazoa; phylum Chordata; class Mammalia; order Artiodactyla; family Hippopotamidae; genus Hippopotamus; species Hippopotamus amphibius. The sequence goes on along the minus strand of NC_080187.1, from coordinate 121,066,268 downwards.
GGGCTTCGATGGGAGAGTGCCATGCAACCCTGGCGGCGACTCTCTCTCACAGTGCTTTCCATGGGGAAACATTGTGTGTGCCAAGTGTCTCCTGTGTGCAGAAAATCTCTCCCCAGCACCAGAAGTGCAGGGAATCCTCTTTGGACACAGAGCAATGTTCTAGGAAGGCCTCCCATGGTGCGTGAGCCTCCACTTCCCCAACTGTCCAACTGCCTCAGGAACAGATTTCTAGGGAGTGTGGGTCGCACAGGCAGGGCGGCTCGAGTGAGGAACGTGGATTGCAGGCAAAAGCCACTGCACTGACCATTCCCCCTGGAAGTCGCAGCTGAAGGCTCTCTGCACCATGCCCTAGCTGGAATGAGCCTGCAGCCTGGCCTCCAGTCCCAGGCTTGCCCTGGGCCCTGCTTGGTCAGGACCCATCCCAGCCTCAGCACGGCCACCCTAGGGCCTGTGCAGGCCTAGGCCACTGCCAGCCAGGAGGACCTCGTTGGAGCGCTGTTCATTCGAGAAGGACCCAGGGTGTTGCCTGTGTGTCTCTTGCACTGCTGGGACGCTGCAGGTCCAGAGGCTGTGTGTGCACGTGGCCACTGGGGCCTGAGCACAAAACAGTCATGGCCCCACTTTCAAGCAGGACGCCTGCCAGCCCATAGCCGCCTGCCACACCCCCTTGCTGTCTGCGTTGTCTTCACTGCTGGCAGGCTTCTGTGTGCACAGGCCAGTCTATGCCAAGGAAACGAGGTGCTTGCTCGCCCCTTGCTAGGAGCTCCTCCTAACGCATTGTGGACCGGGGCACTCACGCCCCTAGACCAGAAGCCTGCAAGGCAGCTGCAGCTTCGCAATCCACAAAGGCCTGCAGCACTTGGCAGAGAGCCTTCTGCTATGGATACCTTTCCCATCCAAAGCCTTGGAGGAGTTCATGGATGCTCGGCCCTGCAGCGTTTTCCATCGGAGAGCACTGGGTGCCCAAAGCCTCCCCTGTGGTTTCTGAGAACCTTCCAAAACACATGACCTTGGTACCCACTCTGTTGCCGGAGGGTAGTCCTAAGCAGAACTCTCGAAGCTTTTGGAGCCAGCGTGCCTCCTGCTTGGAAAGCTCCTCAGGAACTCATTTGGAGAGAGGCTTCTCCTCCCATGCTTGTCGGCCAACAGATGGTGCCAGCGCTCCACCAAAAAACTCTCTGCTTTGCCTTCAGCCATGGATAGCCTAGCTGAACTCTCTCTGCCTCAAGTAGATACTGCAGGGTTCTTCCAGCCTACAGAAAGCAGAGTGCTTTTGCCTGAGCACTGCTATGCCATGGCAGCTCCCTGAAGGCCTCCTAGGGCCTTCTGTCCCCTAACACAGTCGTGCCATTCATCCCATGCGGGGAGCAAAGTTCACCCTTGGCAGGGCTCAGGGTGCAGCCTGTGTGTGGTTTCATGGCTGGGAAAGGGCAGATCCACAAGCTGGGGGCCCACTTGTGAATGGGACCTGGTGGGCAGAGCCGGCATTCCCTGGCTGGGATGCAGGAGATCTGGGGCCTTCAAGCTGCATGCACATCCCCTCTCTGGCTGCCCCTCTTGCTTCTTCTCTGCTGCCAAGCCTCTCACACCACACGTGCGTCTCATTGCACGGAGCATGCTGCTTGCCCTTCTTCACAAGGACCTCAACTCACAAGCCTCATTTCCTCGAAGGGGAGTGACAATTGACCCAGAGCCTCCAGAGGAGCTGAAGTCTCTCCAGCCACCAAGGGAAGCAGCCGAATTGATGACAGCCTGCTGCATGGAGGGCTTCGATGGGAGAGTGCCATGCATCCCTGGCGGCGACTCTCTCTCACAGTGCTTTCCATGGGGAAACACTGTGCGTGCCAAGTGTCTCCTGTGTGCAGAAAATCTCTCCCCAGGGCCAGAGGTGCAGGGAACCGTCTTTGTACCCAGAGCAATGTTCTAGGCAGGCCTCCCATGCTGGGTGAGCCTCCACTTCCCCAACTGTCCAACTGCCTCAGGAACACACTTCTAGGGAGTGTGGGTCTGACAGGCAGGGCAGATCGAGTGAGGCTCATGGATTGCAGGCAAAAGCCACTGCGCTGACCATTCCCCCTGGAAGTCACAGCTGAAGGCTCTCTGCACCAGGCCCTAGCTGGAATGAGCCTGCAGCCTGGCCTCCAGTCCCAGGCTTGCCCTGGGCCCTGCTAGGATGGGACCCATCCCAGCCTCAGCACGGCCTCCCTAGGGCCTGTGCAGGCCTAGGCCACTGCCAGCCAGCAGGACCTCGATGGATTACCATTCATTCGAGGAGGCCCCAGGGTGTTGCCTGTGTGTCTCTTGCCCTGCTGGGACGCTGCAGGTCCAGAGGCTGTGTGTGCACATGGCCACTGGGGCCTGAGCACAAAACAGTCATGACCCCACTTGCAAGCAGGATGCCTGCTGGCCCTTAGCTGCCTGAAACCTCCCCTTGCTGTCTGCGCTGTCTTCACTGCTGGCAGGCCTGGGTGTGCACAGGCAAGTCTAGGCCAAGGAAACTGGGTGCTTGCATGCCGCTTGCTAGGAGGTCCTCCTAATGCATTCTGGTCTGGGGCACACACGCCCCTGGACCAGAAGCCTGCAAGGCAGCTGCAGCTTCACCATCCACAAAGTCCTGCAGCACTTGGCAGGGAGCCTTCTGCTATGCACAGCTTTCCCACTCCAAAGCCTTGCAGGAGTTCATGGATGCTCGGGCCTGCAGTGTTTTCCATCGGAGAGCTCTGGGTGCCCAAAACCTCCCCTGTGGCTTCCGAGCACCCTCCAACCCACATGCCCTTGGCACCCAGTCTGTTGCCGCAGGGTAGTCCTAAGCAAGACTCTCTAAGCTTTTGGAGCCAGCGTGCCTCCTGCTTGGAAAGCTCCTCAGGAACTCATTTGGAGCGAGGCTTCTGCTCCCATGCTTGTCGGCCAGCAGATGGTGCCAGCGCTCCACCAAAAAACTCTCTGCTTTGCCTTCAGCCAGGGTTCGCCTAGCTGAGCTCTCCTTGCCTCAAGCAGAAACTCCAGTGTGCATCCAGCCTACAGAAAGCAGAGTGCCTTTGCCTGAGCACTGCTATGTTGTGGCAGGTCCCCGAAGGCCTCCTAGGGCCTTCTCTCCCCTGACACAGTCGTGCCATTCAGCCCACCTGGCGAGCAATGGTCCACCTTGACAGGGCACACGGTGCAGCCTGGGTGTAGTTTCATGGTTGGGAAAGGGCAGATCCGGAAGCTGGGTGCCCACATGTGAATGGGGCCTGATGGGCCGAGCTGTCATTCCCTGCTTGCGAAGCAGGAGCTCTTGGGCCTGCAAGCTGCATGCACATCCCCTCCCTGGCTGCCCTCTTGCTTCTCCTCTGCTGCCAAGCCTCTCTCCCCACACGTGTGTCTCATCGAAAGGAGCAGGATGCTTGCCATTCTTTGCAAGGAGCTCATCCCACAAGCCTCATTTCCTTGGAGGGGTCTGCGAAATGCTCCAGAGCCTCCAGAGGAGCTGCAGACTCTCCAAACAACAAGGGCAGCAGCCGAGTCTATGACAGACTGCTGCATGGAGGACTTCGATGGGAGAGGGCCATGCAACCCTGGCGGCGACTCTCTCTCACAGTGCTTTCCATGGGGAAACATTGTGTGTGCCAAGTGTCTCCTGTGTGCAGAAAATCTCTCCCCAGCACCAGAAGTGCAGGGAATCCTCTTTGGACACAGAGCAATGTTCTAGGAAGGCCTCCCATGGTGCGTGAGCCTCCACTTCCCCAACTGTCCAACTGCCTCAGGAACACATTTCTAGGGAGTGTGGGTCGCACAGGCAGGGTGGCTCGAGTGAGGAACGTGGATTGCAGGCAAAAGCCACTGCGCTGACCATTGCCCCTGGAAGTCGCAGCTGAAGGCTCTCTGCACCATGCCCTAGCTGGAATGAGCCTGCAGCCTGGCCTCCAGTCCCAGGCTTGCCCTGGGCCCTGCTTGGTCAGGACCCACCCAGCCTCAGCACGGCCACCCTAGGGCCTGTGCAGGCCTAGGCCACTGCCAGCCAGGAGGACCTCGTTGGAGCGCTGTTCATTTTAGAAGGACCCAGGGTGTTGCCTGTGTGTCTCTTGCCCTGCTGGGACGCTGCAGGTCCAGAGGCTGTGTGTGCACGTGGCCACTGGGGCCTGAGCACAAAACAGTCATGGCCCCACTTTCAAGCAGGACGCCTGCCAGCCCATAGCCGCCTGCCACGCCCCCTTGCTGTCTGCGTTGTCTTCACTGCTGGCAGGCTTCTGTGTGCACAGGCCAGTCTATGCCAAGGAAACGAGGTGCTTGCTCGCCCCTTGCTAGGAGCTCCTCCTAACGCATTGTGGACCGGGGCACACACGCCCCTAGACCAGAAGCCTGCAAGGCAGCTGCAGCTTCGCAATCCACAAAGGCCTGCAGCACTTGGCAGAGAGCCTTCTGCTATGGATATCTTTCTCATCCAAAGCCTTGGAGGAGTTCATGGATGCTCGGCCCTGCAGCGTTTTCCATCGGAGAGCACTGGGTGCCCAAAACCTCCCCTGTGGTTTCTGAGAACCTTCCAAAACACATGACCTTGGTACCCACTCTGTTGCCGGAGGGTAGTCCTAAGCAGAACTCTCGAAGCTTTTGGAGCCAGCGTGCCTCCTGCTTGGAAAGCTCCTCAGGAACTCATTTGGAGAGAGGCTTCTCCTCCCATGCTTGTCGGCCAACAGATGGTGCCCGCGCTCCACCAAAAAACTCTCTGCTTTGCCTTCAGCCATGGATAGCCTAGCTGAACTCTCTCTGCCTCAAGTAGATACTGCAGGGTTCTTCCAGCCTACAGAAAGCAGAGTGCTTTTGCCTGAGCACTGCTATGCCATGGCAGCTCCCTGAAGGCCTCCTAGGGCCTTCTGTCCCCTAACACAGTCGTGCCATTCATCCCATGCGGGGAGCAAAGTTCACCCTTGGCAGGGCTCAGGGTGCAGCCTGTGTGTGGTTTCATGGCTGGGAAAGGGCAGATCCACAAGCTGGGGGCCCACTTGTGAATGGGACCTGGTGGGCAGAGCCGGCATTCCCTGGCTGGGATGCAGGAGATCTGGGGCCTTCAAGCTGCATGCACATCCCCTCTCTGGCTGCCCCTCTTGCTTCTTCTCTGCTGCCAAGCCTCTCACACCACACGTGCGTCTCATTGCACGGAGCATGCTGCTTGCCCTTCTTCACAAGGACCTCAACTCACAAGCCTCATTTCCTTGGAGGGGTCTGCGAAATGCTCCAGAGCCTCCAGAGGAGTTGCAGACTCTCCAAACAACAAGGGCAGCAGCCGAGTCTATGACAGCCTGCTGCATGGAGGGCTTCGATGGGAGAGTGCCATGCAACCCTGGCGGCGACTCTCTCTCACAGTGCTTTCCATGGGGAAACATTGTGTGTGCCAAGTGTCTCCTGTGTGCAGAAAATCTCTCCCCAGCACCAGAAGTGCAGGGAATCCTCTTTGGACACAGAGCAATGTTCTAGGAAGGCCTCCCATGGTGCGTGAGCCTCCACTTCCCCAACTGTCCAACTGCCTCAGGAACACATTTCTAGGGAGTGTGGGTCGCACAGGCAGGGCGGCTCAAGTGAGGAACGTGGATTGCAGGCAAAAGCCACTGCGCTGACCATTGCCCCTGGAAGTCGCAGCTGAAGGCTCTCTGCACCTGGCCCTAGCTGGAATGAGCCTGCAGCCTGGCCTCCAGTCCCAGGCTTGCCCTGGGCCCTGCTTGGTCAGGACCCATCCCAGCCTCAGCACGGCCACCCTAGGGCCTGTGCAGGCCTAGGCCACTGCCAGCCAGGAGGACCTCGTTGGAGCGCTGTTCATTCGAGAAGGACCCAGGGTGTTGCCTGTGTGTCTCGTTCCCTGCTGGGACGCTGCAGGTCCAGAGGCTGTGTGTGCACGTGGCCACTGGGGCCTGAGCACAAAACAGTCATGGCCCCACTTTGAAGCAGGACGCCTGCCAGCCCATAGCCGCCTGCCACCCCCCCTTGCTGTCTGCGTTGTCTTCACTGCTGGCAGGCTTCTGTGTGCACAGGCCAGTCTATGCCAAGGAAACGAGGTGCTTGCTCGCCCCTTGCTAGGAGCTCCTCCTAACGCATTGTGGACCGGGGCACACACGCCCCTAGACCAGAAGCCTGCAAGGCAGCTGCAGCTTCGCAATCCACAAAGGCCTGCAGCACTTGGCAGAGAGCCTTCTGCTATGGATACCTTTCCCTTCCAAAGCCTTGGAGGAGTTCATGGATGCTCGGCCCTGCAGCGTTTTCCATCGGAGAGCACTGGGTGCCCAAAGCCTCCCCTGTGGTTTCTGAGAACCTTCCAAAACACATGACCTTGGTACCCACTCTGTTGCCGGAGGGTAGTCCTAAGCAGAACTCTCGAAGCTTTTGGAGCCAGCGTGCCTCCTGCTTGGAAAGCTCCTCAGGAACTCATTTGGAGAGAGGCTTCTCCTCCCATGCTTGTCGGCCAACAGATGGTGCCCGCGCTCCACCAAAAAACTCTCTGCTTTGCCTTCAGCCATGGATAGCCTAGCTGAACTCTCTTTGCCTCAAGTAGATACTGCAGGGTTCTTCCAGCCTACAGAAAGCAGAGTGCTTTTGCCTGAGCACTGCTATGCCATGGCAGCTCCCTGAAGGCCTCCTAGGGCCTTCTGTCCCCTAACACAGTCGTGCCATTCATCCCATGCGGGGAGCAAAGTTCACCCTTGGCAGGGCTCAGGGTGCAGCCTGTGTGTGGTTTCATGGCTGGGAAAGGGCAGATCCACAAGCTGGGGGCCCACTTGTGAATGGGACCTGGTGGGCAGAGCCGGCATTCCCTGGCTGGGATGCAGGAGATCTGGGGCCTTCAAGCTGCATGCACATCCCCTCTCTGGCTGCCCCTCTTGCTTCTTCTCTGCTGCCAAGCCTCTCACACCACACGTGCGTCTCATTGCACGGAGCATGCTGCTTGCCCTTCTTCACAAGGACCTCAACTCACAAGCCTCATTTCCTCGAAGGGGAGTGACAATTGACCCAGAGCCTCCAGAGGAGCTGAAGTCTCTCCAGCCACCAAGGGAAGCAGCCGAATTGATGACAGCCTGCTGCATGGAGGGCTTCGATGGGAGAGTGCCATGCATCCCTGGCGGCGACTCTCTCTCACAGTGCTTTCCATGGGGAAACCCTGTGTGTGCCAAGTGTCTCCTGTGTGCAGAAAATCTCTCCCCAGCACCAGAAGTGCAGGGAATCTTCTTTGGACACAGAGCAATGTTCTAGGAAGGCCTCCCATGCTGGGTGAGCCTCCACTTCCCCAACTGTCCAACTGCCTCAGGAACACACTTCTAGGGAGTGTGGGTCTGACAGGCAGGGCAGATCGGGTGAGGCTCATGGATTGCAGGCAAAAGCCACTGCGCTGACCATTCCCCCTGGAAGTCGCAGCTGAAGGCTCTCTGCACCAGGCCCTAGCTGGAATGAGCCTGCAGCCTGGCCTCCAGTCCCAGGCTTGCACTGGGCCCTGCTTGGTCAGGACCCATCCCAGCCTCAGCACGGCCACCCTAGGGCCTGTGCAGGCCTAGGCCACTGCCAGCCAGGAGGACCTCGATGGATTACCATTCATTCGAGGAGGCCCCAGGGTGTTGCCTGTGTGTCTCTTGCACTGCTGGGACGCTGCAGGTCCAGAGGCTGTGTGTGCACGTGGCCACTGGGGCCTGAGCACAAAACAGTCATGGCCCCACTTTCAAGCAGGACGCCTGCTGGCCCATAGCCGCCTGCCACCCCCCTTGCTGTCTGCGTTGTCTTCACTGCTGGCAGGCTGCTGTGTGCACAAGCCAGTCTATGCCAAGGAAACGAGGTGCTTGCTCGCCCCTTGCTAGGAGCTCCTCCTAACGCATTGTGGACCGGGGCACACACGCCCCTAGACCAGAAGCCTGCAAGGCAGCTGCAGCTTCGCAATCCACAAAGGCATGCAGCACTTGGCAGAGAGCCTTCTGCTATGGATATCTTTTCCATCCAAGGCCTTGGAGGAGTTCATGGATGCTCGGCCCTGCAGCGTTTTCCATCGGAGAGCACTGGGTGCCCAAAGCCTCCCCTGTGGTTTCTGAGAACCTTCCAAAACACATGACCTTGGTACCCACTCTGTTGCTGGAGGGTAGTCCTAAGCAGAACTCTCGAAGCTTTTGGAGCCAGCGTGCCTCCTGCTTGGAAAGTTCCTCAGGAACTCATTTGGAGAGAGGCTTCTCCTCCCATGCTTGTCAGCCAACAGATGGTGCCAGCGCTCCACCAAAAAACTCTCTGCTTTGCCTTCAGCCATGGATAGCCTAGCTGAACTCTCTCTGCCTCAAGTAGATACTGCAGGGTTCTTCCAGCCTACAGAAAGCAGAGTGCTTTTGCCTGAGCACTGCTATGCCATGGCAGCTCCCTGAAGGCCTCCTAGGGCCTTCTGTCCCCTAACACAGTCGTGCCATTCATCCCATGCGGGGAGCAAAGTTCACCCTTGGCAGGGCTCAGGGTGCAGCCTGTGTGTGGTTTCATGGCTGGGAAAGGGCAGATCCACAAGCTGGGGGCCCACTTGTGAATGGGACCTGGTGGGCAGAGCCGGCATTCCCTGGCTGGGATGCAGGAGATCTGGGGCCTTCAAGCTGCATGCACATCCCCTCTCTGGCTGCCCCTCTTGCTTCTTCTCTGCTGCCAAGCCTCTCACACCACACGTGCGTCTCATTGCACGGAGCATGCTGCTTGCCCTTCTTCACAAGGACCTCAACTCACAAGCCTCATTTCCTCGAAGGGGAGTGACAATTGACCCAGAGCCTCCAGAGGAGCTGAAGTCTCTCCAGCCACCAAGGGAAGCAGCCGAATTGATGACAGCCTGCTGCATGGAGGGCTTCGATGGGAGAGTGCCATGCATCCCTGGCGGCGACTCTCTCTCACAGTGCTTTCCATGGGGAAACCCTGTGTGTGCCAAGTGTCTCCTGTGTGCAGAAAATCTCTCCCCAGGGCCAGAGGTGCAGGGAACCGTCTTTGTACCCAGAGCAATGTTCTAGGCAGGCCTCCCATGCTGGGTGAGCCTCCACTTCCCCAACTGTCCAACTGCCTCAGGAACACACTTCTAGGGAGTGTGGGTCTGACAGGCAGGGCAGATCGAGTGAGGCTCATGGATTGCAGGCAAAAGCCACTGCGCTGACCATTCCCCCTGGAAGTCGCAGCTGAAGGCTCTCTGCACCAGGCCCTAGCTGGAATGAGCCTGCAGCCTGGCCTCCAGTCCCAGGCTTGCCCTGGGCCCTGCTAGGATGGGACCCATCCCAGCCTCAGCACGGCCTCCCTAGGGCCTGTGCAGGCCTAGGCCACTGCCAGCCAGCAGGACCTCGATGGATTACCATTCATTCGAGGAGGCCCCAGGGTGTTGCCTGTGTGTCTCTTGCCCTGCTGGGATGCTGCAGGTCCAGAGGCTGTGTGTGCACGTGGCCACTGGGGCCTGAGCACAAAACAGTCATGACCCCACTTGCAAGCAGGATGCCTGCTGGCCCTTAGCTGCCTGAAACCTCCCCTTGCTGTCTGCGCTGTCTTCACTGCTGACAGGCCTGGGTGTGCACAGGCAAGTCTAGGCCAAGGAAACTGGGTGCTTGCATGCCGCTTGCTAGGAGGTCCTCCTAATGCATTCTGGTCTGGGGCACACACGCCCCTGGACCAGAAGCCTGCAAGGCAGCTGCAGCTTCACCATCCACAAAGTCCTGCAGCACTTGGCAGGGAGCCTTCTGCTATGCACAGCTTTCCCACTCCAAAGCCTTGCAGGAGTTCATGGATGCTCGGGCCTGCAGTGTTTTCCATCGGAGAGCTCTGGGTGCCCAAAACCTCCCCTGTGGCTTCCGAGCACCCTCCAACCCACATGCCCTTGGCACCCAGTCTGTTGCCGCAGGGTAGTCCTAAGCAAGACTCTCTAAGCTTTTGGAGCCAGCGTGCCTCCTGCTTGGAAAGCTCCTCAGGAACTCATTTGGAGCGAGGCTTCTGCTCCCATGCTTGTCGGCCAGCAGATGGTGCCAGCGCTCCACCAAAAAACTCTCTGCTTTGCCTTCAGCCAGGGTTCGCCTAGCTGAGCTCTCCTTGCCTCAAGCAGAAACTCCAGTGTGCATCCAGCCTACAGAAAGCAGAGTGCCTTTGCCTGAGCACTGCTATGTTGTGGCAGGTCCCCGAAGGCCTCCTAGGGCCTTCTCTCCCCTGACACAGTCGTGCCATTCAGCCCACCTGGCGAGCAATGGTCCACCTTGACAGGGCACACGGTGCAGCCTGGGTGTAGTTTCATGGTTGGGAAAGGGCAGATCCGGAAGCTGGGTGCCCACATGTGAATGGGGCCTGATGGGCCGAGCTGTCATTCCCTGCTTGCGAAGCAGGAGCTCTGGGGCCTGCAAGCTGCATGCACATCCCCTCCCTGGCTGCCCTCTTGCTTCTCCTCTGCTGCCAAGCCTCTCTCCCCACACGTGTGTCTCATCGAAAGGAGCAGGATGCTTGCCATTCTTTGCAAGGAGCTCATCCCACAAGCCTCATTTCCTTGGAGGGGTCTGCGAAATGCTCCAGAGCCTCCAGAGGAGCTGCAGACTCTCCAAACAACAAGGGCAGCAGCCGAGTCTATGACAGCCTGCTGCATGGAGGGCTTCGATGGGAGAGTGCCATGCAACCCTGGCGGCGACTCTCTCTCACAGTGCTTTCCATGGGGAAACATTGTGTGTGCCAAGTGTCTCCTGTGTGCAGAAAATCTCTCCCCAGCACCAGAAGTGCAGGGAATCCTCTTTGGACACAGAGCAATGTTCTAGGAAGGCCTCCCATGGTGCGTGAGCCTCCACTTCCCCAACTGTCCAACTGCCTCAGGAACACATTTCTAGGGAGTGTGGGTCGCACAGGCAGGGCGGCTCGAGTGAGGAACGTGGATTGCAGGCAAAAGCCACTGCGCTGACCATTGCCCCTGGAAGTCGCAGCTGAAGGCTCTCTGCACCAGGCCCTAGCTGGAATGAGCCTGCAGCCTGGCCTCCAGTCCCAGGCTTGCACTGGGCCCTGCTTGGTCAGGACCCATCCCAGCCTCAGCACGGCCACCCTAGGGCCTGTGCAGGCCTAGGCCACTGCCAGCCAGGAGGACCTCGATGGATTACCATTCATTCGAGGAGGCCCCAGGGTGTTGCCTGTGTGTCTCTTGCACTGCTGGGACGCTGCAGGTCCAGAGGCTGTGTGTGCACGTGGCCACTGGGGCCTGAGCACAGAACAGTCATGGCCCCACTTTCAAGCAGGACGCCTGCTGGCCCATAGCCGCCTGCCACCCCCCTTGCTGTCTGCGTTGTCTTCACTGCTGGCAGGCTGCTGTGTGCACAAGCCAGTCTATGCCAAGGAAACGAGGTGCTTGCTCGCCCCTTGCTAGGAGCTCCTCCTAACGCATTGTGGACCGGGGCACACACGCCCCTAGACCAGAAGCCTGCAAGGCAGCTGCAGCTTCGCAATCCACAAAGGCATGCAGCACTTGGCAGAGAGCCTTCTGCTATGGATATCTTTTCCATCCAAGGCCTTGGAGGAGTTCATGGATGCTCGGCCCTGCAGCGTTTTCCATCGGAGAGCACTGGGTGCCCAAAGCCTCCCCTGTGGTTTCTGAGAACCTTCCAAAACACATGACCTTGGTACCCACTCTGTTGCTGGAGGGTAGTCCTAAGCAGAACTCTCGAAGCTTTTGGAGCCAGCGTGCCTCCTGCTTGGAAAGTTCCTCAGGAACTCATTTGGAGAGAGGCTTCTCCTCCCATGCTTGTCAGCCAACAGATGGTGCCAGCGCTCCACCAAAAAACTCTCTGCTTTGCCTTCAGCCATGGATAGCCTAGCTGAACTCTCTCTGCCTCAAGTAGATACTGCAGGGTTCTTCCAGCCTACAGAAAGCAGAGTGCTTTTGCCTGAGCACTGCTATGCCATGGCAGCTCCCTGAAGGCCTCCTAGGGCCTTCTGTCCCCTAACACAGTCGTGCCATTCATCCCATGCGGGGAGCAAAGTTCACCCTTGGCAGGGCTCAGGGTGCAGCCTGTGTGTGGTTTCATGGCTGGGAAAGGGCAGATCCACAAGCTGGGGGCCCACTTGTGAATGGGACCTGGTGGGCAGAGCCGGCATTCCCTGGCTGGGATGCAGGAGATCTGGGGCCTTCAAGCTGCATGCACATCCCCTCTCTGGCTGCCCCTCTTGCTTCTTCTCTGCTGCCAAGCCTCTCACACCACACGTGCGTCTCATTGCACGGAGCATGCTGCTTGCCCTTCTTCACAAGGACCTCAACTCACAAGCCTCATTTCCTCGAAGGGGAGTGACAATTGACCCAGAGCCTCCAGAGGAGCTGAAGTCTCTCCAGCCACCAAGGGAAGCAGCCGAATTGATGACAGCCTGCTGCATGGAGGGCTTCGATGGGAGAGTGCCATGCATCCCTGGCGGCGACTCTCTCTCACAGTGCTTTCCATGGGGAAACCCTGTGTGTGCCAAGTGTCTCCTGTGTGCAGAAAATCTCTCCCCAGGGCCAGAGGTGCAGGGAACCGTCTTTGTACCCAGAGCAATGTTCTAGGCAGGCCTCCCATGCTGGGTGAGCCTCCACTTCCCCAACTGTCCAACTGCCTCAGGAACACACTTCTAGGGAGTGTGGGTCTGACAGGCAGGGCAGATCGAGTGAGGCTCATGGATTGCAGGCAAAAGCCACTGCGCTGACCATTCCCCCTGGAAGTCGCAGCTGAAGGCTCTCTGCACCAGGCCCTAGCTGGAATGAGCCTGCAGCCTGGCCTCCAGTCCCAGGCTTGCCCTGGGCCCTGCTAGGATGGGACCCATCCCAGCCTCAGCACGGCCTCCCTAGGGCCTGTGCAGGCCTAGGCCACTGCCAGCCAGCAGGACCTCGATGGATTACCATTCATTCGAGGAGGCCCCAGGGTGTTGCCTGTGTGTCTCTTGCCCTGCTGGGATGCTGCAGGTCCAGAGGCTGTGTGTGCACGTGGCCACTGGGGCCTGAGCACAAAACAGTCATGACCCCACTTGCAAGCAGGATGCCTGCTGGCCCTTAGCTGCCTGAAACCTCCCCTTGCTGTCTGCGCTGTCTTCACTGCTGACAGGCCTGGGTGTGCACAGGCAAGTCTAGGCCAAGGAAACTGGGTGCTTGCATGCCGCTTGCTAGGAGGTCCTCCTAATGCATTCTGGTCTGGGGCACACACGCCCCTGGACCAGAAGCCTGCAAGGCAGCTGCAGCTTCACCATCCACAAAGTCCTGCAGCACTTGGCAGGGAGCCTTCTGCTATGCACAGCTTTCCCACTCCAAAGCCTTGCAGGAGTTCATGGATGCTCGGGCCTGCAGTGTTTTCCATCGGAGAGCTCTGGGTGCCCAAAACCTCCCCTGTGGCTTCCGAGCACCCTCCAACCCACATGCCCTTGGCACCCAGTCTGTTGCCGGAGGGTAGTCCTAAGCAAGACTCTCTAAGCTTTTGGAGCCAGCGTGCCTCCTGCTTGGAAAGCTCCTCAGGAACTCATTTGGAGCGAGGCTTCTGCTCCCATGCTTGTCGGCCAGCAGATGGTGCCAGCGCTCCACCAAAAAACTCTCTGCTTTGCCTTCAGCCAGGGTTCGCCTAGCTGAGCTCTCCTTGCCTCAAGCAGAAACTCCAGTGTGCATCCAGCCTACAGAAAGCAGAGTGCCTTTGCCTGAGCACTGCTATGTTGTGGCAGGTCCCCGAAGGCCTCCTAGGGCCTTCTCTCCCCTGACACAGTCGTGCCATTCAGCCCACCTGGCGAGCAATGGTCCACCTTGACAGGGCACACGGTGCAGCCTGGGTGTAGTTTCATGGTTGGGAAAGGGCAGATCCGGAAGCTGGGTGCCCACATGTGAATGGGGCCTGATGGGCCGAGCTGTCATTCCCTGCTTGCGAAGCAGGAGCTCTGGGGCCTGCAAGCTGCATGCACATCCCCTCCCTGGCTGCCCTCTTGCTTCTCCTCTGCTGCCAAGCCTCTCTCCCCACACGTGTGTCTCATCGAAAGGAGCAGGATGCTTGCCATTCTTTGCAAGGAGCTCATCCCACAAGCCTCATTTCCTTGGAGGGGTCTGCGAAATGCTCCAGAGCCTCCAGAGGAGCTGCAGACTCTCCAAACAACAAGGGCAGCAGCCGAGTCTATGACAGCCTGCTGCATGGAGGGCTTCGATGGGAGAGTGCCATGCAACCCTGGCGGCGACTCTCTCTCACAGTGCTTTCCATGGGGAAACATTGTGTGTGCCAAGTGTCTCCTGTGTGCAGAAAATCTCTCCCCAGCACCAGAAGTGCAGGGAATCCTCTTTGGACACAGAGCAATGTTCTAGGAAGGCCTCCCATGGTGCGTGAGCCTCCACTTCCCCAACTGTCCAACTGCCTCAGGAACACATTTCTAGGGAGTGTGGGTCGCACAGGCAGGGCGGCTCGAGTGAGGAACGTGGATTGCAGGCAAAAGCCACTGCGCTGACCATTCCCCCTGGAAGTCGCAGCTGAAGGCTCTCTGCACCTGGCCCTAGCTGGAATGAGCCTGCAGCCTGGCCTCCAGTCCCAGGCTTGCACTGGGCCCTGCTTGGTCAGGACCCATCCCAGCCTCAGCACGGCCACCCTAGGGCCCGTGCAGGCCTAGGCCACTGCCAGCCAGGAGGACCTCGTTGGAGCGCTGTTCATTCGAGAAGGACCCAGGGTGTTGCCTGTGTGTCTCTTGCCCTGCTGGGACGCTGCAGGTCCAGAGGCTGTGTGTGCACATGGCCACTGGGGCCTGAGCACAAAACAGTCATGGCCCCACTTTCAAGCAGGATGCCTGCCGGCCCATAGCCGCCTGCCACCCCCCCTTGCTGTCTGCGTTGTCTTCACTGCTGGCAGGCTTCTGTGTGCACAGGCCAGTCTATGCCAAGGAAACGAGGTGCTTGCTCGCCCCTTGCTAGGAGCTCCTCCTAACGCATTGTGGACCGGGGCACACACGCCCCTAGACCAGAAGCCTGCAAGGCAGCTGCAGCTTCGCAATCCACAAAGGCCTGCAGCACTTGGCAGAGAGCCTTCTGCTATGGATATCTTTCCCATCCAAAGCCTTGGAGGAGTTCATGGATGCTCGGCCCTGCAGCGTTTTCCATCGGAGAGCACTGGGTGCCCAAAGCCTCCCCTGTGGTTTCTGAGAACCTTCCAAAACACATGACCTTGGTACCCACTCTGTTGCCGGAGGGTAGTCCTAAGCAGAACTCTCGAAGCTTTTGGAGCCAGCGTGCCTCCTGCTTGGAAAGCTCCTCAGGAACTCATTTGGAGAGAGGCTTCTCCTCCCATGCTTGTCGGCCAACAGATGGTGCCCGCGCTCCACCAAAAAACTCTCTGCTTTGCCTTCAGCCATGGATAGCCTAGCTGAACTCTCTCTGCCACAAGTAGATACTGCAGGGTTCTTCCAGCCTACAGAAAGCAGAGTGCTTTTGCCTGAGCACTGCTATGCCATGGCAGCTCCCTGAAGGCCTCCTAGGGCCTTCTGTCCCCTAACACAGTCGTGCCATTCATCCCATGCGGGGAGCAAAGTTCACCCTTGGCAGGGCTCAGGGTGCAGCCTGTGTGTGGTTTCATGGCTGGGAAAGGGCAGATCCACAAGCTGGGGGCCCACTTGTGAATGGGACCTGGTGGGCAGAGCCGGCATTCCCTGGCTGGGATGCAGGAGATCTGGGGCCTTCAAGCTGCATGCACATCCCCTCTCTGGCTGCCCCTCTTGCTTCTTCTCTGCTGCCAAGCCTCTCACACCACACGTGCGTCTCATTGCACGGAGCATGCTGCTTGCCCTTCTTCACAAGGACCTCAACTCACAAGCCTCATTTCCTCGAAGGGGAGTGACAATTGACCCAGAGCCTCCAGAGGAGCTGAAGTCTCTCCAGCCACCAAGGGAAGCAGCCGAATTGATGACAGCCTGCTGCATGGAGGGCTTCGATGGGAGAGTGCCATGCATCCCTGGCGGCGACTCTCTCTCACAGTGCTTTCCATGGGGAAACCCTGTGTGTGCCAAGTGTCTCCTGTGTGCAGAAAATCTCTCCCCAGGGCCAGAGGTGCAGGGAACCGTCTTTGTACCCAGAGCAATGTTCTAGGCAGGCCTCCCATGCTGGGTGAGCCTCCACTTCCCCAACTGTCCAACTGCCTCAGGAACACACTTCTAGGGAGTGTGGGTCTGACAGGCAGGGCAGATCGAGTGAGGCTCATGGATTGCAGGCAAAAGCCACTGCGCTGACCATTCCCCCTGGAAGTCGCAGCTGAAGGCTCTCTGCACCAGGCCCTAGCTGGAATGAGCCTGCAGCCTGGCCTCCAGTCCAAGGCTTGCCCTGGGCTCTGCTAGGATGGGACCCATCCCAGCCTCAGCACGGCCTCCCTAGGGCCTGTGCAGGCCTAGGCCACTGCCAGCCAGCAGGACCTCGATGGATTACCATTCATTCGAGGAGGCCCCAGGGTGTTGCCTGTGTGTCTCTTGCCCTGCTGGGACGCTGCAGGTCCAGAGGCTGTGTGTGCACGTGGCCACTGGGGCCTGAGCACAAAACAGTCATGACCCCACTTGCAAGCAGGATGCCTGCTGGCCCTTAGCTGCCTGAAACCTCCCCTTGCTGTCTGCGCTGTCTTCACTGCTGACAGGCCTGGGTGTGCACAGGCAAGTCTAGGCCAAGGAAACTGGGTGCTTGCATGCCGCTTGCTAGGAGGTCCTCCTAATGCATTCTGGTCTGGGGCACACACGCCCCTGGACCAGAAGCCTGCAAGGCAGCTGCAGCTTCACCATCCACAAAGTCCTGCAGCACTTGGCAGGGAGCCTTCTGCTATGCACAGCTTTCCCACTCCAAAGCCTTGCAGGAGTTCATGGATGCTCGGGCCTGCAGTGTTTTCCATCGGAGAGCTCTGGGTGCCCAAAACCTCCCCTGTGGCTTCCGAGCACCCTCCAACCCACATGCCCTTGGCACCCAGTCTGTTGCCGCAGGGTAGTCCTAAGCAAGACTCTCTAAGCTTTTGGAGCCAGCGTGCCTCCTGCTTGGAAAGCTCCTCAGGAACTCATTTGGAGCGAGGCTTCTGCTCCCATGCTTGTCGGCCAGCAGATGGTGCCAGCGCTCCACCAAAAAACTCTCTGCTTTGCCTTCAGCCAGGGTTCGCCTAGCTGAGCTCTCCTTGCCTCAAGCAGAAACTCCAGTGTGCATCCAGCCTACAGAAAGCAGAGTGCCTTTTCCTGAGCCTGCTATGTTGTGGCAGGTCCCCGAAGGCCTCTTAGGGCCTTCTCTCCCCTGACACAGTCGTGCCATTCAGCCCACCTGGCGAGCAATGGTCCACCTTGACAGGGCACACGGTGCAGCCTGGGTGTAGTTTCATGGTTGGGAAAGGGCAGATCCGGAATCTGGGTGCCCACATGTGAATGGGGCCTGATGGGCCGAGCTGTCATTCCCTGCTTGCGAAGCAGGAGCTCTGGGGCCTGCAAGCTGCATGCACATCCCCTCCCTGGCTGCCCTCTTGCTTCTCCTCTGCTGCCAAGCCTCTCTCCCCACACGTGTGTCTCATCGAAAGGAGCAGGATGCTTGCCATTCTTTGCAAGGAGCTCATCCCACAAGCCTCATTTCCTTGGAGGGGTCTGCGAAATGCTCCAGAGCCTCCAGAGGAGCTGCAGACTCTCCAAACAACAAGGGCAGCAGCCGAGTCTATGACAGCCTGCTGCATGGAGGGCTTCGATGGGAGAGTGCCATGCAACCCTGGCGGCGACTCTCTCTCACAGTGCTTTCCATGGGGAAACATTGTGTGTGCCAAGTGTCTCCTGTGTGCAGAAAATCTCTCCCCAGCACCAGAAGTGCAGGGAATCCTCTTTGGACACAGAGCAATGTTCTAGGAAGGCCTCCCATGGTGCGTGAGCCTCCACTTCCCCAACTGTCCAACTGCCTCAGGAACACATTTCTAGGGAGTGTGGGTCGCACAGGCAGGGCGGCTCGAGTGAGGAACGTGGATTGCAGGCAAAAGCCACTGCGCTGACCATTCCCCCTGGAAGTCGCAGCTGAAGGCTCTCTGCACCATGCCCTAGCTGGAATGAGCCTGCAGCCTGGCCTCCAGTCCCAGGCTTGCACTGGGCCCTGCTTGGTCAGGACCCATCCCAGCCTCAGCACGGCCACCCTAGGGCCCGTGCAGGCCTAGGCCACTGCCAGCCAGGAGGACCTCGTTGGAGCGCTGTTCATTCGAGAAGGACCCAGGGTGTTGCCTGTGTGTCTCTTGCCCTGCTGGGACGCTGCAGGTCCAGAGGCTGTGTGTGCACATGGCCACTGGGGCCTGAGCACAAAACAGTCATGGCCCCACTTTCAAGCAGGATGCCTGCCGGCCCATAGCCGCCTGCCACCCCCCCTTGCTGTCTGCGTTGTCTTCACTGCTGGCAGGCTTCTGTGTGCACAGGCCAGTCTATGCCAAGGAAACGAGGTGCTTGCTCGCCCCTTGCTAGGAGCTCCTCCTAACGCATTGTGGACCGGGGCACACACGCCCCTAGACCAGAAGCCTGCAAGGCAGCTGCAGCTTCGCAATCCACAAAGGCCTGCAGCACTTGGCAGAGAGCCTTCTGCTATGGATATCTTTCCCATCCAAAGCCTTGGAGGAGTTCATGGATGCTCGGCCCTGCAGCGTTTTCCATCGGAGAGCACTGGGTGCCCAAAGCCTCCCCTGTGGTTTCTGAGAACCTTCCAAAACACATGACCTTGGTACCCACTCTGTTGCCGGAGGGTAGTCCTAAGCAGAACTCTCGAAGCTTTTGGAGCCAGCGTGCCTCCTGCTTGGAAAGCTCCTCAGGAACTCATTTGGAGAGAGGCTTCTCCTCCCATGCTTGTCGGCCAACAGATGGTGCCCGCGCTCCACCAAAAAACTCTCTGCTTTGCCTTCAGCCATGGATAGCCTAGCTGAACTCTCTCTGCCACAAGTAGATACTGCAGGGTTCTTCCAGCCTACAGAAAGCAGAGTGCTTTTGCCTGAGCACTGCTATGCCATGGCAGCTCCCTGAAGGCCTCCTAGGGCCTTCTGTCCCCTAACACAGTCGTGCCATTCATCCCATGCGGGGAGCAAAGTTCACCCTTGGCAGGGCTCAGGGTGCAGCCTGTGTGTGGTTTCATGGCTGGGAAAGGGCAGATCCACAAGCTGGGGGCCCACTTGTGAATGGGACCTGGTGGGCAGAGCCGGCATTCCCTGGCTGGGATGCAGGAGATCTGGGGCCTTCAAGCTGCATGCACATCCCCTCTCTGGCTGCCCCTCTTGCTTCTTCTCTGCTGCCAAGCCTCTCACACCACACGTGCGTCTCATTGCACGGAGCATGCTGCTTGCCCTTCTTCACAAGGACCTCAACTCACAAGCCTCATTTCCTCGAAGGGGAGTGACAATTGACCCAGAGCCTCCAGAGGAGCTGAAGTCTCTCCAGCCACCAAGGGAAGCAGCCGAATTGATGACAGCCTGCTGCATGGAGGGCTTCGATGGGAGAGTGCCATGCATCCCTGGCGGCGACTCTCTCTCACAGTGCTTTCCATGGGGAAACCCTGTGTGTGCCAAGTGTCTCCTGTGTGCAGAAAATCTCTCCCCAGGGCCAGAGGTGCAGGGAACCGTCTTTGTACCCAGAGCAATGTTCTAGGCAGGCCTCCCATGCTGGGTGAGCCTCCACTTCCCCAACTGTCCAACTGCCTCAGGAACACACTTCTAGGGAGTGTGGGTCTGACAGGCAGGGCAGATCGAGTGAGGCTCATGGATTGCAGGCAAAAGCCACTGCGCTGACCATTCCCCCTGGAAGTCGCAGCTGAAGGCTCTCTGCACCAGGCCCTAGCTGGAATGAGCCTGCAGCCTGGCCTCCAGTCCAAGGCTTGCCCTGGGCTCTGCTAGGATGGGACCCATCCCAGCCTCAGCACGGCCTCCCTAGGGCCTGTGCAGGCCTAGGCCACTGCCAGCCAGCAGGACCTCGATGGATTACCATTCATTCGAGGAGGCCCCAGGGTGTTGCCTGTGTGTCTCTTGCCCTGCTGGGACGCTGCAGGTCCAGAGGCTGTGTGTGCACGTGGCCACTGGGGCCTGAGCACAAAACAGTCATGACCCCACTTGCAAGCAGGATGCCTGCTGGCCCTTAGCTGCCTGAAACCTCCCCTTGCTGTCTGCGCTGTCTTCACTGCTGACAGGCCTGGGTGTGCACAGGCAAGTCTAGGCCAAGGAAACTGGGTGCTTGCATGCCGCTTGCTAGGAGGTCCTCCTAATGCATTCTGGTCTGGGGCACACACGCCCCTGGACCAGAAGCCTGCAAGGCAGCTGCAGCTTCACCATCCACAAAGTCCTGCAGCACTTGGCAGGGAGCCTTCTGCTATGCACAGCTTTCCCACTCCAAAGCCTTGCAGGAGTTCATGGATGCTCGGGCCTGCAGTGTTTTCCATCGGAGAGCTCTGGGTGCCCAAAACCTCCCCTGTGGCTTCCGAGCACCCTCCAACCCACATGCCCTTGGCACCCAGTCTGTTGCCGCAGGGTAGTCCTAAGCAAGACTCTCTAAGCTTTTGGAGCCAGCGTGCCTCCTGCTTGGAAAGCTCCTCAGGAACTCATTTGGAGTGAGGCTTCTGCTCCCATGCTTGTCGGCCAGCAGATGGTGCCAGCGCTCCACCAAAAAACTCTCTGCTTTGCCTTCAGCCAGGGTTCGCCTAGCTGAGCTCTCCTTGCCTCAAGCAGAAACTCCAGTGTGCATCCAGCCTACAGAAAGCAGAGTGCCTTTGCCTGAGCACTGCTATGTTGTGGCAGGTCCCCGAAGGCCTCCTAGGGCCTTCTCTCCCCTGACACAGTCGTGCCATTCAGCCCACCTGGCGAGCAATGGTCCACCTTGACAGGGCACACGGTGCAGCCTGGGTGTAGTTTCATGGTTGGGAAAGGGCAGATCCGGAAGCTGGGTGCCCACATGTGAATGGGGCCTGATGGGCCGAGCTGTCATTCCCTGCTTGCGAAGCAGGAGCTCTGGGGCCTGCAAGCTGCATGCACATCCCCTCCCTGGCTGCCCTCTTGCTTCTCCTCTGCTGCCAAGCCTCTCTCCCCACACGTGTGTCTCATCGAAAGGAGCAGGATGCTTGCCATTCTTTGCAAGGAGCTCATCCCACAAGCCTCATTTCCTTGGAGGGGTCTGCGAAATGCTCCAGAGCCTCCAGAGGAGCTGCAGACTCTCCAAACAACAAGGGCAGCAGCCGAGTCTATGACAGCCTGCTGCATGGAGGGCTTCGATGGGAGAGTGCCATGCAACCCTGGCGGCGACTCTCTCTCACAGTGCTTTCCATGGGGAAACATTGTGTGTGCCAAGTGTCTCCTGTGTGCAGAAAATCTCTCCCCAGCACCAGAAGTGCAGGGAATCCTCTTTGGACACAGAGCAATGTTCTAGGAAGGCCTCCCATGGTGCGTGAGCCTCCACTTCCCCAACTGTCCAACTGCCTCAGGAACACATTTCTAGGGAGTGTGGGTCGCACAGGCAGGGCGGCTCGAGTGAGGAACGTGGATTGCAGGCAAAAGCCACTGCGCTGACCATTCCCCCTGGAAGTCGCAGCTGAAGGCTCTCTGCACCATGCCCTAGCTGGAATGAGCCTGCAGCCTGGCCTCCAGTCCCAGGCTTGCACTGGGCCCTGCTTGGTCAGGACCCATCCCAGCCTCAGCACAGCCACCCTAGGGCCCGTGCAGGCCTAGGCCACTGCCAGCCAGGAGGACCTCGTTGGAGCGCTGTTCATTCGAGAAGGACCCAGGGTGTTGCCTGTGTGTCTCTTGCCCTGCTGGGACGCTGCAGGTCCAGAGGCTGTGTGTGCACATGGCCACTGGGGCCTGAGCACAAAACAGTCATGGCCCCACTTTCAAGCAGGATGCCTGCCGGCCCATAGCCGCCTGCCACCCCCCCTTGCTGTCTGCGTTGTCTTCACTGCTGGCAGGCTTCTGTGTGCACAGGCCAGTCTATGCCAAGGAAACGAGGTGCTTGCTCGCCCCTTGCTAGGAGCTCCTCCTAACGCATTGTGGACCGGGGCACACACGCCCCTAGACCAGAAGCCTGCAAGGCAGCTGCAGCTTCGCAATCCACAAAGGCCTGCAGCACTTGGCAGAGAGCCTCCTGCTATGGATATCTTTCCCATCCAAAGCCTTGGAGGAGTTCATGGATGCTCGGCCCTGCAGCGTTTTCCATCGGAGAGCACTGGGTGCCCAAAGCCTCCCCTGTGGTTTCTGAGAACCTTCCAAAACACATGACCTTGGTACCCACTCTGTTGCCGGAGGGTAGTCCTAAGCAGAACTCTCGAAGCTTTTGGAGCCAGCGTGCCTCCTGCTTGGAAAGCTCCTCAGGAACTCATTTGGAGAGAGGCTTCTCCTCCCATGCTTGTCGGCCAACAGATGGTGCCCGCGCTCCACCAAAAAACTCTCTGCTTTGCCTTCAGCCATGGATAGCCTAGCTGAACTCTCTCTGCCACAAGTAGATACTGCAGGGTTCTTCCAGCCTACAGAAAGCAGAGTGCTTTTGCCTGAGCACTGCTATGCCATGGCAGCTCCCTGAAGGCCTCCTAGGGCCTTCTGTCCCCTAACACAGTCGTGCCATTCATCCCATGCGGGGAGCAAAGTTCACCCTTGGCAGGGCTCAGGGTGCAGCCTGTGTGTGGTTTCATGGCTGGGAAAGGGCAGATCCACAAGCTGGGGGCCCACTTGTGAATGGGACCTGGTGGGCAGAGCCGGCATTCCCTGGCTGGGATGCAGGAGATCTGGGGCCTTCAAGCTGCATGCACATCCCCTCTCTGGCTGCCCCTCTTGCTTCTTCTCTGCTGCCAAGCCTCTCACACCACACGTGCGTCTCATTGCACGGAGCATGCTGCTTGCCCTTCTTCACAAGGACCTCAACTCACAAGCCTCATTTCCTCGAAGGGGAGTGACAATTGACCCAGAGCCTCCAGAGGAGCTGAAGTCTCTCCAGCCACCAAGGGAAGCAGCCGAATTGATGACAGCCTGCTGCATGGAGGGCTTCGATGGGAGAGTGCCATGCATCCCTGGCGGCGACTCTCTCTCACAGTGCTTTCCATGGGGAAACCCTGTGTGTGCCAAGTGTCTCCTGTGTGCAGAAAATCTCTCCCCAGGGCCAGAGGTGCAGGGAACCGTCTTTGTACCCAGAGCAATGTTCTAGGCAGGCCTCCCATGCTGGGTGAGCCTCCACTTCCCCAACTGTCCAACTGCCTCAGGAACACACTTCTAGGGAGTGTGGGTCTGACAGGCAGGGCAGATCGAGTGAGGCTCATGGATTGCAGGCAAAAGCCACTGCGCTGACCATTCCCCCTGGAAGTCGCAGCTGAAGGCTCTCTGCACCAGGCCCTAGCTGGAATGAGCCTGCAGCCTGGCCTCCAGTCCCAGGCTTGCCCTGGGCCCTGCTAGAATGGGACCCATCCCAGCCTCAGCACGGCCTCCCTAGGGCCTGTGCAGGCCTAGGCCACTGCCAGCCAGCAGGACCTCGATGGATTACCATTCATTCGAGGAGGCCCCAGGGTGTTGCCTGTGTGTCTCTTGCCCTGCTGGGATGCTGCAGGTCCAGAGGCTGTGTGTGCACGTGGCCACTGGGGCCTGAGCACAAAACAGTCATGACCCCACTTGCAAGCAGGATGCCTGCTGGCCCTTAGCTGCCTGAAACCTCCCCTTGCTGTCTGCGCTGTCTTCACTGCTGACAGGCCTGGGTGTGCACAGGCAAGTCTAGGCCAAGGAAACTGGGTGCTTGCATGCCGCTTGCTAGGAGGTCCTCCTAATGCATTCTGGTCTGGGGCACACACGCCCCTGGACCAGAAGCCTGCAAGGCAGCTGCAGCTTCACCATCCACAAAGTCCTGCAGCACTTGGCAGGGAGCCTTCTGCTATGCACAGCTTTCCCACTCCAAAGCCTTGCAGGAGTTCATGGATGCTCGGGCCTGCAGTGTTTTCCATCGGAGAGCTCTGGGTGCCCAAAACCTCCCCTGTGGCTTCCGAGCACCCTCCAACCCACATGCCCTTGGCACCCAGTCTGTTGCCGGAGGGTAGTCCTAAGCAAGACTCTCTAAGCTTTTGGAGCCAGCGTGCCTCCTGCTTGGAAAGCTCCTCAGGAACTCATTTGGAGCGAGGCTTCTGCTCCCATGCTTGTCGGCCAGCAGATGGTGCCAGCGCTCCACCAAAAAACTCTCTGCTTTGCCTTTGGCAGGGTTCGCCTAGCTGAGCTCTCCTTGCCTCAAGCAGAAACTCCAGTGTGCATCCAGCCTACAGAAAGCAGAGTGCCTTTGCCTGAGCACTGCTATGTTGTGGCAGGTCCCCGAAGGCCTCCTAGGGCCTTCTCTCCCCTGACACAGTCGTGCCATTCAGCCCACCTGGCGAGCAATGGTCCACCTTGACAGGGCACACGGTGCAGCCTGGGTGTAGTTTCATGGTTGGGAAAGGGCAGATCCGGAAGCTGGGTGCCCACATGTGAATGGGGCCTGATGGGCCGAGCTGTCATTCCCTGCTTGCGAAGCAGGAGCTCTGGGGCCTGCAAGCTGCATGCACATCCCCTCCCTGGCTGCCCTCTTGCTTCTCCTCTGCTGCCAAGCCTCTCTCCCCACACGTGGGTCTCATCGAAAGGAGCAGGATGCTTGCCATTCTTTGCAAGGAGCTCATCCCACAAGCCTCATTTCCTTGGAGGGGTCTGCGAAATGCTCCAGAGCCTCCAGAGGAGCTGCAGACTCTCCAAACAACAAGGGCAGCAGCCGAGTCTATGACAGCCTGCTGCATGGAGGGCTTCGATGGGAGAGTGCCATGCAACCCTGGCGGCGACTCTCTCTCACAGTGCTTTCCATGGGGAAACATTGTGTGTGCCAAGTGTCTCCTGTGTGCAGAAAATCTCTCCCCAGCACCAGAAGTGCAGGGAATCCTCTTTGGACACAGAGCAATGTTCTAGGAAGGCCTCCCATGGTGCGTGAGCCTCCACTTCCCCAACTGTCCAACTGCCTCAGGAACACATTTCTAGGGAGTGTGGGTCGCACAGGCAGGGCGGCTCGAGTGAGGAACGTGGATTGCAGGCAAAAGCCACTGCGCTGACCATTCCCCCTGGAAGTCGCAGCTGAAGGCTCTCTGCACCATGCCCTAGCTGGAATGAGCCTGCAGCCTGGCCTCCAGTCCCAGGCTTGCACTGGGCCTTGCTTGGTCAGGACCCATCCCAGCCTCAGCTCGGCCACCCTAGGGCCCGTGCAGGCCTAGGCCACTGCCAGCCAGGAGGACCTCGTTGGAGCGCTGTTCATTCGAGAAGGACCCAGGGTGTTGCCTGTGTGTCTCTTGCCCTGCTGGGACGCTGCAGGTCCAGAGGCTGTGTGTGCACATGGCCACTGGGGCCTGAGCACAAAACAGTCATGGCCCCACTTTCAAGCAGGATGCCTGCCGGCCCATAGCCGCCTGCCACCCCCCCTTGCTGTCTGCGTTGTCTTCACTGCTGGCAGGCTTCTGTGTGCACAGGCCAGTCTATGCCAAGGAAACGAGGTGCTTGCTCGCCCCTTGCTAGGAGCTCCTCCTAACGCATTGTGGACCGGGGCACACACGCCCCTAGACCAGAAGCCTGCAAGGCAGCTGCAGCTTCGCAATCCACAAAGGCATGCAGCACTTGGCAGAGAGCCTTCTGCTATGGATATCTTTCCCATCCAAAGCCTTGGAGGAGTTCATGGATGCTCGGCCCTGCAGCGTTTTCCATCGGAGAGCACTGGGTGCCCAAAGCCTCCCCTGTGGTTTCTGAGAACCTTCCAAAACACATGACCTTGGTACCCACTCTGTTGCCGGAGGGTAGTCCTAAGCAGAACTCTCGAAGCTTTTGGAGCCAGCGTGCCTCCTGCTTGGAAAGCTCCTCAGGAACTCATTTGGAGAGAGGCTTCTCCTCCCATGCTTGTCGGCCAACAGATGGTGCCCGCGCTCCACCAAAAAACTCTCTGCTTTGCCTTCAGCCATGGATAGCCTAGCTGAACTCTCTCTGCCACAAGTAGATACTGCAGGGTTCTTCCAGCCTACAGAAAGCAGAGTGCTTTTGCCTGAGCACTGCTATGCCATGGCAGCTCCCTGAAGGCCTCCTAGGGCCTTCTGTCCCCTAACACAGTCGTGCCATTCATCCCATGCGGGGAGCAAAGTTCACCCTTGGCAGGGCTCAGGGTGCAGCCTGTGTGTGGTTTCATGGCTGGGAAAGGGCAGATCCACAAGCTGGGGGCCCACTTGTGAATGGGACCTGGTGGGCAGAGCCGGCATTCCCTGGCTGGGATGCAGGAGATCTGGGGCCTTCAAGCTGCATGCACATCCCCTCTCTGGCTGCCCCTCTTGCTTCTTCTCTGCTGCCAAGCCTCTCACACCACACGTGCGTCTCATTGCACGGAGCATGCTGCTTGCCCTTCTTCACAAGGACCTCAACTCACAAGCCTCATTTCCTCGAAGGGGAGTGACAATTGACCCAGAGCCTCCAGAGGAGCTGAAGTCTCTCCAGCCACCAAGGGAAGCAGCCGAATTGATGACAGCCTGCTGCATGGAGGGCTTCGATGGGAGAGTGCCATGCATCCCTGGCGGCGACTCTCTCTCACAGTGCTTTCCATGGGGAAACCCTGTGTGTGCCAAGTGTCTCCTGTGTGCAGAAAATCTCTCCCCAGGGCCAGAGGTGCAGGGAACCGTCTTTGTACCCAGAGCAATGTTCTAGGCAGGCCTCCCATGCTGGGTGAGCCTCCACTTCCCCAACTGTCCAACTGCCTCAGGAACACACTTCTAGGGAGTGTGGGTCTGACAGGCAGGGCAGATCGAGTGAGGCTCATGGATTGCAGGCAAAAGCCACTGCGCTGACCATTCCCCCTGGAAGTCGCAGCTGAAGGCTCTCTGCACCAGGCCCTAGCTGGAATGAGCCTGCAGCCTGGCCTCCAGTCCCAGGCTTGCCCTGGGCCCTGCTAGGATGGGACCCATCCCAGCCTCAGCACGGCCTCCCTAGGGCCTGTGCAGGCCTAGGCCACTGCCAGCCAGCAGGACCTCGATGGATTACCATTCATTCGAGGAGGCCCCAGGGTGTTGCCTGTGTGTCTCTTGCCCTGCTGGGACGCTGCAGGTCCAGAGGCTGTGTGTGCACGTGGCCACTGGGGCCTGAGCACAAAACAGTCATGACCCCACTTGCAAGCAGGATGCCTGCTGGCCCTTAGCTGCCTGAAACCTCCCCTTGCTGTCTGCGCTGTCTTCACTGCTGACAGGCCTGGGTGTGCACAGGCAAGTCTAGGCCAAGGAAACTGGGTGCTTGCATGCCGCTTGCTAGGAGGTCCTCCTAATGCATTCTGGTCTGGGGCACACACGCCCCTGGACCAGAAGCCTGCAAGGCAGCTGCAGCTTCACCATCCACAAAGTCCTGCAGCACTTGGCAGGGAGCCTTCTGCTATGCACAGCTTTCCCACTCCAAAGCCTTGCAGGAGTTCATGGATGCTCGGGCCTGCAGTGTTTTCCATCGGAGAGCTCTGGGTGCCCAAAACCTCCCCTGTGGCTTCCGAGCACCCTCCAACCCACATGCCCTTGGCACCCAGTCTGTTGCCGCAGGGTAGTCCTAAGCAAGACTCTCTAAGCTTTTGGAGCCAGCGTGCCTCCTGCTTGGAAAGCTCCTCAGGAACTCATTTGGAGCGAGGCTTCTGCTCCCATGCTTGTCGGCCAGCAGATGGTGCCAGCGCTCCACCAAAAAACTCTCTGCTTTGCCTTCAGCCAGGGTTCGCCTAGCTGAGCTCTCCTTGCCTCAAGCAGAAACTCCAGTGTGCATCCAGCCTACAGAAAGCAGAGTGCCTTTGCCTGAGCACTGCTATGTTGTGGCAGGTCCCCGAAGGCCTCCTAGGGCCTTCTCTCCCCTGACACAGTCGTGCCATTCAGCCCACCTGGCGAGCAATGGTCCACCTTGACAGGGCACACGGTGCAGCCTGGGTGTAGTTTCATGGTTGGGAAAGGGCAGATCCGGAAGCTGGGTGCCCACATGTGAATGGGGCCTGATGGGCCGAGCTGTCATTCCCTGCTTGCGAAGCAGGAGCTCTGGGGCCTGCAAGCTGCATGCACATCCCCTCCCTGGCTGCCCTCTTGCTTCTCCTCTGCTGCCAAGCCTCTCTCCCCACACGTGTGTCTCATCGAAAGGAGCAGGATGCTTGCCATTCTTTGCAAGGAGCTCATCCCACAAGCCTCATTTCCTTGGAGGGGTCTGCGAAATGCTCCAGAGCCTCCAGAGGAGCTGCAGACTCTCCAAACAACAAGGGCAGCAGCCGAGTCTATGACAGCCTGCTGCATGGAGGGCTTCGATGGGAGAGTGCCATGCAACCCTGGCGGCGACTCTCTCTCACAGTGCTTTCCATGGGGAAACATTGTGTGTGCCAAGTGTCTCCTGTGTGCAGAAAATCTCTCCCCAGCACCAGAAGTGCAGGGAATCCTCTTTGGACACAGAGCAATGTTCTAGGAAGGCCTCCCATGGTGCGTGAGCCTCCACTTCCCCAACTGTCCAACTGCCTCAGGAACACATTTCTAGGGAGTGTGGGTCGCACAGGCAGGGCGGCTCGAGTGAGGAACGTGGATTGCAGGCAAAAGCCACTGCGCTGACCATTCCCCCTGGAAGTCGCAGCTGAAGGCTCTCTGCACCATGCCCTAGCTGGAATGAGCCTGCAGCCTGGCCTCCAGTCCCAGGCTTGCACTGGGCCCTGCTTGGTCAGGACCCATCCCAGCCTCAGCACGGCCACCCTAGGGCCCGTGCAGGCCTAGGCCACTGCCAGCCAGGAGGACCTCGTTGGAGCGCTGTTCATTCGAGAAGGACCCATGGTGTTGCCTGTGTGTCTCTTGCCCTGCTGGGACGCTGCAGGTCCAGAGGCTGTGTGTGCACATGGCCACTGGGGCCTGAGCACAAAACAGTCATGGCCCCACTTTCAAGCAGGATGCCTGCCGGCCCATAGCCGCCTGCCACCCCCCCTTGCTGTCTGCGTTGTCTTCACTGCTGGCAGGCTTCTGTGTGCACAGGCCAGTCTATGCCAAGGAAACGAGGTGCTTGCTCGCCCCTTGCTAGGAGCTCCTCCTAACGCATTGTGGACCGGGGCACACACGCCCCTAGACCAGAAGCCTGCAAGGCAGCTGCAGCTTCGCAATCCACAAAGGCATGCAGCACTTGGCAGAGAGCCTTCTGCTATGGATATCTTTCCCATCCAAAGCCTTGGAGGAGTTCATGGATGCTCGGCCCTGCAGCGTTTTCCATCGGAGAGCACTGGGTGCCCAAAGCCTCCCCTGTGGTTTCTGAGAACCTTCCAAAACACATGACCTTGGTACCCACTCTGTTGCCGGAGGGTAGTCCTAAGCAGAACTCTCGAAGCTTTTGGAGCCAGCGTGCCTCCTGCTTGGAAAGCTCCTCAGGAACTCATTTGGAGAGAGGCTTCTCCTCCCATGCTTGTCGGCCAACAGATGGTGCCCGCGCTCCACCAAAAAACTCTCTGCTTTGCCTTCAGCCATGGATAGCCTAGCTGAACTCTCTCTGCCACAAGTAGATACTGCAGGGTTCTTCCAGCCTACAGAAAGCAGAGTGCTTTTGCCTGAGCACTGCTATGCCATGGCAGCTCCCTGAAGGCCTCCTAGGGCCTTCTGTCCCCTAACACAGTCGTGCCATTCATCCCATGCGGGGAGCAAAGTTCACCCTTGGCAGGGCTCAGGGTGCAGCCTGTGTGTGGTTTCATGGCTGGGAAAGGGCAGATCCACAAGCTGGGGGCCCACTTGTGAATGGGACCTGGTGGGCAGAGCCGGCATTCCCTGGCTGGGATGCAGGAGATCTGGGGCCTTCAAGCTGCATGCACATCCCCTCTCTGGCTGCCCCTCTTGCTTCTTCTCTGCTGCCAAGCCTCTCACACCACACGTGCGTCTCATTGCACGGAGCATGCTGCTTGCCCTTCTTCACAAGGACCTCAACTCACAAGCCTCATTTCCTCGAAGGGGAGTGACAATTGACCCAGAGCCTCCAGAGGAGCTGAAGTCTCTCCAGCCACCAAGGGAAGCAGCCGAATTGATGACAGCCTGCTGCATGGAGGGCTTCGATGGGAGAGTGCCATGCATCCCTGGCGGCGACTCTCTCTCACAGTGCTTTCCATGGGGAAACCCTGTGTGTGCCAAGTGTCTCCTGTGTGCAGAAAATCTCTCCCCAGGGCCAGAGGTGCAGGGAACCGTCTTTGTACCCAGAGCAATGTTCTAGGCAGGCCTCCCATGCTGGGTGAGCCTCCACTTCCCCAACTGTCCAACTGCCTCAGGAACACACTTCTAGGGAGTGTGGGTCTGACAGGCAGGGCAGATCGAGTGAGGCTCATGGATTGCAGGCAAAAGCCACTGCGCTGACCATTCCCCCTGGAAGTCGCAGCTGAAGGCTCTCTGCACCAGGCCCTAGCTGGAATGAGCCTGCAGCCTGGCCTCCAGTCCCAGGCTTGCCCTGGGCCCTGCTAGGATGGGACCCATCCCAGCCTCAGCACGGCCTCCCTAGGGCCTGTGCAGGCCTAGGCCACTGCCAGCCAGCAGGACCTCGATGGATTACCATTCATTCGAGGAGGCCCCAGGGTGTTGCCTGTGTGTCTCTTGCCCTGCTGGGACGCTGCAGGTCCAGAGGCTGTGTGTGCACGTGGCCACTGGGGCCTGAGCACAAAACAGTCATGACCCCACTTGCAAGCAGGATGCCTGCTGGCCCTTAGCTGCCTGAAACCTCCCCTTGCTGTCTGCGCTGTCTTCACTGCTGACAGGCCTGGGTGTGCACAGGCAAGTCTAGGCCAAGGAAACTGGGTGCTTGCATGCCGCTTGCTAGGAGGTCCTCCTAATGCATTCTGGTCTGGGGCACACACGCCCCTGGACCAGAAGCCTGCAAGGCAGCTGCAGCTTCACCATCCACAAAGTCCTGCAGCACTTGGCAGGGAGCCTTCTGCTATGCACAGCTTTCCCACTCCAAAGCCTTGCAGGAGTTCATGGATGCTCGGGCCTGCAGTGTTTTCCATCGGAGAGCTCTGGGTGCCCAAAACCTCCCCTGTGGCTTCCGAGCACCCTCCAACCCACATGCCCTTGGCACCCAGTCTGTTGCCGGAGGGTAGTCCTAAGCAAGACTCTCTAAGCTTTTGGAGCCAGCGTGCCTCCTGCTTGGAAAGCTCCTCAGGAACTCATTTGGAGCGAGGCTTCTGCTCCCATGCTTGTCGGCCAGCAGATGGTGCCAGCGCTCCACCAAAAAACTCTCTGCTTTGCCTTCAGCCAGGGTTCGCCTAGCTGAGCTCTCCTTGCCTCAAGCAGAAACTCCAGTGTGCATCCAGCCTACAGAAAGCAGAGTGCCTTTGCCTGAGCACTGCTATGTTGTGGCAGGTCCCCGAAGGCCTCCTAGGGCCTTCTCTCCCCTGACACAGTCGTGCCATTCAGCCCACCTGGCGAGCAATGGTCCACCTTGACAGGGCACACGGTGCAGCCTGGGTGTAGTTTCATGGTTGGGAAAGGGCAGATCCGGAAGCTGGGTGCCCACATGTGAATGGGGCCTGATGGGCCGAGCTGTCATTCCCTGCTTGCGAAGCAGGAGCACTTGGGCCTGCAAGCTGCATGCACATCCCCTCCCTGGCTGCCCTCTTGCTTCTCCTCTGCTGCCAAGCCTCTCTCCCCACACGTGGGTCTCATCGAAAGGAGCAGGATGCTTGCCATTCTTTGCAAGGAGCTCATCCCACAAGCCTCATTTCCTTGGAGGGGTCTGCGAAATGCTCCAGAGCCTCCAGAGGAGCTGCAGACTCTCCAAACAACAAGGGCAGCAGCCGAGTCTATGACAGCCTGCTGCATGGAGGGCTTCGATGGGAGAGTGCCATGCAACCCTGGCGGCGACTCTCTCTCACAGTGCTTTCCATGGGGAAACATTGTGTGTGCCAAGTGTCTCCTGTGTGCAGAAAATCTCTCCCCAGCACCAGAAGTGCAGGGAATCCTCTTTGGACACAGAGCAATGTTCTAGGAAGGCCTCCCATGGTGCGTGAGCCTCCACTTCCCCAACTGTCCAACTGCCTCAGGAACAGATTTCTAGGGAGTGTGGGTCGCACAGGCAGGGCGGCTCGAGTGAGGAACGTGGATTGCAGGCAAAAGCCACTGCACTGACCATTCCCCCTGGAAGTCGCAGCTGAAGGCTCTCTGCACCATGCCCTAGCTGGAATGAGCCTGCAGCCTGGCCTCCAGTCCCAGGCTTGCCCTGGGCCCTGCTTGGTCAGGACCCATCCCAGCCTCAGCACGGCCACCCTAGGGCCCGTGCAGGCCTAGGCCACTGCCAGCCAGGAGGACCTCGTTGGAGCGCTGTTCATTCGAGAAGGACCCATGGTGTTGCCTGTGTGTCTCTTGCCCTGCTGGGACGCTGCAGGTCCAGAGGCTGTGTGTGCACATGGCCACTGGGGCCTGAGCACAAAACAGTCATGGCCCCACTTTCAAGCAGGATGCCTGCCGGCCCATAGCCGCCTGCCACCCCCCCTTGCTGTCTGCGTTGTCTTCACTGCTGGCAGGCTTCTGTGTGCACAGGCCAGTCTATGCCAAGGAAACGAGGTGCTTGCTCGCCCCTTGCTAGGAGCTCCTCCTAACGCATTGTGGACCGGGGCACACACGCCCCTAGACCAGAAGCCTGCAAGGCAGCTGCAGCTTCGCAATCCACAAAGGCATGCAGCACTTGGCAGAGAGCCTTCTGCTATGGATATCTTTCCCATCCAAAGCCTTGGAGGAGTTCATGGATGCTCGGCCCTGCAGCGTTTTCCATCGGAGAGCACTGGGTGCCCAAAGCCTCCCCTGTGGTTTCTGAGAACCTTCCAAAACACATGACCTTGGTACCCACTCTGTTGCCGGAGGGTAGTCCTAAGCAGAACTCTCGAAGCTTTTGGAGCCAGCGTGCCTCCTGCTTGGAAAGCTCCTCAGGAACTCATTTGGAGAGAGGCTTCTCCTCCCATGCTTGTCGGCCAACAGATGGTGCCCGCGCTCCACCAAAAAACTCTCTGCTTTGCCTTCAGCCATGGATAGCCTAGCTGAACTCTCTCTGCCACAAGTAGATACTGCAGGGTTCTTCCAGCCTACAGAAAGCAGAGTGCTTTTGCCTGAGCACTGCTATGCCATGGCAGCTCCCTGAAGGCCTCCTAGGGCCTTCTGTCCCCTAACACAGTCGTGCCATTCATCCCATGCGGGGAGCAAAGTTCACCCTTGGCAGGGCTCAGGGTGCAGCCTGTGTGTGGTTTCATGGCTGGGAAAGGGCAGATCCACAAGCTGGGGGCCCACTTGTGAATGGGACCTGGTGGGCAGAGCCGGCATTCCCTGGCTGGGATGCAGGAGATCTGGGGCCTTCAAGCTGCATGCACATCCCCTCTCTGGCTGCCCCTCTTGCTTCTTCTCTGCTGCCAAGCCTCTCACACCACACGTGCGTCTCATTGCACGGAGCATGCTGCTTGCCCTTCTTCACAAGGACCTCAACTCACAAGCCTCATTTCCTCGAAGGGGAGTGACAATTGACCCAGAGCCTCCAGAGGAGCTGAAGTCTCTCCAGCCACCAAGGGAAGCAGCCGAATTGATGACAGCCTGCTGCATGGAGGGCTTCGATGGGAGAGTGCCATGCATCCCTGGCGGCGACTCTCTCTCACAGTGCTTTCCATGGGGAAACCCTGTGTGTGCCAAGTGTCTCCTGTGTGCAGAAAATCTCTCCCCAGGGCCAGAGGTGCAGGGAACCGTCTTTGTACCCAGAGCAATGTTCTAGGCAGGCCTCCCATGCTGGGTGAGCCTCCACTTCCCCAACTGTCCAACTGCCTCAGGAACACAC
This sequence comes from Hippopotamus amphibius kiboko, assembly GCF_030028045.1. Lineage (NCBI taxonomy): Eukaryota > Metazoa > Chordata > Mammalia > Artiodactyla > Hippopotamidae > Hippopotamus > Hippopotamus amphibius. Next base: position 121,032,531 of record NC_080187.1, on the reverse strand, counting down.
TTCTAGGGAGTGTGGGTCTGACAGGCAGGGCAGATCGAGTGAGGCTCATGGATTGCAGGCAAAAGCCACTGCGCTGACCATTCCCCCTGGAAGTCGCAGCTGAAGGCTCTCTGCACCAGGCCCTAGCTGGAATGAGCCTGCAGCCTGGCCTCCAGTCCCAGGCTTGCCCTGGGCCCTGCTAGGATGGGACCCATCCCAGCCTCAGCACGGCCTCCCTAGGGCCTGTGCAGGCCTAGGCCACTGCCAGCCAGCAGGACCTCGATGGATTACCATTCATTCGAGGAGGCCCCAGGGTGTTGCCTGTGTGTCTCTTGCCCTGCTGGGACGCTGCAGGTCCAGAGGCTGTGTGTGCACGTGGCCACTGGGGCCTGAGCACAAAACAGTCATGACCCCACTTGCAAGCAGGATGCCTGCTGGCCCTTAGCTGCCTGAAACCTCCCCTTGCTGTCTGCGCTGTCTTCACTGCTGACAGGCCTGGGTGTGCACAGGCAAGTCTAGGCCAAGGAAACTGGGTGCTTGCATGCCGCTTGCTAGGAGGTCCTCCTAATGCATTCTGGTCTGGGGCACACACGCCCCTGGACCAGAAGCCTGCAAGGCAGCTGCAGCTTCACCATCCACAAAGTCCTGCAGCACTTGGCAGGGAGCCTTCTGCTATGCACAGCTTTCCCACTCCAAAGCCTTGCAGGAGTTCATGGATGCTCGGGCCTGCAGTGTTTTCCATCGGAGAGCTCTGGGTGCCCAAAACCTCCCCTGTGGCTTCCGAGCACCCTCCAACCCACATGCCCTTGGCACCCAGTCTGTTGCCGGAGGGTAGTCCTAAGCAAGACTCTCTAAGCTTTTGGAGCCAGCGTGCCTCCTGCTTGGAAAGCTCCTCAGGAACTCATTTGGAGCGAGGCTTCTGCTCCCATGCTTGTCGGCCAGCAGATGGTGCCAGCGCTCCACCAAAAAACTCTCTGCTTTGCCTTCAGCCAGGGTTCGCCTAGCTGAGCTCTCCTTGCCTCAAGCAGAAACTCCAGTGTGCATCCAGCCTACAGAAAGCAGAGTGCCTTTGCCTGAGCACTGCTATGTTGTGGCAGGTCCCCGAAGGCCTCCTAGGGCCTTCTCTCCCCTGACACAGTCGTGCCATTCAGCCCACCTGGCGAGCAATGGTCCACCTTGACAGGGCACACGGTGCAGCCTGGGTGTAGTTTCATGGTTGGGAAAGGGCAGATCCGGAAGCTGGGTGCCCACATGTGAATGGGGCCTGATGGGCCGAGCTGTCATTCCCTGCTTGCGAAGCAGGAGCACTTGGGCCTGCAAGCTGCATGCACATCCCCTCCCTGGCTGCCCTCTTGCTTCTCCTCTGCTGCCAAGCCTCTCTCCCCACACGTGTGTCTCATCGAAAGGAGCAGGATGCTTGCCATTCTTTGCAAGGAGCTCATCCCACAAGCCTCATTTCCTTGGAGGGGTCTGCGAAATGCTCCAGAGCCTCCAGAGGAGCTGCAGACTCTCCAAACAACAAGGGCAGCAGCCGAGTCTATGACAGCCTGCTGCATGGAGGGCTTCGATGGGAGAGTGCCATGCAACCCTGGCGGCGACTCTCTCTCACAGTGCTTTCCATGGGGAAACATTGTGTGTGCCAAGTGTCTCCTGTGTGCAGAAAATCTCTCCCCAGCACCAGAAGTGCAGGGAATCCTCTTTGGACACAGAGCAATGTTCTAGGAAGGCCTCCCATGGTGCGTGAGCCTCCACTTCCCCAACTGTCCAACTGCCTCAGGAACAGATTTCTAGGGAGTGTGGGTCGCACAGGCAGGGCGGCTCGAGTGAGGAACGTGGATTGCAGGCAAAAGCCACTGCACTGACCATTCCCCCTGGAAGTCGCAGCTGAAGGCTCTCTGCACCATGCCCTAGCTGGAATGAGCCTGCAGCCTGGCCTCCAATCCCAGGCTTGCCCTGGGCCCTGCTTGGTCAGGACCCATCCCAGCCTCAGCACGGCCACCCTAGGGCCTGTGCAGGCCTAGGCCACTGCCAGCCAGGAGGACCTCGTTGGAGCGCTGTTCATTCGAGAAGGACCCAGGGTGTTGCCTGTGTGTCTCTTGCACTGCTGGGACGCTGCAGGTCCAGAGGCTGTGTGTGCACGTGGCCACTGGGGCCTGAGCACAAAACAGTCATGGCCCCACTTTCAAGCAGGACGCCTGCCAGCCCATAGCCGCCTGCCACACCCCCTTGCTGTCTGCGTTGTCTTCACTGCTGGCAGGCTTCTGTGTGCACAGGCCAGTCTATGCCAAGGAAACGAGGTGCTTGCTCGCCCCTTGCTAGGAGCTCCTCCTAACGCATTGTGGACCGGGGCACTCACGCCCCTAGACCAGAAGCCTGCAAGGCAGCTGCAGCTTCGCAATCCACAAAGGCCTGCAGCACTTGGCAGAGAGCCTTCTGCTATGGATACCTTTCCCATCCAAAGCCTTGGAGGAGTTCATGGATGCTCGGCCCTGCAGCGTTTTCCATCGGAGAGCACTGGGTGCCCAAAGCCTCCCCTGTGGTTTCTGAGAACCTTCCAAAACACATGACCTTGGTACCCACTCTGTTGCCGGAGGGTAGTCCTAAGCAGAACTCTCGAAGCTTTTGGAGCCAGCGTGCCTCCTGCTTGGAAAGCTCCTCAGGAACTCATTTGGAGAGAGGCTTCTCCTCCCATGCTTGTCGGCCAACAGATGGTGCCAGCGCTCCACCAAAAAACTCTCTGCTTTGCCTTCAGCCATGGATAGCCTAGCTGAACTCTCTCTGCCTCAAGTAGATACTGCAGGGTTCTTCCAGCCTACAGAAAGCAGAGTGCTTTTGCCTGAGCACTGCTATGCCATGGCAGCTCCCTGAAGGCCTCCTAGGGCCTTCTGTCCCCTAACACAGTCGTGCCATTCATCCCATGCGGGGAGCAAAGTTCACCCTTGGCAGGGCTCAGGGTGCAGCCTGTGTGTGGTTTCATGGCTGGGAAAGGGCAGATCCACAAGCTGGGGGCCCACTTGTGAATGGGACCTGGTGGGCAGAGCCGGCATTCCCTGGCTGGGATGCAGGAGATCTGGGGCCTTCAAGCTGCATGCACATCCCCTCTCTGGCTGCCCGTCTTGCTTCTTCTCTGCTGCCAAGCCTCTCACACCACACGTGCGTCTCATTGCACGGAGCATGCTGCTTGCCCTTCTTCACAAGGACCTCAACTCACAAGCCTCATTTCCTCGAAGGGGAGTGACAATTGACCCAGAGCCTCCAGAGGAGCTGAAGTCTCTCCAGCCACCAAGGGAAGCAGCCGAATTGATGACAGCCTGCTGCATGGAGGGCTTCGATGGGAGAGTGCCATGCATCCCTGGCGGCGACTCTCTCTCACAGTGCTTTCCATGGGGAAACACTGTGCGTGCCAAGTGTCTCCTGTGTGCAGAAAATCTCTCCCCAGGGCCAGAGGTGCAGGGAACCGTCTTTGTACCCAGAGCAATGTTCTAGGCAGGCCTCCCATGCTGGGTGAGCCTCCACTTCCCCAACTGTCCAACTGCCTCAGGAACACACTTCTAGGGAGTGTGGGTCTGACAGGCAGGGCAGATCGAGTGAGGCTCATGGATTGCAGGCAAAAGCCACTGCGCTGACCATTCCCCCTGGAAGTCACAGCTGAAGGCTCTCTGCACCAGGCCCTAGCTGGAATGAGCCTGCAGCCTGGCCTCCAGTCCCAGGCTTGCCCTGGGCCCTGCTAGGATGGGACCCATCCCAGCCTCAGCACGGCCTCCCTAGGGCCTGTGCAGGCCTAGGCCACTGCCAGCCAGCAGGACCTCGATGGATTACCATTCATTCGAGGAGGCCCCAGGGTGTTGCCTGTGTGTCTCTTGCCCTGCTGGGACGCTGCAGGTCCAGAGGCTGTGTGTGCACATGGCCACTGGGGCCTGAGCACAAAACAGTCATGACCCCACTTGCAAGCAGGATGCCTGCTGGCCCTTAGCTGCCTGAAACCTCCCCTTGCTGTCTGCGCTGTCTTCACTGCTGGCAGGCCTGGGTGTGCACAGGCAAGTCTAGGCCAAGGAAACTGGGTGCTTGCATGCCGCTTGCTAGGAGGTCCTCCTAATGCATTCTGGTCTGGGGCACACACGCCCCTGGACCAGAAGCCTGCAAGGCAGCTGCAGCTTCACCATCCACAAAGTCCTGCAGCACTTGGCAGGGAGCCTTCTGCTATGCACAGCTTTCCCACTCCAAAGCCTTGCAGGAGTTCATGGATGCTCGGGCCTGCAGTGTTTTCCATCGGAGAGCTCTGGGTGCCCAAAACCTCCCCTGTGGCTTCCGAGCACCCTCCAACCCACATGCCCTTGGCACCCAGTCTGTTGCCGCAGGGTAGTCCTAAGCAAGACTCTCTAAGCTTTTGGAGCCAGCGTGCCTCCTGCTTGGAAAGCTCCTCAGGAACTCATTTGGAGCGAGGCTTCTGCTCCCATGCTTGTCGGCCAGCAGATGGTGCCAGCGCTCCACCAAAAAACTCTCTGCTTTGCCTTCAGCCAGGGTTCGCCTAGCTGAGCTCTCCTTGCCTCAAGCAGAAACTCCAGTGTGCATCCAGCCTACAGAAAGCAGAGTGCCTTTGCCTGAGCACTGCTATGTTGTGGCAGGTCCCCGAAGGCCTCCTAGGGCCTTCTCTCCCCTGACACAGTCGTGCCATTCAGCCCACCTGGCGAGCAATGGTCCACCTTGACAGGGCACACGGTGCAGCCTGGGTGTAGTTTCATGGTTGGGAAAGGGCAGATCCGGAAGCTGGGTGCCCACATGTGAATGGGGCCTGATGGGCCGAGCTGTCATTCCCTGCTTGCGAAGCAGGAGCTCTTGGGCCTGCAAGCTGCATGCACATCCCCTCCCTGGCTGCCCTCTTGCTTCTCCTCTGCTGCCAAGCCTCTCTCCCCACACGTGTGTCTCATCGAAAGGAGCAGGATGCTTGCCATTCTTTGCAAGGAGCTCATCCCACAAGCCTCATTTCCTTGGAGGGGTCTGCGAAATGCTCCAGAGCCTCCAGAGGAGCTGCAGACTCTCCAAACAACAAGGGCAGCAGCCGAGTCTATGACAGCCTGCTGCATGGAGGACTTCGATGGGAGAGGGCCATGCAACCCTGGCGGCGACTCTCTCTCACAGTGCTTTCCATGGGGAAACATTGTGTGTGCCAAGTGTCTCCTGTGTGCAGAAAATCTCTCCCCAGCACCAGAAGTGCAGGGAATCCTCTTTGGACACAGAGCAATGTTCTAGGAAGGCCTCCCATGGTGCGTGAGCCTCCACTTCCCCAACTGTCCAACTGCCTCAGGAACACATTTCTAGGGAGTGTGGGTCGCACAGGCAGGGTGGCTCGAGTGAGGAATGTGGATTGCAGGCAAAAGCCACTGCGCTGACCATTCCCCCTGGAAGTCGCAGCTGAAGGCTCTCTGCACCATGCCCTAGCTGGAATGAGCCTGCAGCCTGGCCTCCAGTCCCAGGCTTGCCCTGGGCCCTGCTTGGTCAGGACCCACCCAGCCTCAGCACGGCCACCCTAGGGCCTGTGCAGGCCTAGGCCACTGCCAGCCAGGAGGACCTCGTTGGAGCGCTGTTCATTTTAGAAGGACCCAGGGTGTTGCCTGTGTGTCTCTTGCCCTGCTGGGACGCTGCAGGTCCAGAGGCTGTGTGTGCACGTGGCCACTGGGGCCTGAGCACAAAACAGTCATGGCCCCACTTTCAAGCAGGACGCCTGCCAGCCCATAGCCGCCTGCCACCCCCCCTTGCTGTCTGCGTTGTCTTCACTGCTGGCAGGCTTCTGTGTGCACAGGCCAGTCTATGCCAAGGAAACGAGGTGCTTGCTCGCCCCTTGCTAGGAGCTCCTCCTAACGCATTGTGGACCGGGGCACACACGCCCCTAGACCAGAAGCCTGCAAGGCAGCTGCAGCTTCGCAATCCACAAAGGCCTGCAGCACTTGGCAGAGAGCCTTCTGCTATGGATATCTTTCTCATCCAAAGCCTTGGAGGAGTTCATGGATGCTCGGCCCTGCAGCGTTTTCCATCGGAGAGCACTGGGTGCCCAAAACCTCCCCTGTGGTTTCTGAGAACCTTCCAAAACACATGACCTTGGTACCCACTCTGTTGCCGGAGGGTAGTCCTAAGCAGAACTCTCGAAGCTTTTGGAGCCAGCGTGCCTCCTGCTTGGAAAGCTCCTCAGGAACTCATTTGGAGAGAGGCTTCTCCTCCCATGCTTGTCGGCCAACAGATGGTGCCAGCGCTCCACCAAAAAACTCTCTGCTTTGCCTTCAGCCATGGATAGCCTAGCTGAACTCTCTCTGCCTCAAGTAGATACTGCAGGGTTCTTCCAGCCTACAGAAAGCAGAGTGCTTTTGCCTGAGCACTGCTATGCCATGGCAGCTCCCTGAAGGCCTCCTAGGGCCTTCTGTCCCCTAACACAGTCGTGCCATTCATCCCATGCGGGGAGCAAAGTTCACCCTTGGCAGGGCTCAGGGTGCAGCCTGTGTGTGGTTTCATGGCTGGGAAAGGGCAGATCCACAAGCTGGGGGCCCACTTGTGAATGGGACCTGGTGGGCAGAGCCGGCATTCCCTGGCTGGGATGCAGGAGATCTGGGGCCTTCAAGCTGCATGCACATCCCCTCTCTGGCTGCCCCTCTTGCTTCTTCTCTGCTGCCAAGCCTCTCACACCACACGTGCGTCTCATTGCACGGAGCATGCTGCTTGCCCTTCTTCACAAGGACCTCAACTCACAAGCCTCATTTCCTCGAAGGGGAGTGACAATTGACCCAGAGCCTCCAGAGGAGCTGAAGTCTCTCCAGCCACCAAGGGAAGCAGCCAAATTGATGACAGCCTGCTGCATGGAGGGCTTCGATGGGAGAGTGCCATGCATCCCTGGCGGCGACTCTCTCTCACAGTGCTTTCCATGGGGAAACACTGTGCGTGCCAAGTGTCTCCTGTGTGCAGAAAATCTCTCCCCAGGGCCAGAGGTGCAGGGAACCGTCTTTGTACCCAGAGCAATGTTCTAGGCAGGCCTCCCATGCTGGGTGAGCCTCCACTTCCCCAACTGTCCAACTGCCTCAGGAACACACTTCTAGGGAGTGTGGGTCTGACAGGCAGGGCAGATCGAGTGAGGCTCATGGATTGCAGGCAAAAGCCACTGCGCTGACCATTCCCCCTGGAAGTCACAGCTGAAGGCTCTCTGCACCAGGCCCTAGCTGGAATGAGCCTGCAGCCTGGCCTCCAGTCCCAGGCTTGCCCTGGGCCCTGCTAGGATGGGACCCATCCCAGCCTCAGCACGGCCTCCCTAGGGCCTGTGCAGGCCTAGGCCACTGCCAGCCAGCAGGACCTCGATGGATTACCATTCATTCGAGGAGGCCCCAGGGTGTTGCCTGTGTGTCTCTTGCCCTGCTGGGACGCTGCAGGTCCAGAGGCTGTGTGTGCACGTGGCCACTGGGGCCTGAGCACAAAACAGTCATGACCCCACTTGCAAGCAGGATGCCTGCTGGCCCTTAGCTGCCTGAAACCTCCGCTTGCTGTCTGCGCTGTCTTCACTGCTGACAGGCCTGGGTGTGCACAGGCAAGTCTAGGCCAAGGAAACTGGGTGCTTGCATGCCGCTTGCTAGGAGGTCCTCCTAATGCATTCTGGTCTGGGGCACACACGCCCCTGGACCAGAAGCCTGCAAGGCAGCTGCAGCTTCACCATCCACAAAGTCCTGCAGCACTTGGCAGGGAGCCTTCTGCTATGCACAGCTTTCCCACTCCAAAGCCTTGCAGGAGTTCATGGATGCTCGGGCCTGCAGTGTTTTCCATCGGAGAGCTCTGGGTGCCCAAAACCTCCCCTGTGGCTTCCGAGCACCCTCCAACCCACATGCCCTTGGCACCCAGTCTGTTGCCGCAGGGTAGTCCTAAGCAAGACTCTCTAAGCTTTTGGAGCCAGCGTGCCTCCTGCTTGGAAAGCTCCTCAGGAACTCATTTGGAGCGAGGCTTCTGCTCCCATGCTTGTCGGCCAGCAGATGGTGCCAGCGCTCCACCAAAAAACTCTCTGCTTTGCCTTCAGCCAGGGTTCGCCTAGCTGAGCTCTCCTTGCCTCAAGCAGAAACTCCAGTGTGCATCCAGCCTACAGAAAGCAGAGTGCCTTTGCCTGAGCACTGCTATGTTGTGGCAGGTCCCCGAAGGCCTCCTAGGGCCTTCTCTCCCCTGACACAGTCGTGCCATTCAGCCCACCTGGCGAGCAATGGTCCACCTTGACAGGGCACACGGTGCAGCCTGGGTGTAGTTTCATGGTTGGGAAAGGGCAGATCCGGAAGCTGGGTGCCCACATGTGAATGGGGCCTGATGGCCGAGCTGTCATTCCCTGCTTGCGAAGCAGGAGCTCTTGGGCCTGCAAGCTGCATGCACATCCCCTCCCTGGCTGCCCTCTTGCTTCTCCTCTGCTGCCAAGCCTCTCTCCCCACACGTGTGTCTCATCGAAAGGAGCAGGATGCTTGCCATTCTTTGCAAGGAGCTCATCCCACAAGCCTCATTTCCTTGGAGGGGTCTGCGAAATGCTCCAGAGCCTCCAGAGGAGCTGCAGACTCTCCAAACAACAAGGGCAGCAGCCGAGTCTATGACAGCCTGCTGCATGGAGGGCTTCGATGGGAGAGTGCCATGCAACCCTGGCGGCGACTCTCTCTCACAGTGCTTTCCATGGGGAAACATTGTGTGTGCCAAGTGTCTCCTGTGTGCAGAAAATCTCTCCCCAGCACCAGAAGTGCAGGGAATCCTCTTTGGACACAGAGCAATGTTCTAGGAAGGCCTCCCATGGTGCGTGAGCCTCCACTTCCCCAACTGTCCAACTGCCTCAGGAACACATTTCTAGGGAGTGTGGGTCGCACAGGCAGGGCGGCTCGAGTGAGGAACGTGGATTGCAGGCAAAAGCCACTGCGCTGACCATTGCCCCTGGAAGTCGCAGCTGAAGGCTCTCTGCACCTGGCCCTAGCTGGAATGAGCCTGCAGCCTGGCCTCCAGTCCCAGGCTTGCCCTGGGCCCTGCTTGGTCAGGACCCATCCCAGCCTCAGCACGGCCACCCTAGGGCCTGTGCAGGCCTAGGCCACTGCCAGCCAGGAGGACCTCGTTGGAGCGCTGTTCATTCGAGAAGGACCCAGGGTGTTGCCTGTGTGTCTCTTGCCCTGCTGGGACGCTGCAGGTCCCGAGGCTGTGTGTGCACGTGGCCACTGGGGCCTGAGCACAAAACAGTCATGGCCCCACTTTCAAGCAGGACGCCTGCCAGCCCATAGCCGCCTGCCACCCCCCCTTGCTGTCTGCGTTGTCTTCACTGCTGGCAGGCTTCTGTGTGCACAGGCCAGTCTATGCCAAGGAAACGAGGTGCTTGCTCGCCCCTTGCTAGGAGCTCCTCCTAACGCATTGTGGACCGGGGCACACACGCCCCTAGACCAGAAGCCTGCAAGGCAGCTGCAGCTTCGCAATCCACAAAGGCCTGCAGCACTTGGCAGAGAGCCTTCTGCTATGGATACCTTTCCCTTCCAAAGCCTTGGAGGAGTTCATGGATGCTCGGCCCTGCAGCGTTTTCCATCGGAGAGCACTGGGTGCCCAAAGCCTCCCCTGTGGTTTCTGAGAACCTTCCAAAACACATGACCTTGGTACCCACTCTGTTGCCGGAGGGTAGTCCTAAGCAGAACTCTCGAAGCTTTTGGAGCCAGCGTGCCTCCTGCTTGGAAAGCTCCTCAGGAACTCATTTGGAGAGAGGCTTCTCCTCCCATGCTTGTCGGCCAACAGATGGTGCCAGCGCTCCACCAAAAAACTCTCTGCTTTGCCTTCAGCCATGGATAGCCTAGCTGAACTCTCTCTGCCTCAAGTAGATACTGCAGGGTTCTTCCAGCCTACAGAAAGCAGAGTGCTTTTGCCTGAGCACTGCTATGCCATGGCAGCTCCCTGAAGGCCTCCTAGGGCCTTCTGTCCCCTAACACAGTCGTGCCATTCATCCCATGCAGGGAGCAAAGTTCACCCTTGGCAGGGCTCAGGGTGCAGCCTGTGTGTGGTTTCATGGCTGGGAAAGGGCAGATCCACAAGCTGGGGGCCCACTTGTGAATGGGACCTGGTGGGCAGAGCCGGCATTCCCTGGCTGGGATGCAGGAGATCTGGGGCCTTCAAGCTGCATGCACATCCCCTCTCTGGCTGCCCCTCTTGCTTCTTCTCTGCTGCCAAGCCTCTCACACCACACGTGCGTCTCATTGCACGGAGCATGCTGCTTGCCCTTCTTCACAAGGACCTCAACTCACAAGCCTCATTTCCTCGAAGGGGAGTGACAATTGACCCAGAGCCTCCAGAGGAGCTGAAGTCTCTCCAGCCACCAAGGGAAGCAGCCAAATTGATGACAGCCTGCTGCATGGAGGGCTTCGATGGGAGAGTGCCATGCATCCCTGGCGGCGACTCTCTCTCACAGTGCTTTCCATGGGGAAACACTGTGCGTGCCAAGTGTCTCCTGTGTGCAGAAAATCTCTCCCCAGGGCCAGAGGTGCAGGGAACCGTCTTTGTACCCAGAGCAATGTTCTAGGCAGGCCTCCCATGCTGGGTGAGCCTCCACTTCCCCAACTGTCCAACTGCCTCAGGAACACACTTCTAGGGAGTGTGGGTCTGACAGGCAGGGCAGATCGAGTGAGGCTCATGGATTGCAGGCAAAAGCCACTGCGCTGACCATTCCCCCTGGAAGTCGCAGCTGAAGGCTCTCTGCACCAGGCCCTAGCTGGAATGAGCCTGCAGCCTGGCCTCCAGTCCCAGGCTTGCCCTGGGCCCTGCTAGGATGGGACCCATCCCAGCCTCAGCACGGCCTCCCTAGGGCCTGTGCAGGCCTAGGCCACTGCCAGCCAGCAGGACCTCGATGGATTACCATTCATTCGAGGAGGCCCCAGGGTGTTGCCTGTGTGTCTCTTGCCCTGCTGGGACGCTGCAGGTCCAGAGGCTGTGTGTGCACGTGGCCACTGGGGCCTGAGCACAAAACAGTCATGACCCCACTTGCAAGCAGGATGCCTGCTGGCCCTTAGCTGCCTGAAACCTCCGCTTGCTGTCTGCGCTGTCTTCACTGCTGACAGGCCTGGGTGTGCACAGGCAAGTCTAGGCCAAGGAAACTGGGTGCTTGCATGCCGCTTGCTAGGAGGTCCTCCTAATGCATTCTGGTCTGGGGCACACACGCCCCTGGACCAGAAGCCTGCAAGGCAGCTGCAGCTTCACCATCCACAAAGTCCTGCAGCACTTGGCAGGGAGCCTTCTGCTATGCACAGCTTTCCCACTCCAAAGCCTTGCAGGAGTTCATGGATGCTCGGGCCTGCAGTGTTTTCCATCGGAGAGCTCTGGGTGCCCAAAACCTCCCCTGTGGCTTCCGAGCACCCTCCAACCCACATGCCCTTGGCACCCAGTCTGTTGCCGCAGGGTAGTCCTAAGCAAGACTCTCTAAGCTTTTGGAGCCAGCGTGCCTCCTGCTTGGAAAGCTCCTCAGGAACTCATTTGGAGCGAGGCTTCTGCTCCCATGCTTGTCGGCCAGCAGATGGTGCCAGCGCTCCACCAAAAAACTCTCTGCTTTGCCTTCAGCCAGGGTTCGCCTAGCTGAGCTCTCCTTGCCTCAAGCAGAAACTCCAGTGTGCATCCAGCCTACAGAAAGCAGAGTGCCTTTGCCTGAGCACTGCTATGTTGTGGCAGGTCCCCGAAGGCCTCCTAGGGCCTTCTCTCCCCTGACACAGTCGTGCCATTCAGCCCACCTGGCGAGCAATGGTCCACCTTGACAGGGCACACGGTGCAGCCTGGGTGTAGTTTCATGGTTGGGAAAGGGCAGATCCGGAAGCTGGGTGCCCACATGTGAATGGGGCCTGATGGCCGAGCTGTCATTCCCTGCTTGCGAAGCAGGAGCTCTTGGGCCTGCAAGCTGCATGCACATCCCCTCCCTGGCTGCCCTCTTGCTTCTCCTCTGCTGCCAAGCCTCTCTCCCCACACGTGTGTCTCATCGAAAGGAGCAGGATGCTTGCCATTCTTTGCAAGGAGCTCATCCCACAAGCCTCATTTCCTTGGAGGGGTCTGCGAAATGCTCCAGAGCCTCCAGAGGAGCTGCAGACTCTCCAAACAACAAGGGCAGCAGCCGAGTCTATGACAGCCTGCTGCATGGAGGGCTTCGATGGGAGAGTGCCATGCAACCCTGGCGGCGACTCTCTCTCACAGTGCTTTCCATGGGGAAACATTGTGTGTGCCAAGTGTCTCCTGTGTGCAGAAAATCTCTCCCCAGCACCAGAAGTGCAGGGAATCCTCTTTGGACACAGAGCAATGTTCTAGGAAGGCCTCCCATGGTGCGTGAGCCTCCACTTCCCCAACTGTCCAACTGCCTCAGGAACACATTTCTAGGGAGTGTGGGTCGCACAGGCAGGGCGGCTCGAGTGAGGAACGTGGATTGCAGGCAAAAGCCACTGCGCTGACCATTGCCCCTGGAAGTCGCAGCTGAAGGCTCTCTGCACCTGGCCCTAGCTGGAATGAGCCTGCAGCCTGGCCTCCAGTCCCAGGCTTGCCCTGGGCCCTGCTTGGTCAGGACCCATCCCAGCCTCAGCACGGCCACCCTAGGGCCTGTGCAGGCCTAGGCCACTGCCAGCCAGGAGGACCTCGTTGGAGCGCTGTTCATTCGAGAAGGACCCAGGGTGTTGCCTGTGTGTCTCTTGCCCTGCTGGGACGCTGCAGGTCCCGAGGCTGTGTGTGCACGTGGCCACTGGGGCCTGAGCACAAAACAGTCATGGCCCCACTTTCAAGCAGGACGCCTGCCAGCCCATAGCCGCCTGCCACCCCCCCTTGCTGTCTGCGTTGTCTTCACTGCTGGCAGGCTTCTGTGTGCACAGGCCAGTCTATGCCAAGGAAACGAGGTGCTTGCTCGCCCCTTGCTAGGAGCTCCTCCTAACGCATTGTGGACCGGGGCACACACGCCCCTAGACCAGAAGCCTGCAAGGCAGCTGCAGCTTCGCAATCCACAAAGGCCTGCAGCACTTGGCAGAGAGCCTTCTGCTATGGATACCTTTCCCTTCCAAAGCCTTGGAGGAGTTCATGGATGCTCGGCCCTGCAGCGTTTTCCATCGGAGAGCACTGGGTGCCCAAAGCCTCCCCTGTGGTTTCTGAGAACCTTCCAAAACACATGACCTTGGTACCCACTCTGTTGCCGGAGGGTAGTCCTAAGCAGAACTCTCGAAGCTTTTGGAGCCAGCGTGCCTCCTGCTTGGAAAGCTCCTCAGGAACTCATTTGGAGAGAGGCTTCTCCTCCCATGCTTGTCGGCCAACAGATGGTGCCAGCGCTCCACCAAAAAACTCTCTGCTTTGCCTTCAGCCATGGATAGCCTAGCTGAACTCTCTCTGCCTCAAGTAGATACTGCAGGGTTCTTCCAGCCTACAGAAAGCAGAGTGCTTTTGCCTGAGCACTGCTATGCCATGGCAGCTCCCTGAAGGCCTCCTAGGGCCTTCTGTCCCCTAACACAGTCGTGCCATTCATCCCATGCAGGGAGCAAAGTTCACCCTTGGCAGGGCTCAGGGTGCAGCCTGTGTGTGGTTTCATGGCTGGGAAAGGGCAGATCCACAAGCTGGGGGCCCACTTGTGAATGGGACCTGGTGGGCAGAGCCGGCATTCCCTGGCTGGGATGCAGGAGATCTGGGGCCTTCAAGCTGCATGCACATCCCCTCTCTGGCTGCCCCTCTTGCTTCTTCTCTGCTGCCAAGCCTCTCACACCACACGTGCGTCTCATTGCACGGAGCATGCTGCTTGCCCTTCTTCACAAGGACCTCAACTCACAAGCCTCATTTCCTCGAAGGGGAGTGACAATTGACCCAGAGCCTCCAGAGGAGCTGAAGTCTCTCCAGCCACCAAGGGAAGCAGCCAAATTGATGACAGCCTGCTGCATGGAGGGCTTCGATGGGAGAGTGCCATGCATCCCTGGCGGCGACTCTCTCTCACAGTGCTTTCCATGGGGAAACACTGTGCGTGCCAAGTGTCTCCTGTGTGCAGAAAATCTCTCCCCAGGGCCAGAGGTGCAGGGAACCGTCTTTGTACCCAGAGCAATGTTCTAGGCAGGCCTCCCATGCTGGGTGAGCCTCCACTTCCCCAACTGTCCAACTGCCTCAGGAACACACTTCTAGGGAGTGTGGGTCTGACAGGCAGGGCAGATCGAGTGAGGCTCATGGATTGCAGGCAAAAGCCACTGCGCTGACCATTCCCCCTGGAAGTCGCAGCTGAAGGCTCTCTGCACCAGGCCCTAGCTGGAATGAGCCTGCAGCCTGGCCTCCAGTCCCAGGCTTGCCCTGGGCCCTGCTAGGATGGGACCCATCCCAGCCTCAGCACGGCCTCCCTAGGGCCTGTGCAGGCCTAGGCCACTGCCAGCCAGCAGGACCTCGATGGATTACCATTCATTCGAGGAGGCCCCAGGGTGTTGCCTGTGTGTCTCTTGCCCTGCTGGGACGCTGCAGGTCCAGAGGCTGTGTGTGCACGTGGCCACTGGGGCCTGAGCACAAAACAGTCATGACCCCACTTGCAAGCAGGATGCCTGCTGGCCCTTAGCTGCCTGAAACCTCCGCTTGCTGTCTGCACTGTCTTCACTGCTGACAGGCCTGGGTGTGCACAGGCAAGTCTAGGCCAAGGAAACTGGGTGCTTGCATGCCGCTTGCTAGGAGGTCCTCCTAATGCATTCTGGTCTGGGGCACACACGCCCCTGGACCAGAAGCCTGCAAGGCAGCTGCAGCTTCACCATCCACAAAGTCCTGCAGCACTTGGCAGGGAGCCTTCTGCTATGCACAGCTTTCCCACTCCAAAGCCTTGCAGGAGTTCATGGATGCTCGGGCCTGCAGTGTTTTCCATCGGAGAGCTCTGGGTGCCCAAAACCTCCCCTGTGGCTTCCGAGCACCCTCCAACCCACATGCCCTTGGCACCCAGTCTGTTGCCGCAGGGTAGTCCTAAGCAAGACTCTCTAAGCTTTTGGAGCCAGCGTGCCTCCTGCTTGGAAAGCTCCTCAGGAACTCATTTGGAGCGAGGCTTCTGCTCCCATGCTTGTCGGCCAGCAGATGGTGCCAGCGCTCCACCAAAAAACTCTCTGCTTTGCCTTCAGCCAGGGTTCGCCTAGCTGAGCTCTCCTTGCCTCAAGCAGAAACTCCAGTGTGCATCCAGCCTACAGAAAGCAGAGTGCCTTTGCCTGAGCACTGCTATGTTGTGGCAGGTCCCCGAAGGCCTCCTAGGGCCTTCTCTCCCCTGACACAGTCGTGCCATTCAGCCCACCTGGCGAGCAATGGTCCACCTTGACAGGGCACACGGTGCAGCCTGGGTGTAGTTTCATGGTTGGGAAAGGGCAGATCCGGAAGCTGGGTGCCCACATGTGAATGGGGCCTGATGGGCCGAGCTGTCATTCCCTGCTTGCGAAGCAGGAGCTCTTGGGCCTGCAAGCTGCATGCACATCCCCTCCCTGGCTGCCCTCTTGCTTCTCCTCTGCTGCCAAGCCTCTCTCCCCACACGTGTGTCTCATCGAAAGGAGCAGGATGCTTGCCATTCTTTGCAAGGAGCTCATCCCACAAGCCTCATTTCCTTGGAGGGGTCTGCGAAATGCTCCAGAGCCTCCAGAGGAGCTGCAGACTCTCCAAACAACAAGGGCAGCAGCCGAGTCTATGACAGCCTGCTGCATGGAGGGCTTCGATGGGAGAGTGCCATGCAACCCTGGCGGCGACTCTCTCTCACAGTGCTTTCCATGGGGAAACATTGTGTGTGCCAAGTGTCTCCTGTGTGCAGAAAATCTCTCCCCAGCACCAGAAGTGCAGGGAATCCTCTTTGGACACAGAGCAATGTTCTAGGAAGGCCTCCCATGGTGCGTGAGCCTCCACTTCCCCAACTGTCCAACTGCCTCAGGAACACATTTCTAGGGAGTGTGGGTCGCACAGGCAGGGCGGCTCAAGTGAGGAACGTGGATTGCAGGCAAAAGCCACTGCGCTGACCATTGCCCCTGGAAGTCGCAGCTGAAGGCTCTCTGCACCTGGCCCTAGCTGGAATGAGCCTGCAGCCTGGCCTCCAGTCCCAGGCTTGCCCTGGGCCCTGCTTGGTCAGGACCCATCCCAGCCTCAGCACGGCCACCCTAGGGCCTGTGCAGGCCTAGGCCACTGCCAGCCAGGAGGACCTCGTTGGAGCGCTGTTCATTCGAGAAGGACCCAGGGTGTTGCCTGTGTGTCTCTTGCCCTGCTGGGACGCTGCAGGTCCAGAGGCTGTGTGTGCACGTGGCCACTGGGGCCTGAGCACAAAACAGTCATGACCCCACTTGCAAGCTGGATGCCTGCTGGCCCTTAGCTGCCTGAAACCTCCGCTTGCTGTCTGCGCTGTCTTCACTGCTGACAGGCCTGGGTGTGCACAGGCAAGTCTAGGCCAAGGAAACTGGGTGCTTGCATGCCGCTTGCTAGGAGGTCCTCCTAATGCATTCTGGTCTGGGGCACACACGCCCCTGGACCAGAAGCCTGCAAGGCAGCTGCAGCTTCACCATCCACAAAGTCCTGCAGCACTTGGCAGGGAGCCTTCTGCTATGCACAGCTTTCCCACTCCAAAGCCTTGCAGGAGTTCATGGATGCTCGGGCCTGCAGTGTTTTCCATCGGAGAGCTCTGGGTGCCCAAAACCTCCCCTGTGGCTTCCGAGCACCCTCCAACCCACATGCCCTTGGCACCCAGTCTGTTGCCGCAGGGTAGTCCTAAGCAAGACTCTCTAAGCTTTTGGAGCCAGCGTGCCTCCTGCTTGGAAAGCTCCTCAGGAACTCATTTGGAGCGAGGCTTCTGCTCCCATGCTTGTCGGCCAGCAGATGGTGCCAGCGCTCCACCAAAAAACTCTCTGCTTTGCCTTCAGCCAGGGTTCGCCTAGCTGAGCTCTCCTTGCCTCAAGCAGAAACTCCAGTGTGCATCCAGCCTACAGAAAGCAGAGTGCCTTTGCCTGAGCACTGCTATGTTGTGGCAGGTCCCCGAAGGCCTCCTAGGGCCTTCTCTCCCCTGACACAGTCGTGCCATTCAGCCCACCTGGCGAGCAATGGTCCACCTTGACAGGGCACACGGTGCAGCCTGGGTGTAGTTTCATGGTTGGGAAAGGGCAGATCCGGAAGCTGGGTGCCCACATGTGAATGGGGCCTGATGGGCCGAGCTGTCATTCCCTGCTTGCGAAGCAGGAGCTCTTGGGCCTGCAAGCTGCATGCACATCCCCTCCCTGGCTGCCCTCTTGCTTCTCCTCTGCTGCCAAGCCTCTCTCCCCACACGTGTGTCTCATCGAAAGGAGCAGGATGCTTGCCATTCTTTGCAAGGAGCTCATCCCACAAGCCTCATTTCCTTGGAGGGGTCTGCGAAATGCTCCAGAGCCTCCAGAGGAGCTGCAGACTCTCCAAACAACAAGGGCAGCAGCCGAGTCTATGACAGCCTGCTGCATGGAGGGCTTCGATGGGAGAGTGCCATGCAACCCTGGCGGCGACTCTCTCTCACAGTGCTTTCCATGGGGAAACATTGTGTGTGCCAAGTGTCTCCTGTGTGCAGAAAATCTCTCCCCAGCACCAGAAGTGCAGGGAATCCTCTTTGGACACAGAGCAATGTTCTAGGAAGGCCTCCCATGGTGCGTGAGCCTCCACTTCCCCAACTGTCCAACTGCCTCAGGAACACATTTCTAGGGAGTGTGGGTCGCACAGGCAGGGCGGCTCGAGTGAGGAACGTGGATTGCAGGCAAAAGCCACTGCGCTGACCATTGCCCCTGGAAGTCGCAGCTGAAGGCTCTCTGCACCTGGCCCTAGCTGGAATGAGCCTGCAGCCTGGCCTCCAGTCCCAGGCTTGCCCTGGGCCCTGCTTGGTCAGGACCCATCCCAGCCTCAGCACGGCCACCCTAGGGCCTGTGCAGGCCTAGGCCACTGCCAGCCAGGAGGACCTCGTTGGAGCGCTGTTCATTCGAGAAGGACCCAGGGTGTTGCCTGTGTGTCTCTTGCCCTGCTGGGACGCTGCAGGTCCAGAGGCTGTGTGTGCACGTGGCCACTGGGGCCTGAGCACAAAACAGTCATGGCCCCACTTTGAAGCAGGACGCCTGCCAGCCCATAGCCGCCTGCCACCCCCCCTTGCTGTCTGCGTTGTCTTCACTGCTGGCAGGCTTCTGTGTGCACAGGCCAGTCTATGCCAAGGAAACGAGGTGCTTGCTCGCCCCTTGCTAGGAGCTCCTCCTAACGCATTGTGGACCGGGGCACACACGCCCCTAGACCAGAAGCCTGCAAGGCAGCTGCAGCTTCACAATCCACAAAGGCCTGCAGCACTTGGCAGAGAGCCTTCTGCTATGGATACCTTTCCCTTCCAAAGCCTTGGAGGAGTTCATGGATGCTCGGCCCTGCAGCGTTTTCCATCGGAGAGCACTGGGTGCCCAAAGCCTCCCCTGTGGTTTCTGAGAACCTTCCAAAACACATGACCTTGGTACCCACTCTGTTGCCGGAGGGTAGTCCTAAGCAGAACTCTCGAAGCTTTTGGAGCCAGCGTGCCTCCTGCTTGGAAAGCTCCTCAGGAACTCATTTGGAGAGAGGCTTCTCCTCCCATGCTTGTCGGCCAACAGATGGTGCCCGCGCTCCACCAAAAAACTCTCTGCTTTGCCTTCAGCCATGGATAGCCTAGCTGAACTCTCTCTGCCTCAAGTAGATACTGCAGGGTTCTTCCAGCCTACAGAAAGCAGAGTGCTTTTGCCTGAGCACTGCTATGCCATGGCAGCTCCCTGAAGGCCTCCTAGGGCCTTCTGTCCCCTAACACAGTCGTGCCATTCATCCCATGCGGGGAGCAAAGTTCACCCTTGGCAGGGCTCAGGGTGCAGCCTGTGTGTGGTTTCATGGCTGGGAAAGGGCAGATCCACAAGCTGGGGGCCCACTTGTGAATGGGACCTGGTGGGCAGAGCCGGCATTCCCTGGCTGGGATGCAGGAGATCTGGGGCCTTCAAGCTGCATGCACATCCCCTCTCTGGCTGCCCCTCTTGCTTCTTCTCTGCTGCCAAGCCTCTCACACCACACGTGCGTCTCATTGCACGGAGCATGCTGCTTGCCCTTCTTCACAAGGACCTCAACTCACAAGCCTCATTTCCTCGAAGGGGAGTGACAATTGACCCAGAGCCTCCAGAGGAGCTGAAGTCTCTCCAGCCACCAAGGGAAGCAGCCAAATTGATGACAGCCTGCTGCATGGAGGGCTTCGATGGGAGAGTGCCATGCATCCCTGGCGGCGACTCTCTCTCACAGTGCTTTCCATGGGGAAACACTGTGCGTGCCAAGTGTCTCCTGTGTGCAGAAAATCTCTCCCCAGGGCCAGAGGTGCAGGGAACCGTCTTTGTACCCAGAGCAATGTTCTAGGCAGGCCTCCCATGCTGGGTGAGCCTCCACTTCCCCAACTGTCCAACTGCCTCAGGAACACACTTCTAGGGAGTGTGGGTCTGACAGGCAGGGCAGATCGAGTGAGGCTCATGGATTGCAGGCAAAAGCCACTGCGCTGACCATTCCCCCTGGAAGTCGCAGCTGAAGGCTCTCTGCACCAGGCCCTAGCTGGAATGAGCCTGCAGCCTGGCCTCCAGTCCCAGGCTTGCCCTGGGCCCTGCTAGGATGGGACCCATCCCAGCCTCAGCACGGCCTCCCTAGGGCCTGTGCAGGCCTAGGCCACTGCCAGCCAGCAGGACCTCGATGGATTACCATTCATTCGAGGAGGCCCCAGGGTGTTGCCTGTGTGTCTCTTGCCCTGCTGGGACGCTGCAGGTCCAGAGGCTGTGTGTGCACGTGGCCACTGGGGCCTGAGCACAAAACAGTCATGACCCCACTTGCAAGCAGGATGCCTGCTGGCCCTTAGCTGCCTGAAACCTCCGCTTGCTGTCTGCGCTGTCTTCACTGCTGACAGGCCTGGGTGTGCACAGGCAAGTCTAGGCCAAGGAAACTGGGTGCTTGCATGCCGCTTGCTAGGAGGTCCTCCTAATGCATTCTGGTCTGGGGCACACACGCCCCTGGACCAGAAGCCTGCAAGGCAGCTGCAGCTTCACCATCCACAAAGTCCTGCAGCACTTGGCAGGGAGCCTTCTGCTATGCACAGCTTTCCCACTCCAAAGCCTTGCAGGAGTTCATGGATGCTCGGGCCTGCAGTGTTTTCCATCGGAGAGCTCTGGGTGCCCAAAACCTCCCCTGTGGCTTCCGAGCACCCTCCAACCCACATGCCCTTGGCACCCAGTCTGTTGCCGCAGGGTAGTCCTAAGCAAGACTCTCTAAGCTTTTGGAGCCAGCGTGCCTCCTGCTTGGAAAGCTCCTCAGGAACTCATTTGGAGCGAGGCTTCTGCTCCCATGCTTGTCGGCCAGCAGATGGTGCCAGCGCTCCACCAAAAAACTCTCTGCTTTGCCTTCAGCCAGGGTTCGCCTAGCTGAGCTCTCCTTGCCTCAAGCAGAAACTCCAGTGTGCATCCAGCCTACAGAAAGCAGAGTGCCTTTGCCTGAGCACTGCTATGTTGTGGCAGGTCCCCGAAGGCCTCCTAGGGCCTTCTCTCCCCTGACACAGTCGTGCCATTCAGCCCACCTGGCGAGCAATGGTCCACCTTGACAGGGCACACGGTGCAGCCTGGGTGTAGTTTCATGGTTGGGAAAGGGCAGATCCGGAAGCTGGGTGCCCACATGTGAATGGGGCCTGATGGGCCGAGCTGTCATTCCCTGCTTGCGAAACAGGAGCTCTGGGGCCTGCAAGCTGCATGCACATCCCCTCCCTGGCTGCCCTCTTGCTTCTCCTCTGCTGCCAAGCCTCTCTCCCCACACGTGTGTCTCATCGAAAGGAGCAGGATGCTTGCCATTCTTTGCAAGGAGCTCATCCCACAAGCCTCATTTCCTTGGAGGGGTCTGTGAAATGCTCCAGAGCCTCCAGAGGAGCTGCAGACTCTCCAAACAACAAGGGCAGCAGCCGAGTCTATGACAGCCTGCTGCATGGAGGGCTTCGATGGGAGAGTGCCATGCAACCCTGGCGGCGACTCTCTCTCACAGTGCTTTCCATGGGGAAACATTGTGTGTGCCAAGTGTCTCCTGTGTGCAGAAAATCTCTCCCCAGCACCAGAAGTGCAGGGAATCCTCTTTGGACACAGAGCAATGTTCTAGGAAGGCCTCCCATGGTGCGTGAGCCTCCACTTCCCCAACTGTCCAACTGCCTCAGGAACACATTTCTAGGGAGTGTGGGTCGCACAGGCAGGGCGGCTCGAGTGAGGAACGTGGATTGCAGGCAAAAGCCACTGCGCTGACCATTCCCCCTGGAAGTCGCAGCTGAAGGCTCTCTGCACCTGGCCCTAGCTGGAATGAGCCTGCAGCCTGGCCTCCAGTCCCAGGCTTGCCCTGGGCCCTGCTTGGTCAGGACCCATCCCAGCCTCAGCACGGCCACCCTAGGGCCTGTGCAGGCCTAGGCCACTGCCAGCCAGGAGGACCTCGTTGGAGCGCTGTTCATTCGAGAAGGACCCAGGGTGTTGCCTGTGTGTCTCTTGCCCTGCTGGGACGCTGCAGGTCCCGAGGCTGTGTGTGCACGTGGCCACTGGGGCCTGAGCACAAAACAGTCATGGCCCCACTTTCAAGCAGGACGCCTGCCAGCCCATAGCCGCCTGCCACCCCCCCTTGCTGTCTGCGTTGTCTTCACTGCTGGCAGGCTTCTGTGTGCACAGGCCAGTCTATGCCAAGGAAACGAGGTGCTTGCTCGCCCCTTGCTAGGAGCTCCTCCTAACGCATTGTGGACCGGGGCACACACGCCCCTAGACCAGAAGCCTGCAAGGCAGCTGCAGCTTCGCAATCCACAAAGGCCTGCAGCACTTGGCAGAGAGCCTTCTGCTATGGATACCTTTCCCTTCCAAAGCCTTGGAGGAGTTCATGGATGCTCGGCCCTGCAGCGTTTTCCATCGGAGAGCACTGGGTGCCCAAAGCCTCCCCTGTGGTTTCTGAGAACCTTCCAAAACACATGACCTTGGTACCCACTCTGTTGCCGGAGGGTAGTCCTAAGCAGAACTCTCGAAGCTTTTGGAGCCAGCGTGCCTCCTGCTTGGAAAGCTCCTCAGGAACTCATTTGGAGAGAGGCTTCTCCTCCCATGCTTGTCGGCCAACAGATGGTGCCAGCGCTCCACCAAAAAACTCTCTGCTTTGCCTTCAGCCATGGATATCCTAGCTGAACTCTCTCTGCCTCAAGTAGATACTGCAGGGTTCTTCCAGCCTACAGAAAGCAGAGTGCTTTTGCCTGAGCACTGCTATGCCATGGCAGCTCCCTGAAGGCCTCCTAGGGCCTTCTGTCCCCTAACACAGTCGTGCCATTCATCCCATGCGGGGAGCAAAGTTCACCCTTGGCAGGGCTCAGGGTGCAGCCTGTGTGTGGTTTCATGGCTGGGAAAGGGCAGATCCACAAGCTGGGGGCCCACTTGTGAATGGGACCTGGTGGGCAGAGCCGGCATTCCCTGGCTGGGATGCAGGAGATCTGGGGCCTTCAAGCTGCATGCACATCCCCTCTCTGGCTGCCCCTCTTGCTTCTTCTCTGCTGCCAAGCCTCTCACACCACACGTGCGTCTCATTGCACGGAGCATGCTGCTTGCCCTTCTTCACAAGGACCTCAACTCACAAGCCTCATTTCCTCGAAGGGGAGTGACAATTGACCCAGAGCCTCCAGAGGAGCTGAAGTCTCTCCAGCCACCAAGGGAAGCAGCCAAATTGATGACAGCCTGCTGCATGGAGGGCTTTGATGGGAGAGTGCCATGCATCCCTGGCGGCGACTCTCTCTCACAGTGCTTTCCATGGGGAAACACTGTGCGTGCCAAGTGTCTCCTGTGTGCAGAAAATCTCTCCCCAGGGCCAGAGGTGCAGGGAACCGTCTTTGTACCCAGAGCAATGTTCTAGGCAGGCCTCCCATGCTGGGTGAGCCTCCACTTCCCCAACTGTCCAACTGCCTCAGGAACACACTTCTAGGGAGTGTGGGTCTGACAGGCAGGGCAGATCGAGTGAGGCTCATGGATTGCAGGCAAAAGCCACTGCGCTGACCATTCCCCCTGGAAGTCGCAGCTGAAGGCTCTCTGCACCAGGCCCTAGCTGGAATGAGCCTGCAGCCTGGCCTCCAGTCCCAGGCTTGCCCTGGGCCCTGCTAGGATGGGACCCATCCCAGCCTCAGCACGGCCTCCCTAGGGCCTGTGCAGGCCTAGGCCACTGCCAGCCAGCAGGACCTCGATGGATTACCATTCATTCGAGGAGGCCCCAGGGTGTTGCCTGTGTGTCTCTTGCCCTGCTGGGACGCTGCAGGTCCAGAGGCTGTGTGTGCACGTGGCCACTGGGGCCTGAGCACAAAACAGTCATGACCCCACTTGCAAGCAGGATGCCTGCTGGCCCTTAGCTGCCTGAAACCTCCGCTTGCTGTCTGCGCTGTCTTCACTGCTGACAGGCCTGGGTGTGCACAGGCAAGTCTAGGCCAAGGAAACTGGGTGCTTGCATGCCGCTTGCTAGGAGGTCCTCCTAATGCATTCTGGTCTGGGGCACACACGCCCCTGGACCAGAAGCCTGCAAGGCAGCTGCAGCTTCACCATCCACAAAGTCCTGCAGCACTTGGCAGGGAGCCTTCTGCTATGCACAGCTTTCCCACTCCAAAGCCTTGCAGGAGTTCATGGATGCTCGGGCCTGCAGTGTTTTCCATCGGAGAGCTCTGGGTGCCCAAAACCTCCCCTGTGGCTTCCGAGCACCCTCCAACCCACATGCCCTTGGCACCCAGTCTGTTGCCGCAGGGTAGTCCTAAGCAAGACTCTCTAAGCTTTTGGAGCCAGCGTGCCTCCTGCTTGGAAAGCTCCTCAGGAACTCATTTGGAGCGAGGCTTCTGCTCCCATGCTTGTCGGCCAGCAGATGGTGCCAGCGCTCCACCAAAAAACTCTCTGCTTTGCCTTCAGCCAGGGTTCGCCTAGCTGAGCTCTCCTTGCCTCAAGCAGAAACTCCAGTGTGCATCCAGCCTACAGAAAGCAGAGTGCCTTTGCCTGAGCACTGCTATGTTGTGGCAGGTCCCCGAAGGCCTCCTAGGGCCTTCTCTCCCCTGACACAGTCGTGCCATTCAGCCCACCTGGCGAGCAATGGTCCACCTTGACAGGGCACACGGTGCAGCCTGGGTGTAGTTTCATGGTTGGGAAAGGGCAGATCCGGAAGCTGGGTGCCCACATGTGAATGGGGCCTGATGGGCCGAGCTGTCATTCCCTGCTTGCGAAACAGGAGCTCTGGGGCCTGCAAGCTGCATGCACATCCCCTCCCTGGCTGCCCTCTTGCTTCTCCTCTGCTGCCAAGCCTCTCTCCCCACACGTGTGTCTCATCGAAAGGAGCAGGATGCTTGCCATTCTTTGCAAGGAGCTCATCCCACAAGCCTCATTTCCTTGGAGGGGTCTGCGAAATGCTCCAGAGCCTCCAGAGGAGCTGCAGACTCTCCAAACAACAAGGGCAGCAGCCGAGTCTATGACAGCCTGCTGCATGGAGGGCTTCGATGGGAGAGTGCCATGCAACCCTGGCGGCGACTCTCTCTCACAGTGCTTTCCATGGGGAAACATTGTGTGTGCCAAGTGTCTCCTGTGTGCAGAAAATCTCTCCCCAGCACCAGAAGTGCAGGGAATCCTCTTTGGACACAGAGCAATGTTCTAGGAAGGCCTCCCATGGTGCGTGAGCCTCCACTTCCCCAACTGTCCAACTGCCTCAGGAACACATTTCTAGGGAGTGTGGGTCGCACAGGCAGGGCGGCTCGAGTGAGGAACGTGGATTGCAGGCAAAAGCCACTGCGCTGACCATTCCCCCTGGAAGTCGCAGCTGAAGGCTCTCTGCACCTGGCCCTAGCTGGAATGAGCCTGCAGCCTGGCCTCCAGTCCCAGGCTTGCCCTGGGCCCTGCTTGGTCAGGACCCATCCCAGCCTCAGCACGGCCACCCTAGGGCCTGTGCAGGCCTAGGCCACTGCCAGCCAGGAGGACCTCGTTGGAGCGCTGTTCATTCGAGAAGGACCCAGGGTGTTGCCTGTGTGTCTCTTGCCCTGCTGGGACGCTGCAGGTCCCGAGGCTGTGTGTGCACGTGGCCACTGGGGCCTGAGCACAAAACAGTCATGGCCCCACTTTCAAGCAGGACGCCTGCCAGCCCATAGCCGCCTGCCACCCCCCCTTGCTGTCTGCGTTGTCTTCACTGCTGGCAGGCTTCTGTGTGCACAGGCCAGTCTATGCCAAGGAAACGAGGTGCTTGCTCGCCCCTTGCTAGGAGCTCCTCCTAACGCATTGTGGACCGGGGCACACACGCCCCTAGACCAGAAGCCTGCAAGGCAGCTGCAGCTTCGCAATCCACAAAGGCCTGCAGCACTTGGCAGAGAGCCTTCTGCTATGGATACCTTTCCCTTCCAAAGCCTTGGAGGAGTTCATGGATGCTCGGCCCTGCAGCGTTTTCCATCGGAGAGCACTGGGTGCCCAAAGCCTCCCCTGTGGTTTCTGAGAACCTTCCAAAACACATGACCTTGGTACCCACTCTGTTGCCGGAGGGTAGTCCTAAGCAGAACTCTCGAAGCTTTTGGAGCCAGCGTGCCTCCTGCTTGGAAAGCTCCTCAGGAACTCATTTGGAGAGAGGCTTCTCCTCCCATGCTTGTCGGCCAACAGATGGTGCCAGCGCTCCACCAAAAAACTCTCTGCTTTGCCTTCAGCCATGGATAGCCTAGCTGAACTCTCTCTGCCTCAAGTAGATACTGCAGGGTTCTTCCAGCCTACAGAAAGCAGAGTGCTTTTGCCTGAGCACTGCTATGCCATGGCAGCTCCCTGAAGGCCTCCTAGGGCCTTCTGTCCCCTAACACAGTCGTGCCATTCATCCCATGCGGGGAGCAAAGTTCACCCTTGGCAGGGCTCAGGGTGCAGCCTGTGTGTGGTTTCATGGCTGGGAAAGGGCAGATCCACAAGCTGGGGGCCCACTTGTGAATGGGACCTGGTGGGCAGAGCCGGCATTCCCTGGCTGGGATGCAGGAGATCTGGGGCCTTCAAGCTGCATGCACATCCCCTCTCTGGCTGCCCCTCTTGCTTCTTCTCTGCTGCCAAGCCTCTCACACCACACGTGCGTCTCATTGCACGGAGCATGCTGCTTGCCCTTCTTCACAAGGACCTCAACTCACAAGCCTCATTTCCTCGAAGGGGAGTGACAATTGACCCAGAGCCTCCAGAGGAGCTGAAGTCTCTCCAGCCACCAAGGGAAGCAGCCAAATTGATGACAGCCTGCTGCATGGAGGGCTTCGATGGGAGAGTGCCATGCATCCCTGGCGGCGACTCTCTCTCACAGTGCTTTCCATGGGGAAACACTGTGCGTGCCAAGTGTCTCCTGTGTGCAGAAAATCTCTCCCCAGGGCCAGAGGTGCAGGGAACCGTCTTTGTACCCAGAGCAATGTTCTAGGCAGGCCTCCCATGCTGGGTGAGCCTCCACTTCCCCAACTGTCCAACTGCCTCAGGAACACACTTCTAGGGAGTGTGGGTCTGACAGGCAGGGCAGATCGAGTGAGGCTCATGGATTGCAGGCAAAAGCCACTGCGCTGACCATTCCCCCTGGAAGTCGCAGCTGAAGGCTCTCTGCACCAGGCCCTAGCTGGAATGAGCCTGCAGCCTGGCCTCCAGTCCCAGGCTTGCCCTGGGCCCTGCTAGGATGGGACCCATCCCAGCCTCAGCACGGCCTCCCTAGGGCCTGTGCAGGCCTAGGCCACTGCCAGCCAGCAGGACCTCGATGGATTACCATTCATTCGAGGAGGCCCCAGGGTGTTGCCTGTGTGTCTCTTGCCCTGCTGGGACGCTGCAGGTCCAGAGGCTGTGTGTGCACGTGGCCACTGGGGCCTGAGCACAAAACAGTCATGACCCCACTTGCAAGCAGGATGCCTGCTGGCCCTTAGCTGCCTGAAACCTCCGCTTGCTGTCTGCGCTGTCTTCACTGCTGACAGGCCTGGGTGTGCACAGGCAAGTCTAGGCCAAGGAAACTGGGTGCTTGCATGCCGCTTGCTAGGAGGTCCTCCTAATGCATTCTGGTCTGGGGCACACACGCCCCTGGACCAGAAGCCTGCAAGGCAGCTGCAGCTTCACCATCCACAAAGTCCTGCAGCACTTGGCAGGGAGCCTTCTGCTATGCACAGCTTTCCCACTCCAAAGCCTTGCAGGAGTTCATGGATGCTCGGGCCTGCAGTGTTTTCCATCGGAGAGCTCTGGGTGCCCAAAACCTCCCCTGTGGCTTCCGAGCACCCTCCAACCCACATGCCCTTGGCACCCAGTCTGTTGCCGCAGGGTAGTCCTAAGCAAGACTCTCTAAGCTTTTGAAGCCAGCGTGCCTCCTGCTTGGAAAGCTCCTCAGGAACTCATTTGGAGCGAGGCTTCTGCTCCCATGCTTGTCGGCCAGCAGATGGTGCCAGCGCTCCACCAAAAAACTCTCTGCTTTGCCTTCAGCCAGGGTTCGCCTAGCTGAGCTCTCCTTGCCTCAAGCAGAAACTCCAGTGTGCATCCAGCCTACAGAAAGCAGAGTGCCTTTGCCTGAGCACTGCTATGTTGTGGCAGGTCCCCGAAGGCCTCCTAGGGCCTTCTCTCCCCTGACACAGTCGTGCCATTCAGCCCACCTGGCGAGCAATGGTCCACCTTGACAGGGCACACGGTGCAGCCTGGGTGTAGTTTCATGGTTGGGAAAGGGCAGATCCGGAAGCTGGGTGCCCACATGTGAATGGGGCCTGATGGGCCGAGCTGTCATTCCCTGCTTGCGAAGCAGGAGCTCTTGGGCCTGCAAGCTGCATGCACATCCCCTCCCTGGCTGCCCTCTTGCTTCTCCTCTGCTGCCAAGCCTCTCTCCCCACACGTGTGTCTCATCGAAAGGAGCAGGATGCTTGCCATTCTTTGCAAGGAGCTCATCCCACAAGCCTCATTTCCTTGGAGGGGTCTGCGAAATGCTCCAGAGCCTCCAGAGGAGCTGCAGACTCTCCAAACAACAAGGGCAGCAGCCGAGTCTATGACAGCCTGCTGCATGGAGGGCTTCGATGGGAGAGTGCCATGCAACCCTGGCGGCGACTCTCTCTCACAGTGCTTTCCATGGGGAAACATTGTGTGTGCCAAGTGTCTCCTGTGTGCAGAAAATCTCTCCCCAGCACCAGAAGTGCAGGGAATCCTCTTTGGACACAGAGCAATGTTCTAGGAAGGCCTCCCATGGTGCGTGAGCCTCCACTTCCCCAACTGTCCAACTGCCTCAGGAACACATTTCTAGGGAGTGTGGGTCGCACAGGCAGGGCGGCTCGAGTGAGGAACGTGGATTGCAGGCAAAAGCCACTGCGCTGACCATTGCCCCTGGAAGTCGCAGCTGAAGGCTCTCTGCACCTGGCCCTAGCTGGAATGAGCCTGCAGCCTGGCCTCCAGTCCCAGGCTTGCCCTGGGCCCTGCTTGGTCAGGACCCATCCCAGCCTCAGCACGGCCACCCTAGGGCCTGTGCAGGCCTAGGCCACTGCCAGCCAGGAGGACCTCGTTGGAGCGCTGTTCATTCGAGAAGGACCCAGGGTGTTGCCTGTGTGTCTCTTGCCCTGCTGGGACGCTGCAGGTCCAGAGGCTGTGTGTGCACGTGGCCACTGGGCCCTGAGCACAAAACAGTCATGGCCCCACTTTGAAGCAGGACGCCTGCCAGCCCATAGCCGCCTGCCACCCCCCCTTGCTGTCTGCGTTGTCTTCACTGCTGGCAGGCTTCTGTGTGCACAGGCCAGTCTATGCCAAGGAAACGAGGTGCTTGCTCGCCCCTTGCTAGGAGCTCCTCCTAACGCATTGTGGACCGG
The DNA here is from genome assembly GCF_030028045.1 of Hippopotamus amphibius kiboko. NCBI lineage: Eukaryota > Metazoa > Chordata > Mammalia > Artiodactyla > Hippopotamidae > Hippopotamus > Hippopotamus amphibius. The sequence goes on along the minus strand of NC_080187.1, from coordinate 121,003,748 downwards.
GGCACACACGCCCCTAGACCAGAAGCCTGCAAGGCAGCTGCAGCTTCACAATCCACAAAGGCCTGCAGCACTTGGCAGAGAGCCTTCTGCTATGGATACCTTTCCCTTCCAAAGCCTTGGAGGAGTTCATGGATGCTCGGCCCTGCAGCGTTTTCCATCGGAGAGCACTGGGTGCCCAAAGCCTCCCCTGTGGTTTCTGAGAACCTTCCAAAACACATGACCTTGGTACCCACTCTGTTGCCGGAGGGTAGTCCTAAGCAGAACTCTCGAAGCTTTTGGAGCCAGCGTGCCTCCTGCTTGGAAAGCTCCTCAGGAACTCATTTGGAGAGAGGCTTCTCCTCCCATGCTTGTCGGCCAACAGATGGTGCCCGCGCTCCACCAAAAAACTCTCTGCTTTGCCTTCAGCCATGGATAGCCTAGCTGAACTCTCTCTGCCTCAAGTAGATACTGCAGGGTTCTTCCAGCCTACAGAAAGCAGAGTGCTTTTGCCTGAGCACTGCTATGCCATGGCAGCTCCCTGAAGGCCTCCTAGGGCCTTCTGTCCCCTAACACAGTCGTGCCATTCATCCCATGCGGGGAGCAAAGTTCACCCTTGGCAGGGCTCAGGGTGCAGCCTGTGTGTGGTTTCATGGCTGGGAAAGGGCAGATCCACAAGCTGGGGGCCCACTTGTGAATGGGACCTGGTGGGCAGAGCCGGCATTCCCTGGCTGGGATGCAGGAGATCTGGGGCCTTCAAGCTGCATGCACATCCCCTCTCTGGCTGCCCCTCTTGCTTCTTCTCTGCTGCCAAGCCTCTCACACCACACGTGCGTCTCATTGCACGGAGCATGCTGCTTGCCCTTCTTCACAAGGACCTCAACTCACAAGCCTCATTTCCTCGAAGGGGAGTGACAATTGACCCAGAGCCTCCAGAGGAGCTGAAGTCTCTCCAGCCACCAAGGGAAGCAGCCAAATTGATGACAGCCTGCTGCATGGAGGGCTTCGATGGGAGAGTGCCATGCATCCCTGGCGGCGACTCTCTCTCACAGTGCTTTCCATGGGGAAACACTGTGCGTGCCAAGTGTCTCCTGTGTGCAGAAAATCTCTCCCCAGGGCCAGAGGTGCAGGGAACCATCTTTGTACCCAGAGCAATGTTCTAGGCAGGCCTCCCATGCTGGGTGAGCCTCCACTTCCCCAACTGTCCAACTGCCTCAGGAACACACTTCTAGGGAGTGTGGGTCTGACAGGCAGGGCAGATCGAGTGAGGCTCATGGATTGCAGGCAAAAGCCACTGCGCTGACCATTCCCCCTGGAAGTCGCAGCTGAAGGCTCTCTGCACCAGGCCCTAGCTGGAATGAGCCTGCAGCCTGGCCTCCAGTCCCAGGCTTGCCCTGGGCCCTGCTAGGATGGGACCCATCCCAGCCTCAGCACGGCCTCCCTAGGGCCTGTGCAGGCCTAGGCCACTGCCAGCCAGCAGGACCTCGATGGATTACCATTCATTCGAGGAGGCCCCAGGGTGTTGCCTGTGTGTCTCTTGCCCTGCTGGGACGCTGCAGGTCCAGAGGCTGTGTGTGCACGTGGCCACTGGGGCCTGAGCACAAAACAGTCATGACCCCACTTGCAAGCAGGATGCCTGCTGGCCCTTAGCTGCCTGAAACCTCCGCTTGCTGTCTGCGCTGTCTTCACTGCTGACAGGCCTGGGTGTGCACAGGCAAGTCTAGGCCAAGGAAACTGGGTGCTTGCATGCCGCTTGCTAGGAGGTCCTCCTAATGCATTCTGGTCTGGGGCACACACGCCCCTGGACCAGAAGCCTGCAAGGCAGCTGCAGCTTCACCATCCACAAAGTCCTGCAGCACTTGGCAGGGAGCCTTCTGCTATGCACAGCTTTCCCACTCCAAAGCCTTGCAGGAGTTCATGGATGCTCGGGCCTGCAGTGTTTTCCATCGGAGAGCTCTGGGTGCCCAAAACCTCCCCTGTGGCTTCCGAGCACCCTCCAACCCACATGCCCTTGGCACCCAGTCTGTTGCCGCAGGGTAGTCCTAAGCAAGACTCTCTAAGCTTTTGGAGCCAGCGTGCCTCCTGCTTGGAAAGCTCCTCAGGAACTCATTTGGAGCGAGGCTTCTGCTCCCATGCTTGTCGGCCAGCAGATGGTGCCAGCGCTCCACCAAAAAACTCTCTGCTTTGCCTTCAGCCAGGGTTCGCCTAGCTGAGCTCTCCTTGCCTCAAGCAGAAACTCCAGTGTGCATCCAGCCTACAGAAAGCAGAGTGCCTTTGCCTGAGCACTGCTATGTTGTGGCAGGTCCCCGAAGGCCTCCTAGGGCCTTCTCTCCCCTGACACAGTCGTGCCATTCAGCCCACCTGGCGAGCAATGGTCCACCTTGACAGGGCACACGGTGCAGCCTGGGTGTAGTTTCATGGTTGGGAAAGGGCAGATCCGGAAGCTGGGTGCCCACATGTGAATGGGGCCTGATGGGCCGAGCTGTCATTCCCTGCTTGCGAAACAGGAGCTCTGGGGCCTGCAAGCTGCATGCACATCCCCTCCCTGGCTGCCCTCTTGCTTCTCCTCTGCTGCCAAGCCTCTCTCCCCACACGTGTGTCTCATCGAAAGGAGCAGGATGCTTGCCATTCTTTGCAAGGAGCTCATCCCACAAGCCTCATTTCCTTGGAGGGGTCTGCGAAATGCTCCAGAGCCTCCAGAGGAGCTGCAGACTCTCCAAACAACAAGGGCAGCAGCCGAGTCTATGACAGCCTGCTGCATGGAGGGCTTCGATGGGAGAGTGCCATGCAACCCTGGCGGCGACTCTCTCTCACAGTGCTTTCCATGGGGAAACATTGTGTGTGCCAAGTGTCTCCTGTGTGCAGAAAATCTCTCCCCAGCACCAGAAGTGCAGGGAATCCTCTTTGGACACAGAGCAATGTTCTAGGAAGGCCTCCCATGGTGCGTGAGCCTCCACTTCCCCAACTGTCCAACTGCCTCAGGAACACATTTCTAGGGAGTGTGGGTCGCACAGGCAGGGCGGCTCGAGTGAGGAACGTGGATTGCAGGCAAAAGCCACTGCGCTGACCATTCCCCCTGGAAGTCGCAGCTGAAGGCTCTCTGCACCTGGCCCTAGCTGGAATGAGCCTGCAGCCTGGCCTCCAGTCCCAGGCTTGCCCTGGGCCCTGCTTGGTCAGGACCCATCCCAGCCTCAGCACGGCCACCCTAGGGCCTGTGCAGGCCTAGGCCACTGCCAGCCAGGAGGACCTCGTTGGAGCGCTGTTCATTCGAGAAGGACCCAGGGTGTTGCCTGTGTGTCTCTTGCCCTGCTGGGACGCTGCAGGTCCCGAGGCTGTGTGTGCACGTGGCCACTGGGGCCTGAGCACAAAACAGTCATGGCCCCACTTTCAAGCAGGACGCCTGCCAGCCCATAGCCGCCTGCCACCCCCCCTTGCTGTCTGCGTTGTCTTCACTGCTGGCAGGCTTCTGTGTGCACAGGCCAGTCTATGCCAAGGAAACGAGGTGCTTGCTCGCCCCTTGCTAGGAGCTCCTCCTAACGCATTGTGGACCGGGGCACACACGCCCCTAGACCAGAAGCCTGCAAGGCAGCTGCAGCTTCGCAATCCACAAAGGCCTGCAGCACTTGGCAGAGAGCCTTCTGCTATGGATACCTTTCCCTTCCAAAGCCTTGGAGGAGTTCATGGATGCTCGGCCCTGCAGCGTTTTCCATCGGAGAGCACTGGGTGCCCAAAGCCTCCCCTGTGGTTTCTGAGAACCTTCCAAAACACATGACCTTGGTACCCACTCTGTTGCCGGAGGGTAGTCCTAAGCAGAACTCTCGAAGCTTTTGGAGCCAGCGTGCCTCCTGCTTGGAAAGCTCCTCAGGAACTCATTTGGAGAGAGGCTTCTCCTCCCATGCTTGTCGGCCAACAGATGGTGCCAGCGCTCCACCAAAAAACTCTCTGCTTTGCCTTCAGCCATGGATAGCCTAGCTGAACTCTCTCTGCCTCAAGTAGATACTGCAGGGTTCTTCCAGCCTACAGAAAGCAGAGTGCTTTTGCCTGAGCACTGCTATGCCATGGCAGCTCCCTGAAGGCCTCCTAGGGCCTTCTGTCCCCTAACACAGTCGTGCCATTCATCCCATGCGGGGAGCAAAGTTCACCCTTGGCAGGGCTCAGGGTGCAGCCTGTGTGTGGTTTCATGGCTGGGAAAGGGCAGATCCACAAGCTGGGGGCCCACTTGTGAATGGGACCTGGTGGGCAGAGCCGGCATTCCCTGGCTGGGATGCAGGAGATCTGGGGCCTTCAAGCTGCATGCACATCCCCTCTCTGGCTGCCCCTCTTGCTTCTTCTCTGCTGCCAAGCCTCTCACACCACACGTGCGTCTCATTGCACGGAGCATGCTGCTTGCCCTTCTTCACAAGGACCTCAACTCACAAGCCTCATTTCCTCGAAGGGGAGTGACAATTGACCCAGAGCCTCCAGAGGAGCTGAAGTCTCTCCAGCCACCAAGGGAAGCAGCCAAATTGATGACAGCCTGCTGCATGGAGGGCTTCGATGGGAGAGTGCCATGCATCCCTGGCGGCGACTCTCTCTCACAGTGCTTTCCATGGGGAAACACTGTGCGTGCCAAGTGTCTCCTGTGTGCAGAAAATCTCTCCCCAGGGCCAGAGGTGCAGGGAACCGTCTTTGTACCCAGAGCAATGTTCTAGGCAGGCCTCCCATGCTGGGTGAGCCTCCACTTCCCCAACTGTCCAACTGCCTCAGGAACACACTTCTAGGGAGTGTGGGTCTGACAGGCAGGGCAGATCGAGTGAGGCTCATGGATTGCAGGCAAAAGCCACTGCGCTGACCATTCCCCCTGGAAGTCGCAGCTGAAGGCTCTCTGCACCAGGCCCTAGCTGGAATGAGCCTGCAGCCTGGCCTCCAGTCCCAGGCTTGCCCTGGGCCCTGCTAGGATGGGACCCATCCCAGCCTCAGCACGGCCTCCCTAGGGCCTGTGCAGGCCTAGGCCACTGCCAGCCAGCAGGACCTCGATGGATTACCATTCATTCGAGGAGGCCCCAGGGTGTTGCCTGTGTGTCTCTTGCCCTGCTGGGACGCTGCAGGTCCAGAGGCTGTGTGTGCACGTGGCCACTGGGGCCTGAGCACAAAACAGTCATGACCCCACTTGCAAGCAGGATGCCTGCTGGCCCTTAGCTGCCTGAAACCTCCGCTTGCTGTCTGCGCTGTCTTCACTGCTGACAGGCCTGGGTGTGCACAGGCAAGTCTAGGCCAAGGAAACTGGGTGCTTGCATGCCGCTTGCTAGGAGGTCCTCCTAATGCATTCTGGTCTGGGGCACACACGCCCCTGGACCAGAAGCCTGCAAGGCAGCTGCAGCTTCACCATCCACAAAGTCCTGCAGCACTTGGCAGGGAGCCTTCTGCTATGCACAGCTTTCCCACTCCAAAGCCTTGCAGGAGTTCATGGATGCTCGGGCCTGCAGTGTTTTCCATCGGAGAGCTCTGGGTGCCCAAAACCTCCCCTGTGGCTTCCGAGCACCCTCCAACCCACATGCCCTTGGCACCCAGTCTGTTGCCGCAGGGTAGTCCTAAGCAAGACTCTCTAAGCTTTTGGAGCCAGCGTGCCTCCTGCTTGGAAAGCTCCTCAGGAACTCATTTGGAGCGAGGCTTCTGCTCCCATGCTTGTCGGCCAGCAGATGGTGCCAGCGCTCCACCAAAAAACTCTCTGCTTTGCCTTCAGCCAGGGTTCGCCTAGCTGAGCTCTCCTTGCCTCAAGCAGAAACTCCAGTGTGCATCCAGCCTACAGAAAGCAGAGTGCCTTTGCCTGAGCACTGCTATGTTGTGGCAGGTCCCCGAAGGCCTCCTAGGGCCTTCTCTCCCCTGACACAGTCGTGCCATTCAGCCCACCTGGCGAGCAATGGTCCACCTTGACAGGGCACACGGTGCAGCCTGGGTGTAGTTTCATGGTTGGGAAAGGGCAGATCCGGAAGCTGGGTGCCCACATGTGAATGGGGCCTGATGGGCCGAGCTGTCATTCCCTGCTTGCGAAGCAGGAGCTCTTGGGCCTGCAAGCTGCATGCACATCCCCTCCCTGGCTGCCCTCTTGCTTCTCCTCTGCTGCCAAGCCTCTCTCCCCACACGTGTGTCTCATCGAAAGGAGCAGGATGCTTGCCATTCTTTGCAAGGAGCTCATCCCACAAGCCTCATTTCCTTGGAGGGGTCTGCGAAATGCTCCAGAGCCTCCAGAGGAGCTGCAGACTCTCCAAACAACAAGGGCAGCAGCCGAGTCTATGACAGCCTGCTGCATGGAGGGCTTCGATGGGAGAGTGCCATGCAACCCTGGCGGCGACTCTCTCTCACAGTGCTTTCCATGGGGAAACATTGTGTGTGCCAAGTGTCTCCTGTGTGCAGAAAATCTCTCCCCAGCACCAGAAGTGCAGGGAATCCTCTTTGGACACAGAGCAATGTTCTAGGAAGGCCTCCCATGGTGCGTGAGCCTCCACTTCCCCAACTGTCCAACTGCCTCAGGAACACATTTCTAGGGAGTGTGGGTCGCACAGGCAGGGCGGCTCAAGTGAGGAACGTGGATTGCAGGCAAAAGCCACTGCGCTGACCATTGCCCCTGGAAGTCGCAGCTGAAGGCTCTCTGCACCTGGCCCTAGCTGGAATGAGCCTGCAGCCTGGCCTCCAGTCCCAGGCTTGCCCTGGGCCCTGCTTGGTCAGGACCCATCCCAGCCTCAGCACGGCCACCCTAGGGCCTGTGCAGGCCTAGGCCACTGCCAGCCAGGAGGACCTCGTTGGAGCGCTGTTCATTCGAGAAGGACCCAGGGTGTTGCCTGTGTGTCTCTTGCCCTGCTGGGACGCTGCAGGTCCAGAGGCTGTGTGTGCACGTGGCCACTGGGGCCTGAGCACAAAACAGTCATGGCCCCACTTTCAAGCAGGACGCCTGCCAGCCCATAGCCGCCTGCCACCCCCCCTTGCTGTCTGCATTGTCTTCACTGCTGGCAGGCTTCTGTGTGCACAGGCCAGTCTATGCCAAGGAAACGAGGTGCTTGCTCGCCCCTTGCTAGGAGCTCCTCCTAACGCATTGTGGACCGGGGCACACACGCCCCTAGACCAGAAGCCTGCAAGGCAGCTGCAGCTTCGCAATCCACAAAGGCCTGCAGCACTTGGCAGAGAGCCTTCTGCTATGGATACCTTTCCCTTCCAAAGCCTTGGAGGAGTTCATGGATGCTCGGCCCTGCAGCGTTTTCCATCGGAGAGCACTGGGTGCCCAAAGCCTCCCCTGTGGTTTCTGAGAACCTTCCAAAACACATGACCTTGGTACCCACTCTGTTGCCGGAGGGTAGTCCTAAGCAGAACTCTCGAAGCTTTTGGAGCCAGCGTGCCTCCTGCTTGGAAAGCTCCTCAGGAACTCATTTGGAGAGAGGCTTCTCCTCCCATGCTTGTCGGCCAACAGATGGTGCCCGCGCTCCACCAAAAAACTCTCTGCTTTGCCTTCAGCCATGGATAGCCTAGCTGAACTCTCTCTGCCTCAAGTAGATACTGCAGGGTTCTTCCAGCCTACAGAAAGCAGAGTGCTTTTGCCTGAGCACTGCTATGCCATGGCAGCTCCCTGAAGGCCTCCTAGGGCCTTCTGTCCCCTAACACAGTCGTGCCATTCATCCCATGCGGGGAGCAAAGTTCACCCTTGGCAGGGCTCAGGGTGCAGCCTGTGTGTGGTTTCATGGCTGGGAAAGGGCAGATCCACAAGCTGGGGGCCCACTTGTGAATGGGACCTGGTGGGCAGAGCCGGCATTCCCTGGCTGGGATGCAGGAGATCTGGGGCCTTCAAGCTGCATGCACATCCCCTCTCTGGCTGCCCGTCTTGCTTCTTCTCTGCTGCCAAGCCTCTCACACCACACGTGCGTCTCATTGCACGGAGCATGCTGCTTGCCCTTCTTCACAAGGACCTCAACTCACAAGCCTCATTTCCTCGAAGGGGAGTGACAATTGACCCAGAGCCTCCAGAGGAGCTGAAGTCTCTCCAGCCACCAAGGGAAGCAGCCAAATTGATGACAGCCTGCTGCATGGAGGGCTTCGATGGGAGAGTGCCATGCATCCCTGGCGGCGACTCTCTCTCACAGTGCTTTCCATGGGGAAACACTGTGCGTGCCAAGTGTCTCCTGTGTGCAGAAAATCTCTCCCCAGGGCCAGAGGTGCAGGGAACCGTCTTTGTACCCAGAGCAATGTTCTAGGCAGGCCTCCCATGCTGGGTGAGCCTCCACTTCCCCAACTGTCCAACTGCCTCAGGAACACACTTCTAGGGAGTGTGGGTCTGACAGGCAGGGCAGATCGAGTGAGGCTCATGGATTGCAGGCAAAAGCCACTGCGCTGACCATTCCCCCTGGAAGTCGCAGCTGAAGGCTCTCTGCACCAGGCCCTAGCTGGAATGAGCCTGCAGCCTGGCCTCCAGTCCCAGGCTTGCCCTGGGCCCTGCTAGGATGGGACCCATCCCAGCCTCAGCACGGCCTCCCTAGGGCCTGTGCAGGCCTAGGCCACTGCCAGCCAGCAGGACCTCGATGGATTACCATTCATTCGAGGAGGCCCCAGGGTGTTGCCTGTGTGTCTCTTGCCCTGCTGGGACGCTGCAGGTCCAGAGGCTGTGTGTGCACGTGGCCACTGGGGCCTGAGCACAAAACAGTCATGACCCCACTTGCAAGCAGGATGCCTGCTGGCCCTTAGCTGCCTGAAACCTCCGCTTGCTGTCTGCGCTGTCTTCACTGCTGACAGGCCTGGGTGTGCACAGGCAAGTCTAGGCCAAGGAAACTGGGTGCTTGCATGCCGCTTGCTAGGAGGTCCTCCTAATGCATTCTGGTCTGGGGCACACACGCCCCTGGACCAGAAGCCTGCAAGGCAGCTGCAGCTTCACCATCCACAAAGTCCTGCAGCACTTGGCAGGGAGCCTTCTGCTATGCACAGCTTTCCCACTCCAAAGCCTTGCAGGAGTTCATGGATGCTCGGGCCTGCAGTGTTTTCCATCGGAGAGCTCTGGGTGCCCAAAACCTCCCCTGTGGCTTCCGAGCACCCTCCAACCCACATGCCCTTGGCACCCAGTCTGTTGCCGCAGGGTAGTCCTAAGCAAGACTCTCTAAGCTTTTGAAGCCAGCGTGCCTCCTGCTTGGAAAGCTCCTCAGGAACTCATTTGGAGCGAGGCTTCTGCTCCCATGCTTGTCGGCCAGCAGATGGTGCCAGCGCTCCACCAAAAAACTCTCTGCTTTGCCTTCAGCCAGGGTTCGCCTAGCTGAGCTCTCCTTGCCTCAAGCAGAAACTCCAGTGTGCATCCAGCCTACAGAAAGCAGAGTGCCTTTGCCTGAGCACTGCTATGTTGTGGCAGGTCCCCGAAGGCCTCCTAGGGCCTTCTCTCCCCTGACACAGTCGTGCCATTCAGCCCACCTGGCGAGCAATGGTCCACCTTGACAGGGCACACGGTGCAGCCTGGGTGTAGTTTCATGGTTGGGAAAGGGCAGATCCGGAAGCTGGGTGCCCACATGTGAATGGGGCCTGATGGGCCGAGCTGTCATTCCCTGCTTGCGAAGCAGGAGCTCTTGGGCCTGCAAGCTGCATGCACATCCCCTCCCTGGCTGCCCTCTTGCTTCTCCTCTGCTGCCAAGCCTCTCTCCCCACACGTGTGTCTCATCGAAAGGAGCAGGATGCTTGCCATTCTTTGCAAGGAGCTCATCCCACAAGCCTCATTTCCTTGGAGGGGTCTGCGAAATGCTCCAGAGCCTCCAGAGGAGCTGCAGACTCTCCAAACAACAAGGGCAGCAGCCGAGTCTATGACAGCCTGCTGCATGGAGGGCTTCGATGGGAGAGTGCCATGCAACCCTGGCGGCGACTCTCTCTCACAGTGCTTTCCATGGGGAAACATTGTGTGTGCCAAGTGTCTCCTGTGTGCAGAAAATCTCTCCCCAGCACCAGAAGTGCAGGGAATCCTCTTTGGACACAGAGCAATGTTCTAGGAAGGCCTCCCATGGTGCGTGAGCCTCCACTTCCCCAACTGTCCAACTGCCTCAGGAACAGATTTCTAGGGAGTGTGGGTCGCACAGGCAGGGCGGCTCGAGTGAGGAACGTGGATTGCAGGCAAAAGCCACTGCGCTGACCATTCCCCCTGGAAGTCGCAGCTGAAGGCTCTCTGCACCTGGCCCTAGCTGGAATGAGCCTGCAGCCTGGCCTCCAGTCCCAGGCTTGCCCTGGGCCCTGCTTGGTCAGGACCCATCCCAGCCTCAGCACGGCCACCCTAGGGCCTGTGCAGGCCTAGGCCACTGCCAGCCAGGAGGACCTTGTTGGAGCGCTGTTCATTCGAGAAGGACCCAGGGTGTTGCCTGTGTGTCTCTTGCCCTGCTGGGACGCTGCAGGTCCAGAGGCTGTGTGTGCACGTGGCCACTGGGGCCTGAGCACAAAACAGTCATGGCCCCACTTTGAAGCAGGACGCCTGCCAGCCCATAGCCGCCTGCCACCCCCCCTTGCTGTCTGCGTTGTCTTCACTGCTGGCAGGCTTCTGTGTGCACAGGCCAGTCTATGCCAAGGAAACGAGGTGCTTGCTCGCCCCTTGCTAGGAGCTCCTCCTAACGCATTGTGGACCGGGGCACACACGCCCCTAGACCAGAAGCCTGCAAGGCAGCTGCAGCTTCGCAATCCACAAAGGCCTGCAGCACTTGGCAGAGAGCCTTCTGCTATGGATACCTTTCCCTTCCAAAGCCTTGGAGGAGTTCATGGATGCTCGGCCCTGCAGCGTTTTCCATCAGAGAGCACTGGGTGCCCAAAGCCTCCCCTGTGGTTTCTGAGAACCTTCCAAAACACATGACCTTGGTACCCACTCTGTTGCCGGAGGGTAGTCCTAAGCAGAACTCTCGAAGCTTTTGGAGCCAGCGTGCCTCCTGCTTGGAAAGCTCCTCAGGAACTCATTTGGAGAGAGGCTTCTCCTCCCATGCTTGTCGGCCAACAGATGGTGCCCGCGCTCCACCAAAAAACTCTCTGCTTTGCCTTCAGCCATGGATAGCCTAGCTGAACTCTCTCTGCCTCAAGTAGATACTGCAGGGTTCTTCCAGCCTACAGAAAGCAGAGTGCTTTTGCCTGAGCACTGCTATGCCATGGCAGCTCCCTGAAGGCCTCCTAGGGCCTTCTGTCCCCTAACACAGTCGTGCCATTCATCCCATGCGGGGAGCAAAGTTCACCCTTGGCAGGGCTCAGGGTGCAGCCTGTGTGTGGTTTCATGGCTGGGAAAGGGCAGATCCACAAGCTGGGGGCCCACTTGTGAATGGGACCTGGTGGGCAGAGCCGGCATTCCCTGGCTGGGATGCAGGAGATCTGGGGCCTTCAAGCTGCATGCACATCCCCTCTCTGGCTGCCCCTCTTGCTTCTTCTCTGCTGCCAAGCCTCTCACACCACACGTGCGTCTCATTGCACGGAGCATGCTGCTTGCCCTTCTTCACAAGGACCTCAACTCACAAGCCTCATTTCCTCGAAGGGGAGTGACAATTGACCCAGAGCCTCCAGAGGAGCTGAAGTCTCTCCAGCCACCAAGGGAAGCAGCCAAATTGATGACAGCCTGCTGCATGGAGGGCTTCGATGGGAGAGTGCCATGCATCCCTGGCGGCGACTCTCTCTCACAGTGCTTTCCATGGGGAAACACTGTGCGTGCCAAGTGTCTCCTGTGTGCAGAAAATCTCTCCCCAGGGCCAGAGGTGCAGGGAACCGTCTTTGTACCCAGAGCAATGTTCTAGGCAGGCCTCCCATGCTGGGTGAGCCTCCACTTCCCCAACTGTCCAACTGCCTCAGGAACACACTTCTAGGGAGTGTGGGTCTGACAGGCAGGGCAGATCGAGTGAGGCTCATGGATTGCAGGCAAAAGCCACTGCGCTGACCATTCCCCCTGGAAGTCGCAGCTGAAGGCTCTCTGCACCAGGCCCTAGCTGGAATGAGCCTGCAGCCTGGCCTCCAGTCCCAGGCTTGCCCTGGGCCCTGCTAGGATGGGACCCATCCCAGCCTCAGCACGGCCTCCCTAGGGCCTGTGCAGGCCTAGGCCACTGCCAGCCAGCAGGACCTCGATGGATTACCATTCATTCGAGGAGGCCCCAGGGTGTTGCCTGTGTGTCTCTTGCCCTGCTGGGACGCTGCAGGTCCAGAGGCTGTGTGTGCACGTGGCCACTGGGGCCTGAGCACAAAACAGTCATGACCCCACTTGCAAGCAGGATGCCTGCTGGCCCTTAGCTGCCTGAAACCTCCGCTTGCTGTCTGCGCTGTCTTCACTGCTGACAGGCCTGGGTGTGCACAGGCAAGTCTAGGCCAAGGAAACTGGGTGCTTGCATGCCGCTTGCTAGGAGGTCCTCCTAATGCATTCTGGTCTGGGGCACACACGCCCCTGGACCAGAAGCCTGCAAGGCAGCTGCAGCTTCACCATCCACAAAGTCCTGCAGCACTTGGCAGGGAGCCTTCTGCTATGCACAGCTTTCCCACTCCAAAGCCTTGCAGGAGTTCATGGATGCTCGGGCCTGCAGTGTTTTCCATCGGAGAGCTCTGGGTGCCCAAAACCTCCCCTGTGGCTTCCGAGCACCCTCCAACCCACATGCCCTTGGCACCCAGTCTGTTGCCGCAGGGTAGTCCTAAGCAAGACTCTCTAAGCTTTTGGAGCCAGCGTGCCTCCTGCTTGGAAAGCTCCTCAGGAACTCATTTGGAGCGAGGCTTCTGCTCCCATGCTTGTCGGCCAGCAGATGGTGCCAGCGCTCCACCAAAAAACTCTCTGCTTTGCCTTCAGCCAGGGTTCGCCTAGCTGAGCTCTCCTTGCCTCAAGCAGAAACTCCAGTGTGCATCCAGCCTACAGAAAGCAGAGTGCCTTTGCCTGAGCACTGCTATGTTGTGGCAGGTCCCCGAAGGCCTCCTAGGGCCTTCTCTCCCCTGACACAGTCGTGCCATTCAGCCCACCTGGCGAGCAATGGTCCACCTTGACAGGGCACACGGTGCAGCCTGGGTGTAGTTTCATGGTTGGGAAAGGGCAGATCCGGAAGCTGGGTGCCCACATGTGAATGGGGCCTGATGGGCCGAGCTGTCATTCCCTGCTTGCGAAACAGGAGCTCTGGGGCCTGCAAGCTGCATGCACATCCCCTCCCTGGCTGCCCTCTTGCTTCTCCTCTGCTGCCAAGCCTCTCTCCCCACACGTGTGTCTCATCGAAAGGAGCAGGATGCTTGCCATTCTTTGCAAGGAGCTCATCCCACAAGCCTCATTTCCTTGGAGGGGTCTGCGAAATGCTCCAGAGCCTCCAGAGGAGCTGCAGACTCTCCAAACAACAAGGGCAGCAGCCGAGTCTATGACAGCCTGCTGCATGGAGGGCTTCGATGGGAGAGTGCCATGCAACCCTGGCGGCGACTCTCTCTCACAGTGCTTTCCATGGGGAAACATTGTGTGTGCCAAGTGTCTCCTGTGTGCAGAAAATCTCTCCCCAGCACCAGAAGTGCAGGGAATCCTCTTTGGACACAGAGCAATGTTCTAGGAAGGCCTCCCATGGTGCGTGAGCCTCCACTTCCCCAACTGTCCAACTGCCTCAGGAACACATTTCTAGGGAGTGTGGGTCGCACAGGCAGGGCGGCTCGAGTGAGGAACGTGGATTGCAGGCAAAAGCCACTGCGCTGACCATTCCCCCTGGAAGTCGCAGCTGAAGGCTCTCTGCACCTGGCCCTAGCTGGAATGAGCCTGCAGCCTGGCCTCCAGTCCCAGGCTTGCCCTGGGCCCTGCTTGGTCAGGACCCATCCCAGCCTCAGCACGGCCACCCTAGGGCCTGTGCAGGCCTAGGCCACTGCCAGCCAGGAGGACCTCGTTGGAGCGCTGTTCATTCGAGAAGGACCCAGGGTGTTGCCTGTGTGTCTCTTGCCCTGCTGGGACGCTGCAGGTCCCGAGGCTGTGTGTGCACGTGGCCACTGGGGCCTGAGCACAAAACAGTCATGGCCCCACTTTCAAGCAGGACGCCTGCCAGCCCATAGCCGCCTGCCACCCCCCCTTGCTGTCTGCGTTGTCTTCACTGCTGGCAGGCTTCTGTGTGCACAGGCCAGTCTATGCCAAGGAAACGAGGTGCTTGCTCGCCCCTTGCTAGGAGCTCCTCCTAACGCATTGTGGACCGGGGCACACACGCCCCTAGACCAGAAGCCTGCAAGGCAGCTGCAGCTTCGCAATCCACAAAGGCCTGCAGCACTTGGCAGAGAGCCTTCTGCTATGGATACCTTTCCCATCCAAAGCCTTGGAGGAGTTCATGGATGCTCGGCCCTGCAGCGTTTTCCATCGGAGAGCACTGGGTGCCCAAAGCCTCCCCTGTGGTTTCTGAGAACCTTCCAAAACACATGACCTTGGTACCCACTCTGTTGCCGGAGGGTAGTCCTAAGCAGAACTCTCGAAGCTTTTGGAGCCAGCGTGCCTCCTGCTTGGAAAGCTCCTCAGGAACTCATTTGGAGAGAGGCTTCTCCTCCCATGCTTGTCGGCCAACAGATGGTGCCCGCGCTCCACCAAAAAACTCTCTGCTTTGCCTTCAGCCATGGATAGCCTAGCTGAACTCTCTCTGCCTCAAGTAGATACTGCAGGGTTCTTCCAGCCTACAGAAAGCAGAGTGCTTTTGCCTGAGCACTGCTATGCCATGGCAGCTCCCTGAAGGCCTCCTAGGGCCTTCTGTCCCCTAACACAGTCGTGCCATTCATCCCATGCGGGGAGCAAAGTTCACCCTTGGCAGGGCTCAGGGTGCAGCCTGTGTGTGGTTTCATGGCTGGGAAAGGGCAGATCCACAAGCTGGGGGCCCACTTGTGAATGGGACCTGGTGGGCAGAGCCGGCATTCCCTGGCTGGGATGCAGGAGATCTGGGGCCTTCAAGCTGCATGCACATCCCCTCTCTGGCTGCCCCTCTTGCTTCTTCTCTGCTGCCAAGCCTCTCACACCACACGTGCGTCTCATTGCACGGAGCATGCTGCTTGCCCTTCTTCACAAGGACCTCAACTCACAAGCCTCATTTCCTCGAAGGGGAGTGACAATTGACCCAGAGCCTCCAGAGGAGCTGAAGTCTCTCCAGCCACCAAGGGAAGCAGCCAAATTGATGACAGCCTGCTGCATGGAGGGCTTCGATGGGAGAGTGCCATGCATCCCTGGCGGCGACTCTCTCTCACAGTGCTTTCCATGGGGAAACACTGTGCGTGCCAAGTGTCTCCTGTGTGCAGAAAATCTCTCCCCAGGGCCAGAGGTGCAGGGAACCGTCTTTGTACCCAGAGCAATGTTCTAGGCAGGCCTCCCATGCTGGGTGAGCCTCCACTTCCCCAACTGTCCAACTGCCTCAGGAACACACTTCTAGGGAGTGTGGGTCTGACAGGCAGGGCAGATCGAGTGAGGCTCATGGATTGCAGGCAAAAGCCACTGCGCTGACCATTCCCCCTGGAAGTCGCAGCTGAAGGCTCTCTGCACCAGGCCCTAGCTGGAATGAGCCTGCAGCCTGGCCTCCAGTCCCAGGCTTGCCCTGGGCCCTGCTAGGATGGGACCCATCCCAGCCTCAGCACGGCCTCCCTAGGGCCTGTGCAGGCCTAGGCCACTGCCAGCCAGCAGGACCTCGATGGATTACCATTCATTCGAGGAGGCCCCAGGGTGTTGCCTGTGTGTCTCTTGCCCTGCTGGGACGCTGCAGGTCCAGAGGCTGTGTGTGCACGTGGCCACTGGGGCCTGAGCACAAAACAGTCATGACCCCACTTGCAAGCAGGATGCCTGCTGGCCCTTAGCTGCCTGAAACCTCCGCTTGCTGTCTGCGCTGTCTTCACTGCTGACAGGCCTGGGTGTGCACAGGCAAGTCTAGGCCAAGGAAACTGGGTGCTTGCATGCCGCTTGCTAGGAGGTCCTCCTAATGCATTCTGGTCTGGGGCACACACGCCCCTGGACCAGAAGCCTGCAAGGCAGCTGCAGCTTCACCATCCACAAAGTCCTGCAGCACTTGGCAGGGAGCCTTCTGCTATGCACAGCTTTCCCACTCCAAAGCCTTGCAGGAGTTCATGGATGCTCGGGCCTGCAGTGTTTTCCATCGGAGAGCTCTGGGTGCCCAAAACCTCCCCTGTGGCTTCCGAGCACCCTCCAACCCACATGCCCTTGGCACCCAGTCTGTTGCCGCAGGGTAGTCCTAAGCAAGACTCTCTAAGCTTTTGGAGCCAGCGTGCCTCCTGCTTGGAAAGCTCCTCAGGAACTCATTTGGAGCGAGGCTTCTGCTCCCATGCTTGTCGGCCAGCAGATGGTGCCAGCGCTCCACCAAAAAACTCTCTGCTTTGCCTTCAGCCAGGGTTCGCCTAGCTGAGCTCTCCTTGCCTCAAGCAGAAACTCCAGTGTGCATCCAGCCTACAGAAAGCAGAGTGCCTTTGCCTGAGCACTGCTATGTTGTGGCAGGTCCCCGAAGGCCTCCTAGGGCCTTCTCTCCCCTGACACAGTCGTGCCATTCAGCCCACCTGGCGAGCAATGGTCCACCTTGACAGGGCACACGGTGCAGCCTGGGTGTAGTTTCATGGTTGGGAAAGGGCAGATCCGGAAGCTGGGTGCCCACATGTGAATGGGGCCTGATGGGCCGAGCTGTCATTCCCTGCTTGCGAAACAGGAGCTCTGGGGCCTGCAAGCTGCATGCACATCCCCTCCCTGGCTGCCCTCTTGCTTCTCCTCTGCTGCCAAGCCTCTCTCCCCACACGTGTGTCTCATCGAAAGGAGCAGGATGCTTGCCATTCTTTGCAAGGAGCTCATCCCACAAGCCTCATTTCCTTGGAGGGGTCTGCGAAATGCTCCAGAGCCTCCAGAGGAGCTGCAGACTCTCCAAACAACAAGGGCAGCAGCCGAGTCTATGACAGCCTGCTGCATGGAGGGCTTCGATGGGAGAGTGCCATGCAACCCTGGCGGCGACTCTCTCTCACAGTGCTTTCCATGGGGAAACATTGTGTGTGCCAAGTGTCTCCTGTGTGCAGAAAATCTCTCCCCAGCACCAGAAGTGCAGGGAATCCTCTTTGGACACAGAGCAATGTTCTAGGAAGGCCTCCCATGGTGCGTGAGCCTCCACTTCCCCAACTGTCCAACTGCCTCAGGAACACATTTCTAGGGAGTGTGGGTCGCACAGGCAGGGCGGCTCGAGTGAGGAACGTGGATTGCAGGCAAAAGCCACTGCGCTGACCATTCCCCCTGGAAGTCGCAGCTGAAGGCTCTCTGCACCTGGCCCTAGCTGGAATGAGCCTGCAGCCTGGCCTCCAGTCCCAGGCTTGCCCTGGGCCCTGCTTGGTCAGGACCCATCCCAGCCTCAGCACGGCCACCCTAGGGCCTGTGCAGGCCTAGGCCACTGCCAGCCAGGAGGACCTCGTTGGAGCGCTGTTCATTCGAGAAGGACCCAGGGTGTTGCCTGTGTGTCTCTTGCCCTGCTGGGACGCTGCAGGTCCCGAGGCTGTGTGTGCACGTGGCCACTGGGGCCTGAGCACAAAACAGTCATGGCCCCACTTTCAAGCAGGACGCCTGCCAGCCCATAGCCGCCTGCCACCCCCCCTTGCTGTCTGCGTTGTCTTCACTGCTGGCAGGCTTCTGTGTGCACAGGCCAGTCTATGCCAAGGAAACGAGGTGCTTGCTCGCCCCTTGCTAGGAGCTCCTCCTAACGCATTGTGGACCGGGGCACACACGCCCCTAGACCAGAAGCCTGCAAGGCAGCTGCAGCTTCGCAATCCACAAAGGCCTGCAGCACTTGGCAGAGAGCCTTCTGCTATGGATACCTTTCCCTTCCAAAGCCTTGGAGGAGTTCATGGATGCTCGGCCCTGCAGCGTTTTCCATCGGAGAGCACTGGGTGCCCAAAGCCTCCCCTGTGGTTTCTGAGAACCTTCCAAAACACATGACCTTGGTACCCACTCTGTTGCCGGAGGGTAGTCCTAAGCAGAACTCTCGAAGCTTTTGGAGCCAGCGTGCCTCCTGCTTGGAAAGCTCCTCAGGAACTCATTTGGAGAGAGGCTTCTCCTCCCATGCTTGTCGGCCAACAGATGGTGCCAGCGCTCCACCAAAAAACTCTCTGCTTTGCCTTCAGCCATGGATAGCCTAGCTGAACTCTCTCTGCCTCAAGTAGATACTGCAGGGTTCTTCCAGCCTACAGAAAGCAGAGTGCTTTTGCCTGAGCACTGCTATGCCATGGCAGCTCCCTGAAGGCCTCCTAGGGCCTTCTGTCCCCTAACACAGTCGTGCCATTCATCCCATGCGGGGAGCAAAGTTCACCCTTGGCAGGGCTCAGGGTGCAGCCTGTGTGTGGTTTCATGGCTGGGAAAGGGCAGATCCACAAGCTGGGGGCCCACTTGTGAATGGGACCTGGTGGGCAGAGCCGGCATTCCCTGGCTGGGATGCAGGAGATCTGGGGCCTTCAAGCTGCATGCACATCCCCTCTCTGGCTGCCCCTCTTGCTTCTTCTCTGCTGCCAAGCCTCTCACACCACACGTGCGTCTCATTGCACGGAGCATGCTGCTTGCCCTTCTTCACAAGGACCTCAACTCACAAGCCTCATTTCCTCGAAGGGGAGTGACAATTGACCCAGAGCCTCCAGAGGAGCTGAAGTCTCTCCAGCCACCAAGGGAAGCAGCCAAATTGATGACAGCCTGCTGCATGGAGGGCTTCGATGGGAGAGTGCCATGCATCCCTGGCGGCGACTCTCTCTCACAGTGCTTTCCATGGGGAAACACTGTGCGTGCCAAGTGTCTCCTGTGTGCAGAAAATCTCTCCCCAGGGCCAGAGGTGCAGGGAACCGTCTTTGTACCCAGAGCAATGTTCTAGGCAGGCCTCCCATGCTGGGTGAGCCTCCACTTCCCCAACTGTCCAACTGCCTCAGGAACACACTTCTAGGGAGTGTGGGTCTGACAGGCAGGGCAGATCGAGTGAGGCTCATGGATTGCAGGCAAAAGCCACTGCGCTGACCATTCCCCCTGGAAGTCGCAGCTGAAGGCTCTCTGCACCAGGCCCTAGCTGGAATGAGCCTGCAGCCTGGCCTCCAGTCCCAGGCTTGCCCTGGGCCCTGCTAGGATGGGACCCATCCCAGCCTCAGCACGGCCTCCCTAGGGCCTGTGCAGGCCTAGGCCACTGCCAGCCAGCAGGACCTCGATGGATTACCATTCATTCGAGGAGGCCCCAGGGTGTTGCCTGTGTGTCTCTTGCCCTGCTGGGACGCTGCAGGTCCAGAGGCTGTGTGTGCACGTGGCCACTGGGGCCTGAGCACAAAACAGTCATGACCCCACTTGCAAGCAGGATGCCTGCTGGCCCTTAGCTGCCTGAAACCTCCGCTTGCTGTCTGCGCTGTCTTCACTGCTGACAGGCCTGGGTGTGCACAGGCAAGTCTAGGCCAAGGAAACTGGGTGCTTGCATGCCGCTTGCTAGGAGGTCCTCCTAATGCATTCTGGTCTGGGGCACACACGCCCCTGGACCAGAAGCCTGCAAGGCAGCTGCAGCTTCACCATCCACAAAGTCCTGCAGCACTTGGCAGGGAGCCTTCTGCTATGCACAGCTTTCCCACTCCAAAGCCTTGCAGGAGTTCATGGATGCTCGGGCCTGCAGTGTTTTCCATCGGAGAGCTCTGGGTGCCCAAAACCTCCCCTGTGGCTTCCGAGCACCCTCCAACCCACATGCCCTTGGCACCCAGTCTGTTGCCGCAGGGTAGTCCTAAGCAAGACTCTCTAAGCTTTTGGAGCCAGCGTGCCTCCTGCTTGGAAAGCTCCTCAGGAACTCATTTGGAGCGAGGCTTCTGCTCCCATGCTTGTCGGCCAGCAGATGGTGCCAGCGCTCCACCAAAAAACTCTCTGCTTTGCCTTCAGCCAGGGTTCGCCTAGCTGAGCTCTCCTTGCCTCAAGCAGAAACTCCAGTGTGCATCCAGCCTACAGAAAGCAGAGTGCCTTTGCCTGAGCACTGCTATGTTGTGGCAGGTCCCCGAAGGCCTCCTAGGGCCTTCTCTCCCCTGACACAGTCGTGCCATTCAGCCCACCTGGCGAGCAATGGTCCACCTTGACAGGGCACACGGTGCAGCCTGGGTGTAGTTTCATGGTTGGGAAAGGGCAGATCCGGAACCTGGGTGCCCACATGTGAATGGGGCCTGATGGGCCGAGCTGTCATTCCCTGCTTGCGAAACAGGAGCTCTGGGGCCTGCAAGCTGCATGCACATCCCCTCCCTGGCTGCCCTCTTGCTTCTCCTCTGCTGCCAAGCCTCTCTCCCCACACGTGTGTCTCATCGAAAGGAGCAGGATGCTTGCCATTCTTTGCAAGGAGCTCATCCCACAAGCCTCATTTCCTTGGAGGGGTCTGCGAAATGCTCCAGAGCCTCCAGAGGAGCTGCAGACTCTCCAAACAACAAGGGCAGCAGCCGAGTCTATGACAGCCTGCTGCATGGAGGGCTTCGATGGGAGAGTGCCATGCAACCCTGGCGGCGACTCTCTCTCACAGTGCTTTCCATGGGGAAACATTGTGTGTGCCAAGTGTCTCCTGTGTGCAGAAAATCTCTCCCCAGCACCAGAAGTGCAGGGAATCCTCTTTGGACACAGAGCAATGTTCTAGGAAGGCCTCCCATGGTGCGTGAGCCTCCACTTCCCCAACTGTCCAACTGCCTCAGGAACACATTTCTAGGGAGTGTGGGTCGCACAGGCAGGGCGGCTCGAGTGAGGAACGTGGATTGCAGGCAAAAGCCACTGCGCTGACCATTCCCCCTGGAAGTCGCAGCTGAAGGCTCTCTGCACCTGGCCCTAGCTGGAATGAGCCTGCAGCCTGGCCTCCAGTCCCAGGCTTGCCCTGGGCCCTGCTTGGTCAGGACCCATCCCAGCCTCAGCACGGCCACCCTAGGGCCTGTGCAGGCCTAGGCCACTGCCAGCCAGGAGGACCTCGTTGGAGCGCTGTTCATTCGAGAAGGACCCAGGGTGTTGCCTGTGTGTCTCTTGCCCTGCTGGGACGCTGCAGGTCCAGAGGCTGTGTGTGCACGTGGCCACTGGGGCCTGAGCACAAAACAGTCATGGCCCCACTTTCAAGCAGGACGCCTGCCAGCCCATAGCCGCCTGCCACCCCCCCTTGCTGTCTGCGTTGTCTTCACTGCTGGCAGGCTTCTGTGTGCACAGGCCAGTCTATGCCAAGGAAACGAGGTGCTTGCTCGCCCCTTGCTAGGAGCTCCTCCTAACGCATTGTGGACCGGGGCACACACGCCCCTAGACCAGAAGCCTGCAAGGCAGCTGCAGCTTCGCAATCCACAAAGGCCTGCAGCACTTGGCAGAGAGCCTTCTGCTATGGATACCTTTCCCTTCCAAAGCCTTGGAGGAGTTCATGGATGCTCGGCCCTGCAGCGTTTTCCATCGGAGAGCACTGGGTGCCCAAAGCCTCCCCTGTGGTTTCTGAGAACCTTCCAAAACACATGACCTTGGTACCCACTCTGTTGCCGCAGGGTAGTCCTAAGCAGAACTCTCGAAGCTTTTGGAGCCAGCGTGCCTCCTGCTTGGAAAGCTCCTCAGGAACTCATTTGGAGAGAGGCTTCTCCTCCCATGCTTGTCGGCCAACAGATGGTGCCAGCGCTCCACCAAAAAACTCTCTGCTTTGCCTTCAGCCATGGATAGCCTAGCTGAACTCTCTCTGCCTCAAGTAGATACTGCAGGGTTCTTCCAGCCTACAGAAAGCAGAGTGCTTTTGCCTGAGCACTGCTATGCCATGGCAGCTCCCTGAAGGCCTCCTAGGGCCTTCTGTCCCCTAACACAGTCGTGCCATTCATCCCATGCGGGGAGCAAAGTTCACCCTTGGCAGGGCTCAGGGTGCAGCCTGTGTGTGGTTTCATGGCTGGGAAAGGGCAGATCCACAAGCTGGGGGCCCACTTGTGAATGGGACCTGGTGGGCAGAGCCGGCATTCCCTGGCTGGGATGCAGGAGATCTGGGGCCTTCAAGCTGCATGCACATCCCCTCTCTGGCTGCCCCTCTTGCTTCTTCTCTGCTGCCAAGCCTCTCACACCACACGTGCGTCTCATTGCACGGAGCATGCTGCTTGCCCTTCTTCACAAGGACCTCAACTCACAAGCCTCATTTCCTCGAAGGGGAGTGACAATTGACCCAGAGCCTCCAGAGGAGCTGAAGTCTCTCCAGCCACCAAGGGAAGCAGCCAAATTGATGACAGCCTGCTGCATGGAGGGCTTCGATGGGAGAGTGCCATGCATCCCTGGCGGCGACTCTCTCTCACAGTGCTTTCCATGGGGAAACACTGTGCGTGCCAAGTGTCTCCTGTGTGCAGAAAATCTCTCCCCAGGGCCAGAGGTGCAGGGAACCGTCTTTGTACCCAGAGCAATGTTCTAGGCAGGCCTCCCATGCTGGGTGAGCCTCCACTTCCCCAACTGTCCAACTGCCTCAGGAACACACTTCTAGGGAGTGTGGGTCTGACAGGCAGGGCAGATCGAGTGAGGCTCATGGATTGCAGGCAAAAGCCACTGCGCTGACCATTCCCCCTGGAAGTCGCAGCTGAAGGCTCTCTGCACCAGGCCCTAGCTGGAATGAGCCTGCAGCCTGGCCTCCAGTCCCAGGCTTGCCCTGGGCCCTGCTAGGATGGGACCCATCCCAGCCTCAGCACGGCCTCCCTAGGGCCTGTGCAGGCCTAGGCCACTGCCAGCCAGCAGGACCTCGATGGATTACCATTCATTCGAGGAGGCCCCAGGGTGTTGCCTGTGTGTCTCTTGCCCTGCTGGGACGCTGCAGGTCCAGAGGCTGTGTGTGCACGTGGCCACTGGGGCCTGAGCACAAAACAGT
This sequence comes from Hippopotamus amphibius kiboko, assembly GCF_030028045.1. Lineage (NCBI taxonomy): Eukaryota > Metazoa > Chordata > Mammalia > Artiodactyla > Hippopotamidae > Hippopotamus > Hippopotamus amphibius. The sequence goes on along the minus strand of NC_080187.1, from coordinate 120,980,994 downwards.
CATGACCCCACTTGCAAGCAGGATGCCTGCTGGCCCTTAGCTGCCTGAAACCTCCGCTTGCTGTCTGCGCTGTCTTCACTGCTGACAGGCCTGGGTGTGCACAGGCAAGTCTAGGCCAAGGAAACTGGGTGCTTGCATGCCGCTTGCTAGGAGGTCCTCCTAATGCATTCTGGTCTGGGGCACACACGCCCCTGGACCAGAAGCCTGCAAGGCAGCTGCAGCTTCACCATCCACAAAGTCCTGCAGCACTTGGCAGGGAGCCTTCTGCTATGCACAGCTTTCCCACTCCAAAGCCTTGCAGGAGTTCATGGATGCTCGGGCCTGCAGTGTTTTCCATCGGAGAGCTCTGGGTGCCCAAAACCTCCCCTGTGGCTTCCGAGCACCCTCCAACCCACATGCCCTTGGCACCCAGTCTGTTGCCGCAGGGTAGTCCTAAGCAAGACTCTCTAAGCTTTTGGAGCCAGCGTGCCTCCTGCTTGGAAAGCTCCTCAGGAACTCATTTGGAGCGAGGCTTCTGCTCCCATGCTTGTCGGCCAGCAGATGGTGCCAGCGCTCCACCAAAAAACTCTCTGCTTTGCCTTCAGCCAGGGTTCGCCTAGCTGAGCTCTCCTTGCCTCAAGCAGAAACTCCAGTGTGCATCCAGCCTACAGAAAGCAGAGTGCCTTTGCCTGAGCACTGCTATGTTGTGGCAGGTCCCCGAAGGCCTCCTAGGGCCTTCTCTCCCCTGACACAGTCGTGCCATTCAGCCCACCTGGCGAGCAATGGTCCACCTTGACAGGGCACACGGTGCAGCCTGGGTGTAGTTTCATGGTTGGGAAAGGGCAGATCCGGAAGCTGGGTGCCCACATGTGAATGGGGCCTGATGGGCCGAGCTGTCATTCCCTGCTTGCGAAGCAGGAGCTCTTGGGCCTGCAAGCTGCATGCACATCCCCTCCCTGGCTGCCCTCTTGCTTCTCCTCTGCTGCCAAGCCTCTCTCCCCACACGTGTGTCTCATCGAAAGGAGCAGGATGCTTGCCATTCTTTGCAAGGAGCTCATCCCACAAGCCTCATTTCCTTGGAGGGGTCTGCGAAATGCTCCAGAGCCTCCAGAGGAGCTGCAGACTCTCCAAACAACAAGGGCAGCAGCCGAGTCTATGACAGCCTGCTGCATGGAGGGCTTCGATGGGAGAGTGCCATGCAACCCTGGCGGCGACTCTCTCTCACAGTGCTTTCCATGGGGAAACATTGTGTGTGCCAAGTGTCTCCTGTGTGCAGAAAATCTCTCCCCAGCACCAGAAGTGCAGGGAATCCTCTTTGGACACAGAGCAATGTTCTAGGAAGGCCTCCCATGGTGCGTGAGCCTCCACTTCCCCAACTGTCCAACTGCCTCAGGAACACATTTCTAGGGAGTGTGGGTCGCACAGGCAGGGCGGCTCAAGTGAGGAACGTGGATTGCAGGCAAAAGCCACTGCGCTGACCATTGCCCCTGGAAGTCGCAGCTGAAGGCTCTCTGCACCTGGCCCTAGCTGGAATGAGCCTGCAGCCTGGCCTCCAGTCCCAGGCTTGCCCTGGGCCCTGCTTGGTCAGGACCCATCCCAGCCTCAGCACGGCCACCCTAGGGCCTGTGCAGGCCTAGGCCACTGCCAGCCAGGAGGACCTCGTTGGAGCGCTGTTCATTCGAGAAGGACCCAGGGTGTTGCCTGTGTGTCTCTTGCCCTGCTGGGACGCTGCAGGTCCAGAGGCTGTGTGTGCACGTGGCCACTGGGGCCTGAGCACAAAACAGTCATGGCCCCACTTTCAAGCAGGACGCCTGCCAGCCCATAGCCGCCTGCCACCCCCCCTTGCTGTCTGCGTTGTCTTCACTGCTGGCAGGCTTCTGTGTGCACAGGCCAGTCTATGCCAAGGAAACGAGGTGCTTGCTCGCCCCTTGCTAGGAGCTCCTCCTAACGCATTGTGGACCGGGGCACACACGCCCCTAGACCAGAAGCCTGCAAGGCAGCTGCAGCTTCGCAATCCACAAAGGCCTGCAGCACTTGGCAGAGAGCCTTCTGCTATGGATACCTTTCCCTTCCAAAGCCTTGGAGGAGTTCATGGATGCTCGGCCCTGCAGCGTTTTCCATCGGAGAGCACTGGGTGCCCAAAGCCTCCCCTGTGGTTTCTGAGAACCTTCCAAAACACATGACCTTGGTACCCACTCTGTTGCCGGAGGGTAGTCCTAAGCAGAACTCTCGAAGCTTTTGGAGCCAGCGTGCCTCCTGCTTGGAAAGCTCCTCAGGAACTCATTTGGAGAGAGGCTTCTCCTCCCATGCTTGTCGGCCAACAGATGGTGCCAGCGCTCCACCAAAAAACTCTCTGCTTTGCCTTCAGCCATGGATAGCCTAGCTGAACTCTCTCTGCCTCAAGTAGATACTGCAGGGTTCTTCCAGCCTACAGAAAGCAGAGTGCTTTTGCCTGAGCACTGCTATGCCATGGCAGCTCCCTGAAGGCCTCCTAGGGCCTTCTGTCCCCTAACACAGTCGTGCCATTCATCCCATGCGGGGAGCAAAGTTCACCCTTGGCAGGGCTCAGGGTGCAGCCTGTGTGTGGTTTCATGGCTGGGAAAGGGCAGATCCACAAGCTGGGGGCCCACTTGTGAATGGGACCTGGTGGGCAGAGCCGGCATTCCCTGGCTGGGATGCAGGAGATCTGGGGCCTTCAAGCTGCATGCACATCCCCTCTCTGGCTGCCCGTCTTGCTTCTTCTCTGCTGCCAAGCCTCTCACACCACACGTGCGTCTCATTGCACGGAGCATGCTGCTTGCCCTTCTTCACAAGGACCTCAACTCACAAGCCTCATTTCCTCGAAGGGGAGTGACAATTGACCCAGAGCCTCCAGAGGAGCTGAAGTCTCTCCAGCCACCAAGGGAAGCAGCCAAATTGATGACAGCCTGCTGCATGGAGGGCTTCGATGGGAGAGTGCCATGCATCCCTGGCGGCGACTCTCTCTCACAGTGCTTTCCATGGGGAAACACTGTGCGTGCCAAGTGTCTCCTGTGTGCAGAAAATCTCTCCCCAGGGCCAGAGGTGCAGGGAACCGTCTTTGTACCCAGAGCAATGTTCTAGGCAGGCCTCCCATGCTGGGTGAGCCTCCACTTCCCCAACTGTCCAACTGCCTCAGGAACACACTTCTAGGGAGTGTGGGTCTGACAGGCAGGGCAGATCGAGTGAGGCTCATGGATTGCAGGCAAAAGCCACTGCGCTGACCATTCCCCCTGGAAGTCGCAGCTGAAGGCTCTCTGCACCAGGCCCTAGCTGGAATGAGCCTGCAGCCTGGCCTCCAGTCCCAGGCTTGCCCTGGGCCCTGCTAGGATGGGACCCATCCCAGCCTCAGCACGGCCTCCCTAGGGCCTGTGCAGGCCTAGGCCACTGCCAGCCAGCAGGACCTCGATGGATTACCATTCATTCGAGGAGGCCCCAGGGTGTTGCCTGTGTGTCTCTTGCCCTGCTGGGACGCTGCAGGTCCAGAGGCTGTGTGTGCACGTGGCCACTGGGGCCTGAGCACAAAACAGTCATGACCCCACTTGCAAGCAGGATGCCTGCTGGCCCTTAGCTGCCTGAAACCTCCGCTTGCTGTCTGCGCTGTCTTCACTGCTGACAGGCCTGGGTGTGCACAGGCAAGTCTAGGCCAAGGAAACTGGGTGCTTGCATGCCGCTTGCTAGGAGGTCCTCCTAATGCATTCTGGTCTGGGGCACACACGCCCCTGGACCAGAAGCCTGCAAGGCAGCTGCAGCTTCACCATCCACAAAGTCCTGCAGCACTTGGCAGGGAGCCTTCTGCTATGCACAGCTTTCCCACTCCAAAGCCTTGCAGGAGTTCATGGATGCTCGGGCCTGCAGTGTTTTCCATCGGAGAGCTCTGGGTGCCCAAAACCTCCCCTGTGGCTTCCGAGCACCCTCCAACCCACATGCCCTTGGCACCCAGTCTGTTGCCGCAGGGTAGTCCTAAGCAAGACTCTCTAAGCTTTTGGAGCCAGCGTGCCTCCTGCTTGGAAAGCTCCTCAGGAACTCATTTGGAGCGAGGCTTCTGCTCCCATGCTTGTCGGCCAGCAGATGGTGCCAGCGCTCCACCAAAAAACTCTCTGCTTTGCCTTCAGCCAGGGTTCGCCTAGCTGAGCTCTCCTTGCCTCAAGCAGAAACTCCAGTGTGCATCCAGCCTACAGAAAGCAGAGTGCCTTTGCCTGAGCACTGCTATGTTGTGGCAGGTCCCCGAAGGCCTCCTAGGGCCTTCTCTCCCCTGACACAGTCGTGCCATTCAGCCCACCTGGCGAGCAATGGTCCACCTTGACAGGGCACACGGTGCAGCCTGGGTGTAGTTTCATGGTTGGGAAAGGGCAGATCCGGAAGCTGGGTGCCCACATGTGAATGGGGCCTGATGGGCCGAGCTGTCATTCCCTGCTTGCGAAGCAGGAGCTCTTGGGCCTGCAAGCTGCATGCACATCCCCTCCCTGGCTGCCCTCTTGCTTCTCCTCTGCTGCCAAGCCTCTCTCCCCACACGTGTGTCTCATCGAAAGGAGCAGGATGCTTGCCATTCTTTGCAAGGAGCTCATCCCACAAGCCTCATTTCCTTGGAGGGGTCTGCGAAATGCTCCAGAGCCTCCAGAGGAGCTGCAGACTCTCCAAACAACAAGGGCAGCAGCCGAGTCTATGACAGCCTGCTGCATGGAGGGCTTCGATGGGAGAGTGCCATGCAACCCTGGCGGCGACTCTCTCTCACAGTGCTTTCCATGGGGAAACATTGTGTGTGCCAAGTGTCTCCTGTGTGCAGAAAATCTCTCCCCAGCACCAGAAGTGCAGGGAATCCTCTTTGGACACAGAGCAATGTTCTAGGAAGGCCTCCCATGGTGCGTGAGCCTCCACTTCCCCAACTGTCCAACTGCCTCAGGAACACATTTCTAGGGAGTGTGGGTCGCACAGGCAGGGCGGCTCAAGTGAGGAACGTGGATTGCAGGCAAAAGCCACTGCGCTGACCATTGCCCCTGGAAGTCGCAGCTGAAGGCTCTCTGCACCTGGCCCTAGCTGGAATGAGCCTGCAGCCTGGCCTCCAGTCCCAGGCTTGCCCTGGGCCCTGCTTGGTCAGGACCCATCCCAGCCTCAGCACGGCCACCCTAGGGCCTGTGCAGGCCTAGGCCACTGCCAGCCAGGAGGACCTCGTTGGAGCGCTGTTCATTCGAGAAGGACCCAGGGTGTTGCCTGTGTGTCTCTTGCCCTGCTGGGACGCTGCAGGTCCCGAGGCTGTGTGTGCACGTGGCCACTGGGGCCTGAGCACAAAACAGTCATGGCCCCACTTTCAAGCAGGACGCCTGCCAGCCCATAGCCGCCTGCCACCCCCCCTTGCTGTCTGCGTTGTCTTCACTGCTGGCAGGCTTCTGTGTGCACAGGCCAGTCTATGCCAAGGAAACGAGGTGCTTGCTCGCCCCTTGCTAGGAGCTCCTCCTAACGCATTGTGGACCGGGGCACACACGCCCCTAGACCAGAAGCCTGCAAGGCAGCTGCAGCTTCGCAATCCACAAAGGCCTGCAGCACTTGGCAGAGAGCCTTCTGCTATGGATACCTTTCCCTTCCAAAGCCTTGGAGGAGTTCATGGATGCTCGGCCCTGCAGCGTTTTCCATCGGAGAGCACTGGGTGCCCAAAGCCTCCCCTGTGGTTTCTGAGAACCTTCCAAAACACATGACCTTGGTACCCACTCTGTTGCCGTAGGGTAGTCCTAAGCAGAACTCTCGAAGCTTTTGGAGCCAGCGTGCCTCCTGCTTGGAAAGCTCCTCAGGAACTCATTTGGAGAGAGGCTTCTCCTCCCATGCTTGTCGGCCAACAGATGGTGCCAGCGCTCCACCAAAAAACTCTCTGCTTTGCCTTCAGCCATGGATAGCCTAGCTGAACTCTCTCTGCCTCAAGTAGATACTGCAGGGTTCTTCCAGCCTACAGAAAGCAGAGTGCTTTTGCCTGAGCACTGCTATGCCATGGCAGCTCCCTGAAGGCCTCCTAGGGCCTTCTGTCCCCTAACACAGTCGTGCCATTCATCCCATGCGGGGAGCAAAGTTCACCCTTGGCAGGGCTCAGGGTGCAGCCTGTGTGTGGTTTCATGGCTGGGAAAGGGCAGATCCACAAGCTGGGGGCCCACTTGTGAATGGGACCTGGTGGGCAGAGCCGGCATTCCCTGGCTGGGATGCAGGAGATCTGGGGCCTTCAAGCTGCATGCACATCCCCTCTCTGGCTGCCCGTCTTGCTTCTTCTCTGCTGCCAAGCCTCTCACACCACACGTGCGTCTCATTGCACGGAGCATGCTGCTTGCCCTTCTTCACAAGGACCTCAACTCACAAGCCTCATTTCCTCGAAGGGGAGTGACAATTGACCCAGAGCCTCCAGAGGAGCTGAAGTCTCTCCAGCCACCAAGGGAAGCAGCCAAATTGATGACAGCCTGCTGCATGGAGGGCTTCGATGGGAGAGTGCCATGCATCCCTGGTGGCGACTCTCTCTCACAGTGCTTTCCATGGGGAAACACTGTGCGTGCCAAGGGTCTCCTGTGTGCAGAAAATCTCTCCCCAGGGCCAGAGGTGCAGGGAACCGTCTTTGTACCCAGAGCAATGTTCTAGGCAGGCCTCCCATGCTGGGTGAGCCTCCACTTCCCCAACTGTCCAACTGCCTCAGGAACACACTTCTAGGGAGTGTGGGTCTGACAGGCAGGGCAGATCGAGTGAGGCTCATGGATTGCAGGCAAAAGCCACTGCGCTGACCATTCCCCCTGGAAGTCGCAGCTGAAGGCTCTCTGCACCAGGCCCTAGCTGGAATGAGCCTGCAGCCTGGCCTCCAGTCCCAGGCTTGCCCTGGGCCCTGCTAGGATGGGACCCATCCCAGCCTCAGCACGGCCTCCCTAGGGCCTGTGCAGGCCTAGGCCACTGCCAGCCAGCAGGACCTCGATGGATTACCATTCATTCGAGGAGGCCCCAGGGTGTTGCCTGTGTGTCTCTTGCCCTGCTGGGACGCTGCAGGTCCAGAGGCTGTGTGTGCACGTGGCCACTGGGGCCTGAGCACAAAACAGTCATGACCCCACTTGCAAGCAGGATGCCTGCTGGCCCTTAGCTGCCTGAAACCTCCCCTTGCTGTCTGCGCTGTCTTCACTGCTGACAGGCCTGGGTGTGCACAGGCAAGTCTAGGCCAAGGAAACTGGGTGCTTGCATGCCGCTTGCTAGGAGGTCCTCCTAATGCATTCTGGTCTGGGGCACACACGCCCCTGGACCAGAAGCCTGCAAGGCAGCTGCAGCTTCACCATCCACAAAGTCCTGCAGCACTTGGCAGGGAGCCTTCTGCTATGCACAGCTTTCCCACTCCAAAGCCTTGCAGGAGTTCATGGATGCTCGGGCCTGCAGTGTTTTCCATCGGAGAGCTCTGGGTGCCCAAAACCTCCCCTGTGGCTTCCGAGCACCCTCCAACCCACATGCCCTTGGCACCCAGTCTGTTGCCGCAGGGTAGTCCTAAGCAAGACTCTCTAAGCTTTTGGAGCCAGCGTGCCTCCTGCTTGGAAAGCTCCTCAGGAACTCATTTGGAGCGAGGCTTCTGCTCCCATGCTTGTCGGCCAGCAGATGGTGCCAGCGCTCCACCAAAAAACTCTCTGCTTTGCCTTCAGCCAGGGTTCGCCTAGCTGAGCTCTCCTTGCCTCAAGCAGAAACTCCAGTGTGCATCCAGCCTACAGAAAGCAGAGTGCCTTTGCCTGAGCACTGCTATGTTGTGGCAGGTCCCCGAAGGCCTCCTAGGGCCTTCTGTCCCCTGACACAGTCGTGCCATTCAGCCCACCTGGCGAGCAATGGTCCACCTTGACAGGGCACACGGTGCAGCCTGGGTGTAGTTTCATGGTTGGGAAAGGGCAGATCCGGAAGCTGGGTGCCCACATGTGAATGGGGCCTGATGGGCCGAGCTGTCATTCCCTGCTTGCGAAGCAGGAGCTCTTGGGCCTGCAAGCTGCATGCACATCCCCTCCCTGGCTGCCCTCTTGCTTCTCCTCTGCTGCCAAGCCTCTCTCCCCACACGTGTGTCTCATCGAAAGGAGCAGGATGCTTGCCATTCTTTGCAAGGAGCTCATCCCACAAGCCTCATTTCCTTGGAGGGGTCTGCGAAATGCTCCAGAGCCTCCAGAGGAGCTGCAGACTCTCCAAACAACAAGGGCAGCAGCCGAGTCTATGACAGCCTGCTGCATGGAGGGCTTCGATGGGAGAGTGCCATGCAACCCTGGCGGCGACTCTCTCTCACAGTGCTTTCCATGGGGAAACATTGTGTGTGCCAAGTGTCTCCTGTGTGCAGAAAATCTCTCCCCAGCACCAGAAGTGCAGGGAATCCTCTTTGGACACAGAGCAATGTTCTAGGAAGGCCTCCCATGGTGCGTGAGCCTCCACTTCCCCAACTGTCCAACTGCCTCAGGAACACATTTCTAGGGAGTGTGGGTCGCACAGGCAGGGCGGCTCGAGTGAGGAACGTGGATTGCAGGCAAAAGCCACTGCGCTGACCATTCCCCCTGGAAGTCGCAGCTGAAGGCTCTCTGCACCATGCCCTAGCTGGAATGAGCCTGCAGCCTGGCCTCCAGTCCCAGGCTTGCCCTGGGCCCTGCTTGGTCAGGACCCATCCCAGCCTCAGCACGGCCACCCTAGGGCCTGTGCAGGCCTAGGCCACTGCCAGCCAGGAGGACCTCGTTGGAGCGCTGTTCATTCGAGAGGGACCCAGGGTGTTGCCTGTGTGTCTCTTGCACTGCTGGGACGCTGCAGGTCCAGAGGCTGTGTGTGCACGTGGCCACTGGGGCCTGAGCACAAAACAGTCATGACCCCACTTGCAAGCAGGATGCCTGCTGGCCCTTAGCTGCCTGAAACCTCCCCTTGCTGTCTGCGCTGTCTTCACTGCTGACAGGCCTGGGTGTGCACAGGCAAGTCTAGGCCAAGGAAACTGGGTGCTTGCATGCCGCTTGCTAGGAGGTCCTCCTAATGCATTCTGGTCTGGGGCACACACGCCCCTGGACCAGAAGCCTGCAAGGCAGCTGCAGCTTCACCATCCACAAAGTCCTGCAGCACTTGGCAGGGAGCCTTCTGCTATGCACAGCTTTCCCACTCCAAAGCCTTGCAGGAGTTCATGGATGCTCGGGCCTGCAGTGTTTTCCATCGGAGAGCTCTGGGTGCCCAAAACCTCCCCTGTGGCTTCCGAGCACCCTCCAACCCACATGCCCTTGGCACCCAGTCTGTTGCCGCAGGGTAGTCCTAAGCAAGACTCTCTAAGCTTTTGGAGCCAGCGTGCCTCCTGCTTGGAAAGCTCCTCAGGAACTCATTTGGAGCGAGGCTTCTGCTCCCATGCTTGTCGGCCAGCAGATGGTGCCAGCGCTCCACCAAAAAACTCTCTGCTTTGCCTTCAGCCAGGGTTCGCCTAGCTGAGCTCTCCTTGCCTCAAGCAGAAACTCCAGTGTGCATCCAGCCTACAGAAAGCAGAGTGCCTTTGCCTGAGCACTGCTATGTTGTGGCAGGTCCCCGAAGGCCTCCTAGGGCCTTCTCTCCCCTGACACAGTCGTGCCATTCAGCCCACCTGGCGAGCAATGGTCCACCTTGACAGGGCACATGGTGCAGCCTGGGTGTAGTTTCATGGTTGGGAAAGGGCAGATCCGGAAGCTGGGTGCCCACATGTGAATGGGGCCTGATGGGCCGAGCTGTCATTCCCTGCTTGCGAAGCAGGAGCTCTTGGGCCTGCAAGCTGCATGCACATCCCCTCCCTGGCTGCCCTCTTGCTTCTCCTCTGCTGCCAAGCCTCTCTCCCCACACGTGTGTCTCATCGAAAGGAGCAGGATGCTTGCCATTCTTTGCAAGGAGCTCATCCCACAAGCCTCATTTCCTTGGAGGGGTCTGCGAAATGCTCCAGAGCCTCCAGAGGAGCTGCAGACTCTCCAAACAACAAGGGCAGCAGCCGAGTCTATGACAGCCTGCTGCATGGAGGACTTCGATGGGAGAGGGCCATGCAACCCTGGCGGCGACTCTCTCTCACAGTGCTTTCCATGGGGAAACATTGTGTGTGCCAAGTGTCTCCTGTGTGCAGAAAATCTCTCCCCAGCACCAGAAGTGCAGGGAATCCTCTTTGGACACAGAGCAATGTTCTAGGAAGGCCTCCCATGGTGCGTGAGCCTCCACTTCCCCAACTGTCCAACTGCCTCAGGAACACATTTCTAGGGAGTGTGGGTCGCACAGGCAGGGTGGCTCGAGTGAGGAACGTGGATTGCAGGCAAAAGCCACTGCGCTGACCATTCCCCCTGGAAGTCGCAGATGAAGGCTCTCTGCACCATGCCCTAGCTGGAATGAGCCTGCAGCCTGGCCTCCAGTCCCAGGCTTGCCCTGGGCCCTGCTTGGTCAGGACCCACCCAGCCTCAGCACGGCCACCCTAGGGCCTGTGCAGGCCTAGGCCACTGCCAGCCAGGAGGACCTCGTTGGAGCGCTGTTCATTTTAGAAGAACCCAGGGTGTTGCCTGTGTGTCTCTTGCACTGCTGGGACGCTGCAGGTCCAGAGGCTGTGTGTGCACGTGGCCACTGGGGCCTGAGCACAAAACAGTCATGGCCCCACTTTCAAGCAGGACGCCTGCCAGCCCATAGCTGCCTGCCACCCCCCCTTGCTGTCTGCGTTGTCTTCACTGCTGGCAGGCTTCTGTGTGCACAGGCCAGTCTATGCCAAGGAAACGAGGTGCTTGCTCGCCCCTTGCTAGGAGCTCCTCCTAACGCATTGTGGACCGGGGCACACACGCCCCTAGACCAGAAGCCTGCAAGGCAGCTGCAGCTTCGCAATCCACAAAGGCCTGCAGCACTTGGCAGAGAGCCTTCTGCTATGGATATCTTTCCCATCCAAAGCCTTGGAGGAGTTCATGGATGCTCGGCCCTGCAGCGTTTTCCATCGGAGAGCACTGGGTGCCCAAAACCTCCCCTGTGGTTTCTGAGAACCTTCCAAAACACATGACCTTGGTACCCACTCTGTTGCCGGAGGGTAGTCCTAAGCAGAACTCTCGAAGCTTTTGGAGCCAGCGTGCCTCCTGCTTGGAAAGCTCCTCAGGAACTCATTTGGAGAGAGGCTTCTCCTCCCATGCTTGTCGGCCAACAGATGGTGCCAGCGCTCCACCAAAAAACTCTCTGCTTTGCCTTCAGCCATGGATAGCCTAGCTGAACTCTCTCTGCCTCAAGTAGATACTGCAGGGTTCTTCCAGCCTACAGAAAGCAGAGTGCTTTTGCCTGAGCACTGCTATGCCATGGCAGCTCCCTGAAGGCCTCCTAGGGCCTTCTGTCCCCTAACACAGTCGTGCCATTCATCCCATGCGGGGAGCAAAGTTCACCCTTGGCAGGGCTCAGGGTGCAGCCTGTGTGTGGTTTCATGGCTGGGAAAGGGCAGATCCACAAGCTGGGGGCCCACTTGTGAATGGGACCTGGTGGGCAGAGCCGGCATTCCCTGGCTGGGATGCAGGAGATCTGGGGCCTTCAAGCTGCATGCACATCCCCTCTCTGGCTGCCCCTCTTGCTTCTTCTCTGCTGCCAAGCCTCTCACACCACACGTGCGTCTCATTGCACGGAGCATGCTGCTTGCCCTTCTTCACAAGGACCTCAACTCACAAGCCTCATTTCCTCGAAGGGGAGTGACAATTGACCCAGAGCCTCCAGAGGAGCTGAAGTCTCTCCAGCCACCAAGGGAAGCAGCCAAATTGATGACAGCCTGCTGCATGGAGGGCTTCGATGGGAGAGTGCCATGCATCCCTGGCGGCGACTCTCTCTCACAGTGCTTTCCATGGGGAAACACTGTGCGTGCCAAGTGTCTCCTGTGTGCAGAAAATCTCTCCCCAGGGCCAGAGGTGCAGGGAACCGTCTTTGTACCCAGAGCAATGTTCTAGGCAGGCCTCCCATGCTGGGTGAGCCTCCACTTCCCCAACTGTCCAACTGCCTCAGGAACACACTTCTAGGGAGTGTGGGTCTGACAGGCAGGGCAGATCGAGTGAGGCTCATGGATTGCAGGCAAAAGCCACTGCGCTGACCATTCCCCCTGGAGGTCGCAGCTGAAGGCTCTCTGCACCAGGCCCTAGCTGGAATGAGCCTGCAGCCTGGCCTCCAGTCCCAGGCTTGCCCTGGGCCCTGCTAGGATGGGACCCATCCCAGCCTCAGCACGGCCTCCCTAGGGCCTGTGCAGGCCTAGGCCACTGCCAGCCAGCAGGACCTCGATGGATTACCATTCATTCGAGGAGGCCCCAGGGTGTTGCCTGTGTGTCTCTTGCCCTGCTGGGACGCTGCAGGTCCAGAGGCTGTGTGTGCACGTGGCCACTGGGGCCTGAGCACAAAACAGTCATGACCCCACTTGCAAGCAGGATGCCTGCTGGCCCTTAGCTGCCTGAAACCTCCGCTTGCTGTCTGCGCTGTCTTCACTGCTGACAGGCCTGGGTGTGCACAGGCAAGTCTAGGCCAAGGAAACTGGGTGCTTGCATGCCGCTTGCTAGGAGGTCCTCCTAATGCATTCTGGTCTGGGGCACACACGCCCCTGGACCAGAAGCCTGCAAGGCAGCTGCAGCTTCACCATCCACAAAGTCCTGCAGCACTTGGCAGGGAGCCTTCTGCTATGCACAGCTTTCCCACTCCAAAGCCTTGCAGGAGTTCATGGATGCTCAGGCCTGCAGTGTTTTCCATCGGAGAGCTCTGGGTGCCCAAAACCTCCCCTGTGGCTTCCGAGCACCCTCCAACCCACATGCCCTTGGCACCCAGTCTGTTGCCGCAGGGTAGTCCTAAGCAAGACTCTCTAAGCTTTTGGAGCCAGCGTGCCTCCTGCTTGGAAAGCTCCTCAGGAACTCATTTGGAGCGAGGCTTCTGCTCCCATGCTTGTCGGCCAGCAGATGGTGCCAGCGCTCCACCAAAAAACTCTCTGCTTTGCCTTCAGCCAGGGTTCGCCTAGCTGAGCTCTCCTTGCCTCAAGCAGAAACTCCAGTGTGCATCCAGCCTACAGAAAGCAGAGTGCCTTTGCCTGAGCACTGCTATGTTGTGGCAGGTCCCCGAAGGCCTCCTAGGGCCTTCTCTCCCCTGACACAGTCGTGCCATTCAGCCCACCTGGCGAGCAATGGTCCACCTTGACAGGGCACACGGTGCAGCCTGGGTGTAGTTTCATGGTTGGGAAAGGGCAGATCCGGAAGCTGGGTGCCCACATGTGAATGGGGCCTGATGGGCCGAGCTGTCATTCCCTGCTTGCGAAGCAGGAGCTCTTGGGCCTGCAAGCTGCATGCACATCCCCTCCCTGGCTGCCCTCTTGCTTCTCCTCTGCTGCCAAGCCTCTCTCCCCACACGTGTGTCTCATTGAAAGGAGCAGGATGCTTGCCATTCTTTGCAAGGAGCTCATCCCACAAGCCTCATTTCCTTGGAGGGGTCTGCGAAATGCTCCAGAGCCTCCAGAGGAGCTGCAGACTCTCCAAACAACAAGGGCAGCAGCCGAGTCTATGACAGCCTGCTGCATGGAGGGCTTCGATGGGAGAGTGCCATGCAACCCTGGCGGCGACTCTCTCTCACAGTGCTTTCCATGGGGAAACATTGTGTGTGCCAAGTGTCTCCTGTGTGCAGAAAATCTCTCCCCAGCACCAGAAGTGCAGGGAATCCTCTTTGGACACAGAGCAATGTTCTAGGAAGGCCTCCCATTGTGTGTGAGCCGCCACTTCCCCAACTGTCCAACTGCCTCAGGAACACATTTCTAGGGAGTGTGGGTCGCACAGGCAGGGCGGCTCAAGTGAGGAACGTGGATTGCAGGCAAAAGCCACTGCGCTGACCATTGCCCCTGGAAGTCGCAGCTGAAGGCTCTCTGCACCTGGCCCTAGCTGGAATGAGCCTGCAGCCTGGCCTCCAGTCCCAGGCTTGCCCTGGGCCCTGCTTGGTCAGGACCCATCCCAGCCTCAGCACGGCCACCCTAGGGCCTGTGCAGGCCTAGGCCACTGCCAGCCAGGAGGACCTCGTTGGAGCGCTGTTCATTCGAGAAGGACCCAGGGTGTTGCCTGTGTGTCTCTTGCACTGCTGGGACGCTGCAGGTCCAGAGGCTGTGTGTGCACGTGGCCACTGGGGCCTGAGCACAAAACAGTCATGACCCCACTTGCAAGCAGGATGCCTGCTGGCCCTTAGCTGCCTGAAACCTCCCCTTGCTGTCTGCGCTGTCTTCACTGCTGACAGGCCTGGGTGTGCACAGGCAAGTCTAGGCCAAGGAAACTGGGTGCTTGCATGCCGCTTGCTAGGAGGTCCTCCTAATGCATTCTGGTCTGGGGCACACACGCCCCTGGACCAGAAGCCTGCAAGGCAGCTGCAGCTTCACCATCCACAAAGTCCTGCAGCACTTGGCAGGGAGCCTTCTGCTATGCACAGCTTTCCCACTCCAAAGCCTTGCAGGAGTTCATGGATGCTCGGGCCTGCAGTGTTTTCCATCGGAGAGCTCTGGGTGCCCAAAACCTCCCCTGTGGCTTCCGAGCACCCTCCAACCCACATGCCCTTGGCACCCAGTCTGTTGCCGCAGGGTAGTCCTAAGCAAGACTCTCTAAGCTTTTGGAGCCAGCGTGCCTCCTGCTTGGAAAGCTCCTCAGGAACTCATTTGGAGCGAGGCTTCTGCTCCCATGCTTGTCGGCCAGCAGATGGTGCCAGCGCTCCACCAAAAAACTCTCTGCTTTGCCTTCAGCCAGGGTTCGCCTAGCTGAGCTCTCCTTGCCTCAAGCAGAAACTCCAGTGTGCATCCAGCCTACAGAAAGCAGAGTGCCTTTGCCTGAGCACTGCTATGTTGTGGCAGGTCCCCGAAGGCCTCCTAGGGCCTTCTCTCCCCTGACACAGTCGTGCCATTCAGCCCACCTGGCGAGCAATGGTCCACCTTGACAGGGCACACGGTGCAGCCTGGGTGTAGTTTCATGGTTGGGAAAGGGCAGATCCGGAAGCTGGGTGCCCACATGTGAATGGGGCCTGATGGGCCGAGCTGTCATTCCCTGCTTGCGAAGCAGGAGCTCTTGGGCCTGCAAGCTGCATGCACATCCCCTCCCTGGCTGCCCTCTTGCTTCTCCTCTGCTGCCAAGCCTCTCTCCCCACACGTGTGTCTCATCGAAAGGAGCAGGATGCTTGCCATTCTTTGCAAGGAGCTCATCCCACAAGCCACATTTCCTTGGAGGGGTCTGCGAAATGCTCCAGAGCCTCCAGAGGAGCTGCAGACTCTCCAAACAACAAGGGCAGCAGCCGAGTCTATGACAGCCTGCTGCATGGAGGACTTCGATGGGAGAGGGCCATGCAACCCTGGCGGCGACTCTCTCTCACAGTGCTTTCCATGGGGAAACATTGTGTGTGCCAAGTGTCTCCTGTGTGCAGAAAATCTCTCCCCAGCACCAGAAGTGCAGGGAATCCTCTTTGGACACAGAGCAATGTTCTAGGAAGGCCTCCCATGGTGCGTGAGCCTCCACTTCCCCAACTGTCCAACTGCCTCAGGAACACATTTCTAGGGAGTGTGGGTCGCACAGGCAGGGTGGCTCGAGTGAGGAACGTGGATTGCAGGCAAAAGCCACTGCGCTGACCATTCCCCCTGGAAGTCGCAGATGAAGGCTCTCTGCACCATGCCCTAGCTGGAATGAGCCTGCAGCCTGGCCTCCAGTCCCAGGCTTGCCCTGGGCCCTGCTTGGTCAGGACCCACCCAGCCTCAGCACGGCCACCCTAGGGCCTGTGCAGGCCTAGGCCACTGCCAGCCAGGAGGACCTCGTTGGAGCGCTGTTCATTTTAGAAGAACCCAGGGTGTTGCCTGTGTGTCTCTTGCACTGCTGGGACGCTGCAGGTCCAGAGGCTGTGTGTGCACGTGGCCACTGGGGCCTGAGCACAAAACAGTCATGGCCCCACTTTCAAGCAGGACGCCTGCCAGCCCATAGCTGCCTGCCA
This sequence comes from Hippopotamus amphibius kiboko, assembly GCF_030028045.1. Taxonomy (NCBI): domain Eukaryota; kingdom Metazoa; phylum Chordata; class Mammalia; order Artiodactyla; family Hippopotamidae; genus Hippopotamus; species Hippopotamus amphibius. The sequence continues at coordinate 120,965,070 of NC_080187.1, read as the reverse complement.
CCCCCCCTTGCTGTCTGCGTTGTCTTCACTGCTGGCAGGCTTCTGTGTGCACAGGCCAGTCTATGCCAAGGAAACGAGGTGCTTGCTCGCCCCTTGCTAGGAGCTCCTCCTAACGCATTGTGGACCGGGGCACACACGCCCCTAGACCAGAAGCCTGCAAGGCAGCTGCAGCTTCGCAATCCACAAAGGCCTGCAGCACTTGGCAGAGAGCCTTCTGCTATGGATATCTTTCCCATCCAAAGCCTTGGAGGAGTTCATGGATGCTCGGCCCTGCAGCGTTTTCCATCGGAGAGCACTGGGTGCCCAAAACCTCCCCTGTGGTTTCTGAGAACCTTCCAAAACACATGACCTTGGTACCCACTCTGTTGCCGGAGGGTAGTCCTAAGCAGAACTCTCGAAGCTTTTGGAGCCAGCGTGCCTCCTGCTTGGAAAGCTCCTCAGGAACTCATTTGGAGAGAGGCTTCTCCTCCCATGCTTGTCGGCCAACAGATGGTGCCAGCGCTCCACCAAAAAACTCTCTGCTTTGCCTTCAGCCATGGATAGCCTAGCTGAACTCTCTCTGCCTCAAGTAGATACTGCAGGGTTCTTCCAGCCTACAGAAAGCAGAGTGCTTTTGCCTGAGCACTGCTATGCCATGGCAGCTCCCTGAAGGCCTCCTAGGGCCTTCTGTCCCCTAACACAGTCGTGCCATTCATCCCATGCGGGGAGCAAAGTTCACCCTTGGCAGGGCTCAGGGTGCAGCCTGTGTGTGGTTTCATGGCTGGGAAAGGGCAGATCCACAAGCTGGGGGCCCACTTGTGAATGGGACCTGGTGGGCAGAGCCGGCATTCCCTGGCTGGGATGCAGGAGATCTGGGGCCTTCAAGCTGCATGCACATCCCCTCTCTGGCTGCCCCTCTTGCTTCTTCTCTGCTGCCAAGCCTCTCACACCACACGTGCGTCTCATTGCACGGAGCATGCTGCTTGCCCTTCTTCACAAGGACCTCAACTCACAAGCCTCATTTCCTCGAAGGGGAGTGACAATTGACCCAGAGCCTCCAGAGGAGCTGAAGTCTCTCCAGCCACCAAGGGAAGCAGCCAAATTGATGACAGCCTGCTGCATGGAGGGCTTCGATGGGAGAGTGCCATGCATCCCTGGCGGCGACTCTCTCTCACAGTGCTTTCCATGGGGAAACACTGTGCGTGCCAAGTGTCTCCTGTGTGCAGAAAATCTCTCCCCAGGGCCAGAGGTGCAGGGAACCGTCTTTGTACCCAGAGCAATGTTCTAGGCAGGCCTCCCATGCTGGGTGAGCCTCCACTTCCCCAACTGTCCAACTGCCTCAGGAACACACTTCTAGGGAGTGTGGGTCTGACAGGCAGGGCAGATCGAGTGAGGCTCATGGATTGCAGGCAAAAGCCACTGCGCTGACCATTCCCCCTGGAAGTCGCAGCTGAAGGCTCTCTGCACCAGGCCCTAGCTGGAATGAGCCTGCAGCCTGGCCTCCAGTCCCAGGCTTGCCCTGGGCCCTGCTAGGATGGGACCCATCCCAGCCTCAGCACGGCCTCCCTAGGGCCTGTGCAGGCCTAGGCCACTGCCAGCCAGCAGGACCTCGATGGATTACCATTCATTCGAGGAGGCCCCAGGGTGTTGCCTGTGTGTCTCTTGCCCTGCTGGGACGCTGCAGGTCCAGAGGCTGTGTGTGCACGTGGCCACTGGGGCCTGAGCACAAAACAGTCATGACCCCACTTGCAAGCAGGATGCCTGCTGGCCCTTAGCTGCCTGAAACCTCCGCTTGCTGTCTGCGCTGTCTTCACTGCTGACAGGCCTGGGTGTGCACAGGCAAGTCTAGGCCAAGGAAACTGGGTGCTTGCATGCCGCTTGCTAGGAGGTCCTCCTAATGCATTCTGGTCTGGGGCACACACGCCCCTGGACCAGAAGCCTGCAAGGCAGCTGCAGCTTCACCATCCACAAAGTCCTGCAGCACTTGGCAGGGAGCCTTCTGCTATGCACAGCTTTCCCACTCCAAAGCCTTGCAGGAGTTCATGGATGCTCGGGCCTGCAGTGTTTTCCATCGGAGAGCTCTGGGTGCCCAAAACCTCCCCTGTGGCTTCCGAGCACCCTCCAACCCACATGCCCTTGGCACCCAGTCTGTTGCCGCAGGGTAGTCCTAAGCAAGACTCTCTAAGCTTTTGGAGCCAGCGTGCCTCCTGCTTGGAAAGCTCCTCAGGAACTCATTTGGAGCGAGGCTTCTGCTCCCATGCTTGTCGGCCAGCAGATGGTGCCAGCGCTCCACCAAAAAACTCTCTGCTTTGCCTTCAGCCAGGGTTCGCCTAGCTGAGCTCTCCTTGCCTCAAGCAGAAACTCCAGTGTGCATCCAGCCTACAGAAAGCAGAGTGCCTTTGCCTGAGCACTGCTATGTTGTGGCAGGTCCCCGAAGGCCTCCTAGGGCCTTCTCTCCCCTGACACAGTCGTGCCATTCAGCCCACCTGGCGAGCAATGGTCCACCTTGACAGGGCACACGGTGCAGCCTGGGTGTAGTTTCATGGTTGGGAAAGGGCAGATCCGGAAGCTGGGTGCCCACATGTGAATGGGGCCTGATGGGCCGAGCTGTCATTCCCTGCTTGCGAAGCAGGAGCTCTTGGGCCTGCAAGCTGCATGCACATCCCCTCCCTGGCTGCCCTCTTGCTTCTCCTCTGCTGCCAAGCCTCTCTCCCCACACGTGTGTCTCATTGAAAGGAGCAGGATGCTTGCCATTCTTTGCAAGGAGCTCATCCCACAAGCCTCATTTCCTTGGAGGGGTCTGCGAAATGCTCCAGAGCCTCCAGAGGAGCTGCAGACTCTCCAAACAACAAGGGCAGCAGCCGAGTCTATGACAGCCTGCTGCATGGAGGGCTTCGATGGGAGAGTGCCATGCAACCCTGGCGGCGACTCTCTCTCACAGTGCTTTCCATGGGGAAACATTGTGTGTGCCAAGTGTCTCCTGTGTGCAGAAAATCTCTCCCCAGCACCAGAAGTGCAGGGAATCCTCTTTGGACACAGAGCAATGTTCTAGGAAGGCCTCCCATTGTGTGTGAGCCGCCACTTCCCCAACTGTCCAACTGCCTCAGGAACACATTTCTAGGGAGTGTGGGTCGCACAGGCAGGGCGGCTCAAGTGAGGAACGTGGATTGCAGGCAAAAGCCACTGCGCTGACCATTGCCCCTGGAAGTCGCAGCTGAAGGCTCTCTGCACCTGGCCCTAGCTGGAATGAGCCTGCAGCCTGGCCTCCAGTCCCAGGCTTGCCCTGGGCCCTGCTTGGTCAGGACCCATCCCAGCCTCAGCACGGCCACCCTAGGGCCTGTGCAGGCCTAGGCCACTGCCAGCCAGGAGGACCTCGTTGGAGCGCTGTTCATTCGAGAAGGACCCAGGGTGTTGCCTGTGTGTCTCTTGCACTGCTGGGACGCTGCAGGTCCAGAGGCTGTGTGTGCACGTGGCCACTGGGGCCTGAGCACAAAACAGTCATGGCCCCACTTTCAAGCAGGACGCCTGCCAGCCCATAGCCGCCTGCCACCCCCCCTTGCTGTCTGCGTTGTCTTCACTGCTGGCAGGCTTCTGTGTGCACAGGCCAGTCTATGCCAAGGAAACGAGGTGCTTGCTCGCCCCTTGCTAGGAGCTCCTCCTAACGCATTGTGGACCGGGGCACACACGCCCCTAGACCAGAAGCCTGCAAGGCAGCTGCAGCTTCGCAATCCACAAAGGCCTGCAGCACTTGGCAGAGAGCCTTCTGCTATGGATATCTTTCCCATCCAAAGCCTTGGAGGAGTTCATGGATGCTCGGCCCTGCAGCGTTTTCCATCGGAGAGCACTGGGTGCCCAAAGCCTCCCCTGTGGTTTCTGAGAACCTTCCAAAACACATGACCTTGGTACCCACTCTGTTGCCGGAGGGTAGTCCTAAGCAGAACTCTCGAAGCTTTTGGAGCCAGCGTGCCTCCTGCTTGGAAAGCTCCTCAGGAACTCATTTGGAGAGAGGCTTCTCCTCCCATGCTTGTCGGCCAACAGATGGTGCCAGCGCTCCACCAAAAAACTCTCTGCTTTGCCTTCAGCCATGGATAGCCTAGCTGAACTCTCTCTGCCTCAAGTAGATACTGCAGGGTTCTTCCAGCCTACAGAAAGCAGAGTGCTTTTGCCTGAGCACTGCTATGCCATGGCAGCTCCCTGAAGGCCTCCTAGGGCCTTCTGTCCCCTAACACAGTCGTGCCATTCATCCCATGCGGGGAGCAAAGTTCACCCTTGGCAGGGCTCAGGGTGCAGCCTGTGTGTGGTTTCATGGCTGGGAAAGGGCAGATCCACAAGCTGGGTGCCCACTTGTGAATGGGACCTGGTGGGCAGAGCCGGCATTCCCTGGCTGGGATGCAGGAGATCTGGGGCCTTCAAGCTGCATGCACATCCCCTCTCTGGCTGCCCCTCTTGCTTCTTCTCTGCTGCCAAGCCTCTCACACCACACGTGCGTCTCATTGCACGGAGCATGCTGCTTGCCCTTCTTCACAAGGACCTCAACTCACAAGCCTCATTTCCTCGAAGGGGAGTGACAATTGACCCAGAGCCTCCAGAGGAGCTGAAGTCTCTCCAGCCACCAAGGGAAGCAGCCGAATTGATGACAGCCTGCTGCATGGAGGGCTTCGATGGGAGAGTGCCATGCATCCCTGGCGGCGACTCTCTCTCACAGTGCTTTCCATGGGGAAACCCTGTGTGTGCCAAGTGTCTCCTGTGTGCAGAAAATCTCTCCCCAGGGCCAGAGGTGCAGGGAACCGTCTTTGTACCCAGAGCAATGTTCTAGGCAGGCCTCCCATGCTGGGTGAGCCTCCACTTCCCCAACTGTCCAACTGCCTCAGGAACACACTTCTAGGGAGTGTGGGTCTGACAGGCAGGGCAGATCGAGTGAGGCTCATGGATTGCAGGCAAAAGCCACTGCGCTGACCATTCCCCCTGGAAGTCGCAGCTGAAGGCTCTCTGCACCAGGCCCTAGCTGGAATGAGCCTGCAGCCTGGCCTCCAGTCCCAGGCTTGCCCTGGGCCCTGCTAGGATGGGACCCATCCCAGCCTCAGCACGGCCTCCCTAGGGCCTGTGCAGGCCTAGGCCACTGCCAGCCAGCAGGACCTCGATGGATTACCATTCATTCGAGGAGGCCCCAGGGTGTTGCCTGTGTGTCTCTTGCCCTGCTGGGACGCTGCAGGTCCAGAGGCTGTGTGTGCACGTGGCCACTGGGGCCTGAGCACAAAACAGTCATGACCCCACTTGCAAGCAGGATGCCTGCTGGCCCTTAGCTGCCTGAAACCTCCGCTTGCTGTCTGCGCTGTCTTCACTGCTGACAGGCCTGGGTGTGCACAGGCAAGTCTAGGCCAAGGAAACTGGGTGCTTGCATGCCGCTTGCTAGGAGGTCCTCCTAATGCATTCTGGTCTGGGGCACACACGCCCCTGGACCAGAAGCCTGCAAGGCAGCTGCAGCTTCACCATCCACAAAGTCCTGCAGCACTTGGCAGGGAGCCTTCTGCTATGCACAGCTTTCCCACTCCAAAGCCTTGCAGGAGTTCATGGATGCTCGGGTCTGCAGTGTTTTCCATCAGAGAGCTCTGGGTGCCCAAAACCTCCCCTGTGGCTTCCGAGCACCCTCCAACCCACATGCCCTTGGCACCCAGTCTGTTGCCGGAGGGTAGTCCTAAGCAAGACTCTCTAAGCTTTTGGAGCCAGCATGCCTCCTGCTTGGAAAGCTCCTCAGGAACTCATTTGGAGCGAGGCTTCTGCTCCCATGCTTGTCGGCCAGCAGATGGTGCCAGCGCTCCACCAAAAAACTCTCTGCTTTGCCTTCAGCCAGGGTTCGCCTAGCTGAGCTCTCCTTGCCTCAAGCAGAAACTCCAGTGTGCATCCAGCCTACAGAAAGCAGAGTGCCTTTGCCTGAGCACTGCTATGTTGTGGCAGGTCCCCGAAGGCCTCCTAGGGCCTTCTCTCCCCTGACACAGTCGTGCCATTCAGCCCACCTGGCGAGCAATGGTCCACCTTGACAGGGCACACGGTGCAGCCTGGGTGTAGTTTCATGGTTGGGAAAGGGCAGATCCGGAAGCTGGGTGCCCACATGTGAATGGGGCCTGATGGGCCGAGCTGTCATTCCCTGCTTGCGAAGCAGGAGCTCTTGGGCCTGCAAGCTGCATGCACATCCCCTCCCTGGCTGCCCTCTTGCTTCTCCTCTGCTGCCAAGCCTCTCTCCCCACACGTGTGTCTCATTGAAAGGAGCAGGATGCTTGCCATTCTTTGCAAGGAGCTCATCCCACAAGCCTCATTTCCTTGGAGGGGTCTGCGAAATGCTCCAGAGCCTCCAGAGGAGCTGCAGACTCTCCAAACAACAAGGGCAGCAGCCGAGTCTATGACAGCCTGCTGCATGGAGGGCTTCGATGGGAGAGTGCCATGCAACCCTGGCGGCGACTCTCTCTCACAGTGCTTTCCATGGGGAAACATTGTGTGTGCCAAGTGTCTCCTGTGTGCAGAAAATCTCTCCCCAGCACCAGAAGTGCAGGGAATCCTCTTTGGACACAGAGCAATGTTCTAGGAAGGCCTCCCATGGTGCGTGAGCCTCCACTTCCCCAACTGTCCAACTGCCTCAGGAACACATTTCTAGGGAGTGTGGGTCGCACAGGCAGGGCGGCTCGAGTGAGGAACGTGGATTGCAGGCAAAAGCCACTGCGCTGACCATTCCCCCTGGAAGTCGCAGCTGAAGGCTCTCCGCACCAGGCCCTAGCTGGAATGAGCCTGCAGCCTGGCCTCCAGTCCCAGGCTTGCCCTGGGCCCTGCTTGGTCAGGACCCATCCCAGCCTCAACACGGCCACCCTAGGGCCTGTGCAGGCCTAGGCCACTGCCAGCCAGGAGGACCTCGTTGGAGTGCTGTTCATTCGAGAAGGACCCAGGGTGTTGCCTGTGTGTCTCTTGCACTGCTGGGACGCTGCAGGTCCAGAGGCTGTGTGTGCACGTGGCCACTGGGGCCTGAGCACAAAACAGTCATGGCTCCACTTTCAAGCAGGACGCCTGCCGGCCCATAGCCACCTGCCACCCCCCCTTGCTGTCTGCGTTGTCTTCACTGCTGGCAGGCTTCTGTGTGCACAGGCCAGTCTATGCCAAGGAAACGAGGTGCTTGCTCGCCCCTTGCTAGGAGCTCCTCCTAACGCATTGTGGACCGGGGCACACACGCCCCTAGACCAGAAGCCTGCAAGGCAGCTGCAGCTTCGCAATCCACAAAGGCCTGCAGCACTTGGCAGTGAGCCTTCTGCTATGGATATCTTTCCCATCCAAAGCCTTGGAGGAGTTCATGGATGCTCGGGCCTGCAGCGTTTTCCATCGGAGAGCACTGGGTGCCCAAAGCCTTCCCTGTGGTTTCTGAGAACCTTCCAAAACACATGACCTTGGTACCCACTCTGTTGCCGGAAGGTAGTCCTAAGCAGAACTCTCGAAGCTTTTGGAGCCAGTGTGCCTCCTGCTTGGAAAGCTCCTCAGGAACTCATTTGGAGAGAGGCTTCTCCTCCCATGCTTGTCGGCCAACAGATGGTGCCAGCGCTCCACCAAAAAACTCTCTGCTTTGCCTTCAGCCATGGATAGCCTAGCTGAACTCTCTCTGCCTCAAGTAGATACTGCAGGGTTCTTCCAGCCTACAGAAAGCAGAGTACTTTTGCCTGAGCACTGCTATGCCATGGCAGCTCCCTGAAGGCCTCCTAGGGCCTTCTGTCCCCTAACACAGTCGTGCCATTCATCCCATACGGGGAGCAAAGTTCACCCTTGGCAGGGCTCAGGGTGCAGCCTGTGTGTGGTTTCATGGCTGGGAAAGGGCAGATCCACAAGCTGGGGGCCCACTTGTGAATGGGACCTGGTGGGCAGAGCCGGCATTCCCTGGCTGGGATGCAGGAGATCTGGGGCCTTCAAGCTGCATGCACATCCCCTCTCTGGCTGCCCCTCTTGCTTCTTCTCTGCTGCCAAGCCTCTCACACCACACGTGCGTCTCATTGCACGGAGCATGCTGCTTGCCCTTCTTCACAAGGACCTCAACTCACAAGCCTCATTTCCTCGAAGGGGAGTGACAATTGACCCAGAGCCTCCAGAGGAGCTGAAGTCTCTCCAGCCACCAAGGGAAGCAGCCAAATTGATGACAGCCTGCTGCATGGAGGGCTTCGATGGGAGAGTGCCATGCATCCCTGGCGGCGACTCTCTCTCACAGTGCTTTCCATGGGGAAACACTGTGTGTGCCAAGTGTCTCCTGTGTGCAGAAAATCTCTCCCCAGGGCCAGAGGTGCAGGGAACCATCTTTGTACCCAGAGCAATGTTCTAGGCAGGCCTCCCATGCTGGGTGAGCCTCCACTTCCCCAACTGTCCAACTGCCTCAGGAACACACTTCTAGGGAGTGTGGGTCTGACAGGCAGGGCAGACCGAGTGAGGCTCATGGATTGCAGGCAAAAGCCACTGCGCTGACCATTCCCCCTGGAAGTCGCAGCTGAAGGCTCTCTGCACCAGGCCCTAGCTGGAATGAGCCTGCAGCCTGGCCTCCAGTCCCAGGCTTGCCCTGGGCCCTGCTTGGTCAGGACCCATCCCAGCCTCAGCACGGCCTCCCTAGGGCCTGTGCAGGCCTAGGCCACTGCCAGCCAGCAGGACCTCGATGGATTACCATTCATTCGAGGAGGCCCCAGGGTGTTGCCTGTGTGTCTCTTGCCCTGCTGGGACGCTGCAGGTCCAGAGGCTGTGTGTGCACGTGGCCACTGGGGCCTGAGCACAAAACAGTCATGACCCCACTTGCAAGCAGGATGCCTGCTGGCCCTTAGCTGCCTGAAACCTCCGCTTGCTGTCTGCGCTGTCTTCACTGCTGACAGGCCTGGGTGTGCAGAGGTAAGTCTAGGCCAAGGAAACTGGGTGCTTGCATGCCACTTGCTAGGAGGTCCTCCTAATGCATTCTGGTCTGGGGCACACACGCCCCTGGACCAGAAGCCTGCAAGGCAGCTGCAGCTTCACCATCCACAAAGTCCTGCAGCACTTGGCAGGGAGCCTTCTGCTATGCACAGCTTTCCCACTCCAAAGCCTTGCAGGAGTTCATGGATGCTCGGGCCTGCAGTGTTTTCCATCGGAGAGCTCTGGGTGCCCAAAACCTCCCCTGTGGCTTCCGAGCACCCTCCAACCCACATGCCCTTGGCACCCAGTCTGTTGCCGGAGGGTAGTCCTAAGCAAGACTCTCTAAGCTTTTGGAACCAGCGTGCCTCCTGCTTGGAAAGCTCCTCAGGAACTCATTTGGAGCGAGGCTCCTGCTCCCATGCTTGTCGGCCAGCAGATGGTGCCAGCGCTCCACCAAAAAACTCTCTGCTTTGCCTTCAGCCAGGGTTCGCCTAGCTGAGCTCTCCTTGCCTCAAGCAGAAACTCCAGTGTGCATCCAGCCTACAGAAAGCAGAGTGCCTTTGCCTGAGCACTGCTATGTTGTGGCAGGTCCCCGAAGGCCTCCTAGGGCCTTCTCTCCCCTGACACAGTCGTGCCATTCAGCCCACCTGGCGAGCAATGGTCCACCTTGACAGGGCACACGGTGCAGCCTGGGTGTAGTTTCATGGTTGGGAAAGGGCAGATCCGGAAGCTGGGTGCCCACATGTGAATGGGGCCTGATGGGCCGAGCTGTCATTCCCTGCTTGCGAAGCAGGAGCTCTTGGGCCTGCAAGCTGCATGCACATCCCCTCCCTGGCTGCCCTCTTGCTTCTCCTCTGCTGCCAAGCCTCTCTCCCCACACGTGTGTCTCATCGAAAGGAGCAGGATGCTTGCCATTCTTTGCAAGGAGCTCATCCCACAAGCCTCATTTCCTTGGAGGGGTCTGCGAAATGCTCCAGAGCCTCCAGAGGAGCTGCAGACTCTCCAAACAACAAGGGCAGCAGCCGAGTCTATGACAGCCTGCTGCATGGAGGGCTTCGATGGGAGAGTGCCATGCAACCCTGGCGGCGACTCTCTCTCACAGTGCTTTCCATGGGGAAACATTGTGTGTGCCAAGTGTCTCCTGTGTGCAGAAAATCTCTCCCCAGCACCAGAAGTGCAGGGAATCCTCTTTGGACACAGAGCAATGTTCTAGGAAGGCCTCCCATGGTGCGTGAGCCTCCACTTCCCCAACTGTCCAACTGCCTCAGGAACGCATTTCTAGGGAGTGTGGGTCGCACAGGCAGGGCGGCTCGAGTGAGGAACGTGGATTGCAGGCAAAAGCCACTGCGCTGACCATTCCCCCTGGAAGTCGCAGCTGAAGACTCTCTGCACCAGGCCCTAGCTGGAATGAGCCTGCAGCCTGGCCTCCAGTCCCAGGCTTGCCCTGGGCCCTGCTTGGTCAGGACCCATCCCAGCCTCAGCACGGCCACCCTAGGGCCTGTGCAGGCCTAGGCCACTGCCAGCCAGGAGGACCTCGTTGGAGCGCTGTTCATTTGAGAAGGACCCAGGGTGTTGCCTGTGTGTCTCTTGCACTGCTGGGACGCTGCAGGTCCAGAGGCTGTGTGTGCACGTGGCCACTGGGGCCTGAGAACAAAACAGTCATGGCCCCACTTTCAAGCAGGACGCCTGCCGGCCCATAGCCGCCTGCCACCCCCCCTTGCTGTCTGCGTTGTCTTCACTGCTGGCAGGCTTCTGTGTGCACAGGCCAGTCTATGCCAAGGAAACGAGGTGCTTGCTCGCCCCTTGCTAGGAGCTCCTCCTAACGCATTGTGGACCGGGGCACACACGCCCCTAGACCAGAAGCCTGCAAGGCAGCTGCAGCTTCGCAATCCACAAAGGCCTGCAGCACTTGGCAGAGAGCCTTCTGCTATGGATATCTTTCCCATCCAAAGCCTTGGAGGAGTTCATGGATGCTCGGCCCTGCAGCGTTTTCCATCGGAGAGCACTGGGTGCCCAAAGCCTCCCCTGTGGTTTCTGAGAACCTTCCAAAACACATGACCTTGGTACCCACTCTGTTGCCGGAGGGTAGTCCTAAGCAGAACTCTCGAAGCTTTTGGAGCCAGCGTGCCTCCTGCTTGGAAAGCTCCTCAGGAACTCATTTGGAGAGAGGCTTCTCCTCCCATGCTTGTCGGCCAACAGATGGTGCCAGCGCTCCACCAAAAAACTCTCTGCTTTGCCTTCAGCCATGGATAGCCTAGCTGAACTCTCTCTGCCTCAAGTAGATACTGCAGGGTTCTTCCAGCCTACAGAAAGCAGAGTGCTTTTGCCTGAGCACTGCTATGCCATGGCAGCTCCCTGAAGGCCTCCTAGGGCCTTCTGTCCCCTAACACAGTCGTGCCATTCATCCCATGCGGGGAGCAAAGTTCACACTTGGCAGGGCTCAGGGTGCAGCCTGTGTGTGGTTTCATGGCTGGGAAAGGGCAGATCCACAAGCTGGGGGCCCACTTGTGAATGGGACCTGGTGGGCAGAGCCGGCATTCCCTGGCTGGGATGCAGGAGATCTGGGGCCTTCAAGCTGCATGCACATCCCCTCTCTGGCTGCCCGTCTTGCTTCTTCTCTGCTGCCAAGCCTCTCACACCACACGTGCGTCTCATTGCACGGAGCATGCTGCTTGCCCTTCTTCACAAGGACCTCAACTCACAAGCCTCATTTCCTCGAAGGGGAGTGACAATTGACCCAGAGCCTCCAGAGGAGCTGAAGTCTCTCCAGCCACCAAGGGAAGCAGCCGAATTGATGACAGCCTGCTGCATGGAGGGCTTCGATGGGAGAGTGCCATGCATCCCTGGCGGTGACTCTCTCTCACAGTGCTTTCCATGGGGAAACACTGTGTGTGCCAAGTGTCTCCTGTGTGCAGAAAATCTCTCCCCAGGGCCAGAGGTGCAGGGAACCATCTTTGTACCCAGAGCAATGTTTTAGGCAGGCCTCCCATGCTGGGTGAGCCTGCACTTCCCCAACTGTCCAACTGCCTCAGGAACACGCTTCTAGGGAGTGTGGGTCTGACAGGCAGGGCAGATCGAGTGAGGCTCATGGATTGCAGGCAAAAGCCACTGCGCTGACCATTCCCCCTGGAAGTCGCAGCTGAAGGCTCTCTGCACCAGGCCCTAGCTGGAATGAGCCTGCAGCCTGGCCTCCAGTCCCAGGCTTGCCCTGGGCCCTGCTAGGATGGGACCCATCCCAGCCTCAGCACGGCCTCCCTAGGGCCTGTGCAGGCCTAGGCCACTGCCAGCCAGCAGGACCTCGATGGATTACCATTCATTCGAGGAGGCCCCAGGGTGTTGCCTGTGTGTCTCTTGCCCTGCTGGGACGCTGCAGGTCCAGAGGCTGTGTGTGCACTTGGCCACTGGGGCCTGAGCACAAAACAGTCATGACCCCACTTGCAAGCAGGATGCCTGCTGGCCCTTAGCTGCCTGAAACCTCCGCTTGCTGTCTGCGCTGTCTTCACTGCTGACAGGCCTGGGTGTGCACAGGCAAGTCTAGGCCAAGGAAACTGGGTGCTTGCATGCCACTTGCTAGGAGGTCCTCCTAATGCATTCTGGTCTGGGGCACACACGCCCCTGGACCAGAAGCCTGCAAGGCAGCTGCAGCTTCACCATCCACAAAGTCCTGCAGCACTTGGCAGGGAGCCTTCTGCTATGCACAGCTTTCCCACTCCAAAGCCTTGCAGGAGTTCATGGATGCTCGGGCCTGCAGTGTTTTCCATCGGAGAGCTCTGGGTGCCCAAAACCTCCCCTGTGGCTTCCGAGCACCCTCCAACCCACATGCCCTTGGCACCCAGTCTGTTGCCGGAGGGTAGTCCTAAGCAAGACTCTCTAAGCTTTTGGAGCCAGCGTGCCTCCTGCTTGGAAAGCTCCTCAGGAACTCATTTGGAGCGAGGCTCCTGCTCCCATGCTTGTCGGCCAGCAGATGGTGCCAGCGCTCCACCAAAAAACTCTCTGCTTTGCCTTCAGCCAGGGTTCGCCTAGCTGAGCTCTCCTTGCCTCAAGCAGAAACTCCAGTGTGCATCCAGCCTACAGAAAGCAGAGTGCCTTTGCCTGAGCACTGCTATGTTGTGGCAGGTCCCCGAAGGCCTCCTAGGGCCTTCTCTCCCCTGACACAGTCGTGCCATTCAGCCCACCTGGCGAGCAATGGTCCACCTTGACAGGGCACACGGTGCAGCCTGGGTGTAGTTTCATGGTTGGGAAAGGGCAGATCCGGAAGCTGGGTGCCCACATGTGAATGGGGCCTGATGGGCCGAGCTGTCATTCCCTGCTTGCGAAGCAGGAGCTCTTGGGCCTGCAAGCTGCATGCACATCCCCTCCCTGGCTGCCCTCTTGCTTCTCCTCTGCTGCCAAGCCTCTCTCCCCACACGTGTGTCTCATTGAAAGGAGCAGGATGCTTGCCATTCTTTGCAAGGAGCTCATCCCACAAGCCTCATTTCCTTGGAGGGGTCTGCGAAATGCTCCAGAGCCTCCAGAGGAGCTGCAGACTCTCCAAACAACAAGGGCAGCAGCCGAGTCTATGACAGCCTGCTGCATGGAGGGCTTCGATGGGAGAGTGCCATGCAACCCTGGCGGCGACTCTCTCTCACAGTGCTTTCCATGGGGAAACATTGTGTGTGCCAAGTGTCTCCTGTGTGCAGAAAATCTCTCCCCAGCACCAGAAGTGCAGGGAATCCTCTTTGGACACAGAGCAATGTTCTAGGAAGGCCTCCCATGGTGCGTGAGCCTCCACTTCCCCAACTGTCCAACTGCCTCAGGAACACATTTCTAGGGAGTGTGGGTCGCACAGGCAGGGCGGCTCGAGTGAGGAACGTGGATTGCAGGCAAAAGCCACTGCGCTGACCATTCCCCCTGGAAGTCGCAGCTGAAGGCTCTCTGCACCAGGCCCTAGCTGGAATGAGCCTGCAGCCTGGCCTCCAGTCCCAGGCTTGCCCTGGGCCCTGCTTGGTCAGGACCCATCCCAGCCTCAACACGGCCACCCTAGGGCCTGTGCAGGCCTAGGCCACTGCCAGCCAGGAGGACCTCGTTGGAGTGCTGTTCATTCGAGAAGGACCCAGGGTGTTGCCTGTGTGTCTCTTGCACTGCTGGGACGCTGCAGGTCCAGAGGCTGTGTGTGCACGTGGCCACTGGGGCCTGAGCACAAAACAGTCATGGCTCCACTTTCAAGCAGGACGCCTGCCGGCCCATAGCCACCTGCCACCCCCCCTTGCTGTCTGCGTTGTCTTCACTGCTGGCAGGCTTCTGTGTGCACAGGCCAGTCTATGCCAAGGAAACGAGGTGCTTGCTCGCCCCTTGCTAGGAGCTCCTCCTAACGCATTGTGGACCGGGGCACACACGCCCCTAGACCAGAAGCCTGCAAGGCAGCTGCAGCTTCGCAATCCACAAAGGCCTGCAGCACTTGGCAGTGAGCCTTCTGCTATGGATATCTTTCCCATCCAAAGCCTTGGAGGAGTTCATGGATGCTCGGGCCTGCAGCGTTTTCCATCGGAGAGCACTGGGTGCCCAAAGCCTTCCCTGTGGTTTCTGAGAACCTTCCAAAACACATGACCTTGGTACCCACTCTGTTGCCGGAGGGTAGTCCTAAGCAGAACTCTCGAAGCTTTTGGAGCCAGTGTGCCTCCTGCTTGGAAAGCTCCTCAGGAACTCATTTGGAGAGAGGCTTCTCCTCCCATGCTTGTCGGCCAACAGATGGTGCCAGCGCTCCACCAAAAAACTCTCTGCTTTGCCTTCAGCCATGGATAGCCTAGCTGAACTCTCTCTGCCTCAAGTAGATACTGCAGGGTTCTTCCAGCCTACAGAAAGCAGAGTACTTTTGCCTGAGCACTGCTATGCCATGGCAGCTCCCTGAAGGCCTCCTAGGGCCTTCTGTCCCCTAACACAGTCGTGCCATTCATCCCATACGGGGAGCAAAGTTCACCCTTGGCAGGGCTCAGGGTGCAGCCTGTGTGTGGTTTCATGGCTGGGAAAGGGCAGATCCACAAGCTGGGGGCCCACTTGTGAATGGGACCTGGTGGGCAGAGCCGGCATTCCCTGGCTGGGATGCAGGAGATCTGGGGCCTTCAAGCTGCATGCACATCCCCTCTCTGGCTGCCCCTCTTGCTTCTTCTCTGCTGCCAAGCCTCTCACACCACACGTGTGTCTCATTGCACGGAGCATGCTGCTTGCCCTTCTTCACAAGGACCTCAACTCACAAGCCTCATTTCCTCGAAGGGGAGTGACAATTGACCCAGAGCCTCCAGAGGAGCTGAAGTCTCTCCAGCCACCAAGGGAAGCAGCCAAATTGATGACAGCCTGCTGCATGGAGGGCTTCGATGGGAGAGTGCCATGCATCCCTGGCCGCGTCTCTCTCACAGTGCTTTCCATGGGGAAACACTGTGTGTGCCAAGTGTCTCCTGTGTGCAGAAAATCTCTCCCCAGGGCCAGAGGTGCAGGGAACCATCTTTGTACCCAGAGCAATGTTCTAGGCAGGCCTCCCATGCTGGGTGAGCCTCCACTTCCCCAACTGTCCAACTGCCTCAGGAACACACTTCTAGGGAGTGTGGGTCTGACAGGCAGGGCAGACCGAGTGAGGCTCATGGATTGCAGGCAAAAGCCACTGCGCTGACCATTCCCCCTGGAAGTCGCAGCTGAAGGCTCTCTGCACCAGGCCCTAGCTGGAATGAGCCTGCAGCCTGGCCTCCAGTCCCAGGCTTGCCCTGGGCCCTGCTTGGTCAGGACCCATCCCAGCCTCAGCACGGCCTCCCTAGGGCCTGTGCAGGCCTAGGCCACTGCCAGCCAGCAGGACCTCGATGGATTACCATTCATTCGAGGAGGCCCCAGGGTGTTGCCTGTGTGTCTCTTGCCCTGCTGGGACGCTGCAGGTCCAGAGGCTGTGTGTGCACGTGGCCACTGGGGCCTGAGCACAAAACAGTCATGACCCCACTTGCAAGCAGGATGCCTGCTGGCCCTTAGCTGCCTGAAACCTCCGCTTGCTGTCTGCGCTGTCTTCACTGCTGACAGGCCTGGGTGTGCACAGGCAAGTCTAGGCCAAGGAAACTGGGTGCTTGCATGCCACTTGCTAGGAGGTCCTCCTAATGCATTCTGGTCTGGGGCACACACGCCCCTGGACCAGAAGCCTGCAAGGCAGCTGCAGCTTCACCATCCACAAAGTCCTGCAGCACTTGGCAGGGAGCCTTCTGCTATGCACAGCTTTCCCACTCCAAAGCCTTGCAGGAGTTCATGGATGCTCGGGCCTGCAGTGTTTTCCATCGGAGAGCTCTGGGTGCCCAAAACCTCCCCTGTGGCTTCCGAGCACCCTCCAACCCACATGCCCTTGGCACCCAGTCTGTTGCCGGAGGGTAGTCCTAAGCAAGACTCTCTAAGCTTTTGGAACCAGCGTGCCTCCTGCTTGGAAAGCTCCTCAGGAACTCATTTGGAGCGAGGCTCCTGCTCCCATGCTTGTCGGCCAGCAGATGGTGCCAGCGCTCCACCAAAAAACTCTCTGCTTTGCCTTCAGCCAGGGTTCGCCTAGCTGAGCTCTCCTTGCCTCAAGCAGAAACTCCAGTGTGCATCCAGCCTACAGAAAGCAGAGTGCCTTTGCCTGAGCACTGCTATGTTGTGGCAGGTCCCCGAAGGCCTCCTAGGGCCTTCTCTCCCCTGACACAGTCGTGCCATTCAGCCCACCTGGCGAGCAATGGTCCACCTTGACAGGGCACACGGTGCAGCCTGGGTGTAGTTTCATGGTTGGGAAAGGGCAGATCCGGAAGCTGGGTGCCCACATGTGAATGGGGCCTGATGGGCCGAGCTGTCATTCCCTGCTTGCGAAGCAGGAGCTCTTGGGCCTGCAAGCTGCATGCACATCCCCTCCCTGGCTGCCCTCTTGCTTCTCCTCTGCTGCCAAGCCTCTCTCCCCACACGTGTGTCTCATCGAAAGGAGCAGGATGCTTGCCATTCTTTGCAAGGAGCTCATCCCACAAGCCTCATTTCCTTGGAGGGGTCTGCGAAATGCTCCAGAGCCTCCAGAGGAGCTGCAGACTCTCCAAACAACAAGGGCAGCAGCCGAGTCTATGACAGCCTGCTGCATGGAGGGCTTCGATGGGAGAGTGCCATGCAACCCTGGCGGCGACTCTCTCTCACAGTGCTTTCCATGGGGAAACATTGTGTGTGCCAAGTGTCTCCTGTGTGCAGAAAATCTCTCCCCAGCACCAGAAGTGCAGGGAATCCTCTTTGGACACAGAGCAATGTTCTAGGAAGGCCTCCCATGGTGCGTGAGCCTCCACTTCCCCAACTGTCCAACTGCCTCAGGAACACATTTCTAGGGAGTGTGGGTCGCACAGGCAGGGCGGCTCGAGTGAGGAACGTGGATTGCAGGCAAAAGCCACTGCGCTGACCATTCCCCCTGGAAGTCGCAGCTGAAGACTCTCTGCACCAGGCCCTAGCTGGAATGAGCCTGCAGCCTGGCCTCCAGTCCCAGGCTTGCCCTGGGCCCTGCTTGGTCAGGACCCATCCCAGCCTCAGCATGGCCACCCTAGGGCCTGTGCAGGCCTAGGCCACTGCCAGCCAGGAGGACCTCGTTGGAGCGCTGTTCATTTGAGAAGGACCCAGGGTGTTGCCTGTGTGTCTCTTGCACTGCTGGGACGCTGCAGGTCCAGAGGCTGTGTGTGCACGTGGCCACTGGGGCCTGAGAACAAAACAGTCATGGCCCCACTTTCAAGCAGGACGCCTGCCGGACCATAGCCGCCTGCCACCCCCCCTTGCTGTCTGCGTTGTCTTCACTGCTGGCAGGCTTCTGTGTGCACAGGCCAGTCTATGCCAAGGAAACGAGGTGCTTGCTCGCCCCTTGCTAGGAGCTCCTCCTAACGCATTGTGGACCGGGGCACACACGCCCCTAGACCAGAAGCCTGCAAGGCAGCTGCAGCTTCGCAATCCACAAAGGCCTGCAGCACTTGGCAGAGAGCCTTCTGCTATGGATATCTTTCCCATCCAAAGCCTTGGAGGAGTTCATGGATGCTCGGCCCTGCAGCGTTTTCCATCGGAGAGCACTGGGTGCCCAAAGCCTCCCCTGTGGTTTCTGAGAACCTTCCAAAACACATGACCTTGGTACCCACTCTGTTGCCGGAGGGTAGTCCTAAGCAGAACTCTCGAAGCTTTTGGAGCCAGCGTGCCTCCTGCTTGGAAAGCTCCTCAGGAACTCATTTGGAGAGAGGCTTCTCCTCCCATGCTTGTCGGCCAACAGATGGTGCCAGCGCTCCACCAAAAAACTCTCTGCTTTGCCTTCAGCCATGGATAGCCTAGCTGAACTCTCTCTGCCTCAAGTAGATACTGCAGGGTTCTTCCAGCCTACAGAAAGCAGAGTGCTTTTGCCTGAGCACTGCTATGCCATGGCAGCTCCCTGAAGGCCTCCTAGGGCCTTCTGTCCCCTAACACAGTCGTGCCATTCATCCCATGCGGGGAGCAAAGTTCACCCTTGGCAGGGCTCAGGGTGCAGCCTGTGTGTGGTTTCATGGCTGGGAAAGGGCAGATCCACAAGCTGGGGGCCCACTTGTGAATGGGACCTGGTGGGCAGAGCCGGCATTCCCTGGCTGGGATGCAGGAGATCTGGGGCCTTCAAGCTGCATGCACATCCCCTCTCTGGCTGCCCGTCTTGCTTCTTCTCTGCTGCCAAGCCTCTCACACCACACGTGCGTCTCATTGCACGGAGCATGCTGCTTGCCCTTCTTCACAAGGACCTCAACTCACAAGCCTCATTTCCTCGAAGGGGAGTGACAATTGACCCAGAGCCTCCAGAGGAGCTGAAGTCTCTCCAGCCACCAAGGGAAGCAGCCGAATTGATGACAGCCTGCTGCATGGAGGGCTTCGATGGGAGAGTGCCATGCATCCCTGGCGGTGACTCTCTCTCACAGTGCTTTCCATGGGGAAACACTGTGTGTGCCAAGTGTCTCCTGTGTGCAGAAAATCTCTCCCCAGGGCCAGAGGTGCAGGGAACCATCTTTGTACCCAGAGCAATGTTTTAGGCAGGCCTCCCATGCTGGGTGAGCCTGCACTTCCCCAACTGTCCAACTGCCTCAGGAACACGCTTCTAGGGAGTGTGGGTCTGACAGGCAGGGCAGATCGAGTGAGGCTCATGGATTGCAGGCAAAAGCCACTGCACTGACCATTCCCCCTGGAAGTCGCAGCTGAAGGCTCTCTGCACCAGGCCCTAGCTGGAATGAGCCTGCAGCCTGGCCTCCAGTCCCAGGCTTGCCCTGGGCCCTGCTAGGATGGGACCCATCCCAGCCTCAGCACGGCCTCCCTAGGGCCTGTGCAGGCCTAGGCCACTGCCAGCCAGCAGGACCTCGATGGATTACCATTCATTCGAGGAGGCCCCAGGGTGTTGCCTGTGTGTCTCTTGCCCTGCTGGGACGCTGCAGGTCCAGAGGCTGTGTGTGCACTTGGCCACTGGGGCCTGAGCACAAAACAGTCATGACCCCACTTGCAAGCAGGATGCCTGCTGGCCCTTAGCTGCCTGAAACCTCCGCTTGCTGTCTGCGCTGTCTTCACTGCTGACAGGCCTGGGTGTGCACAGGCAAGTCTAGGCCAAGGAAACTGGGTGCTTGCATGCCACTTGCTAGGAGGTCCTCCTAATGCATTCTGGTCTGGGGCACACACGCCCCTGGACCAGAAGCCTGCAAGGCAGCTGCAGCTTCACCATCCACAAAGTCCTGCAGCACTTGGCAGGGAGCCTTCTGCTATGCACAGCTTTCCCACTCCAAAGCCTTGCAGGAGTTCATGGATGCTCGGGCCTGCAGTGTTTTCCATCGGAGAGCTCTGGGTGCCCAAAACCTCCCCTGTGGCTTCCGAGCACCCTCCAACCCACATGCCCTTGGCACCCAGTCTGTTGCCGGAGGGTAGTCCTAAGCAAGACTCTCTAAGCTTTTGGAACCAGCATGCCTCCTGCTTGGAAAGCTCCTCAGGAACTCATTTGGAGCGAGGCTCCTGCTCCCATGCTTGTCGGCCAGCAGATGGTGCCAGCGCTCCACCAAAAAACTCTCTGCTTTGCCTTCAGCCAGGGTTCGCCTCGCTGAGCTCTCCTTGCCTCAAGCAGAAACTCCAGTGTGCATCCAGCCTACAGAAAGCAGAGTGCCTTTTCCTGAGCACTGCTATGTTGTGGCAGGTCCCCGAAGGCCTCCTAGGGCCTTCTCTCCCCTGACACAGTCGTGCCATTCAGCCCACCTGGCGAGCAATGGTCCAC
Organism: Hippopotamus amphibius kiboko; assembly: GCF_030028045.1. Classification (NCBI taxonomy): domain Eukaryota; kingdom Metazoa; phylum Chordata; class Mammalia; order Artiodactyla; family Hippopotamidae; genus Hippopotamus; species Hippopotamus amphibius. The sequence goes on along the minus strand of NC_080187.1, from coordinate 120,944,948 downwards.
CTTGACAGGGCACACGGTGCAGCCTGGGTGTAGTTTCATGGTTGGGAAAGGGCAGATCCGGAAGCTGGGTGCCCACATGTGAATGGGGCCTGATGGGCCGAGCTGTCATTCCCTGCTTGCGAAGCAGGAGCTCTTGGGCCTGCAAGCTGCATGCACATCCCCTCCCTGGCTGCCCTCTTGCTTCTCCTCTGCTGCCAAGCCTCTCTCCCCACACGTGTGTCTCATCGAAAGGAGCAGGATGCTTGCCATTCTTTGCAAGGAGCTCATCCCACAAGCCTCATTTCCTTGGAGGGGTCTGCGAAATGCTCCAGAGCCTCCAGAGGAGCTGCAGACTCTCCAAACAACAAGGGCAGCAGCCGAGTCTATGACAGCCTGCTGCATGGAGGGCTTCGATGGGAGAGTGCCATGCAACCCTGGCGGCGACTCTCTCTCACAGTGCTTTCCATGGGGAAACATTGTGTGTGCCAAGTGTCTCCTGTGTGCAGAAAATCTCTCCCCAGCACCAGAAGTGCAGGGAATCCTCTTTGGACACAGAGCAATGTTCTAGGAAGGCCTCCCATGGTGCGTGAGCCTCCACTTCCCCAACTGTCCAACTGCCTCAGGAACACATTTCTAGGGAGTGTGGGTCGCACAGACAGGGCGGCTCAAGTGAGGAACGTGGATTGCAGGCAAAAGCCACTGCGCTGACCATTCCCCCTGGAAGTCAAAGCTGAAGACTCTCTGCACCAGGCCCTAGCTGGAATGAGCCTGCAGCCTGGCCTCCAGTCCCAGGCTTGCCCTGGGCCCTGCTTGGTCAGGACCCATCCCAGCCTCAGCACGGCCACCCTAGGGCCTGTGCAGGCCTAGGCCACTGCCAGCCAGGAGGACCTCGTTGGAGCACTGTTCATTTGAGAAGGACCCAGGGTGTTGCCTGTGTGTCTCTTGCACTGCTGGGACGCTGCAGGTCCAGAGGCTGTGTGTGCACGTGGCCACTGGGGCCTGAGCACAAAACAGTCATGGCCCCACTTTCAAGCAGGACGCCTGCCGGACCATAGCCGCCTGCCACCCCCCCTTGCTGTCTGCGTTGTCTTCACTGCTGGCAGGCTTCTGTGTGCACAGGCCAGTCTATGCCAAGGAAACGAGGTGCTTGCTCGCCCCTTGCTAGGAGCTCCTCCTAACGCATTGTGGACCGGGGCACACACGTCCCTAGACCAGAAGCCTGCAAGGCAGCTGCAGCTTCGCAATCCACAAAGGCCTGCAGCACTTGGCAGAGAGCCTTCTGCTATGGATATCTTTCCCATCCAAAGCCTTGGAGGAGTTCATGGATGCTCGGCCCTGCAGCGTTTTCCATCGGAGAGCACTGGGTGCCCAAAGCCTCCCCTGTGGTTTCTGAGAACCTTCCAAAACACATGACCTTGGTACCCACTCTGTTGCCGGAGGGTAGTCCTAAGCAGAACTCTCGAAGCTTTTGGAGCCAGCGTGCCTCCTGCTTGGAAAGCTCCTCAGGAACTCATTTGGAGAGAGGCTTCTCCTCCCATGCTTGTCGGCCAACAGATGGTGCCCGCGCTCCACCAAAAAACTCTCTGCTTTGCCTTCAGCCATGGATAGCCTAGCTGAACTCTCTCTGCCTCAAGTAGATACTGCAGGGTTCTTCCAGCCTACAGAAAGCAGAGTGCTTTTGCCTGAGCACTGCTATGCCATGGCAGCTCCCTGAAGGCCTCCTAGGGCCTTCTGTCCCCTAACACAGTCGTGCCATTCATCCCATGCGGGGAGCAAAGTTCACCCTTGGCAGGGCTCAGGGTGCAGCCTGTGTGTGGTTTCATGGCTGGGAAAGGGCAGATCCACAAGCTGGGGGCCCACTTGTGAATGGGACCTGGTGGGCAGAGCCGGCATTCCCTGGCTGGGATGCAGGAGATCTGGGGCCTTCAAGCTGCATGCACATCCCCTCTCTGGCTGCCCGTCTTGCTTCTTCTCTGCTGCCAAGCCTCTCACACCACACGTGCGTCTCATTGCACGGAGCATGCTGCTTGCCCTTCTTCACAAGGACCTCAACTCACAAGCCTCATTTCCTCGAAGGGGAGTGACAATTGACCCAGAGCCTCCAGAGGAGCTGAAGTCTCTCCAGCCACCAAGGGAAGCAGCCGAATTGATGACAGCCTGCTGCATGGAGGGCTTCGATGGGAGAGTGCCATGCATCCCTGGCGGTGACTCTCTCTCACAGTGCTTTCCATGGGGAAACACTGTGTGTGCCAAGTGTCTCCTGTGTGCAGAAAATCTCTCCCCAGGGCCAGAGGTGCAGATAACCATCTTTGTACCCAGAGCAATGTTTTAGGCAGGCCTCCCATGCTGGGTGAGCCTGCACTTCCCCAACTGTCCAACTGCCTCAGGAACACGCTTCTAGGGAGTGTGGGTCTGACAGGCAGGGCAGATCGAGTGAGGCTCATGGATTGCAGGCAAAAGCCACTGCGCTGACCATTCCCCCTGGAAGTCGCAGCTGAAGGCTCTCTGCACCAGGCCCTAGCTGGAATGAGCCTGCAGCCTGGCCTCCAGTCCCAGGCTTGCCCTGGGCCCTGCTAGGATGGGACCCATCCCAGCCTCAGCACGGCCTCCCTAGGGCCTGTGCAGGCCTAGGCCACTGCCAGCCAGCAGGACCTCGATGGATTACCATTCATTCGAGGAGGCCCCAGGGTGTTGCCTGTGTGTCTCTTGCCCTGCTGGGACGCTGCAGGTCCAGAGGCTGTGTGTGCACTTGGCCACTGGGGCCTGAGCACAAAACAGTCATGACCCCACTTGCAAGCAGGATGCCTGCTGGCCCTTAGCTGCCTGAAACCTCCGCTTGCTGTCTGCGCTGTCTTCACTGCTGACAGGCCTGGGTGTGCACAGGCAAGTCTAGGCCAAGGAAACTGGGTGCTTGCATGCCACTTGCTAGGAGGTCCTCCTAATGCATTCTGGTCTGGGGCACACACGCCCCTGGACCAGAAGCCTGCAAGGCAGCTGCAGCTTCACCATCCACAAAGTCCTGCAGCACTTGGCAGGGAGCCTTCTGCTATGCACAGCTTTCCCACTCCAAAGCCTTGCAGGAGTTCATGGATGCTCGGGCCTGCAGTGTTTTCCATCGGAGAGCTCTGGGTGCCCAAAACCTCCCCTGTGGCTTCCGAGCACCCTCCAACCCACATGCCCTTGGCACCCAGTCTGTTGCCGGAGGGTAGTCCTAAGCAAGACTCTCTAAGCTTTTGGAACCAGCGTGCCTCCTGCTTGGAAAGCTCCTCAGGAACTCATTTGGAGCGAGGCTCCTGCTCCCATGCTTGTCGGCCAGCAGATGGTGCCAGCGCTCCACCAAAAAACTCTCTGCTTTGCCTTCAGCCAGGGTTCGCCTCGCTGAGCTCTCCTTGCCTCAAGCAGAAACTCCAGTGTGCATCCAGCCTACAGAAAGCAGAGTGCCTTTGCCTGAGCACTGCTATGTTGTGGCAGGTCCCCGAAGGCCTCCTAGGGCCTTCTCTCCCCTGACACAGTCGTGCCATTCAGCCCACCTGGCGAGCAATGGTCCACCTTGACAGGGCACACGGTGCAGCCTGGGTGTAGTTTCATGGTTGGGAAAGGGCAGATCCGGAAGCTGGGTGCCCACATGTGAATGGGGCCTGATGGGCCGAGCTGTCATTCCCTGCTTGCGAAGCAGGAGCTCTTGGGCCTGCAAGCTGCATGCACATCCCCTCCCTGGCTGCCCTCTTGCTTCTCCTCTGCTGCCAAGCCTCTCTCCCCACACGTGTGTCTCATCGAAAGGAGCAGGATGCTTGCCATTCTTTGCAAGGAGCTCATCCCACAAGCCTCATTTCCTTGGAGGGGTCTGCGAAATGCTCCAGAGCCTCCAGAGGAGCTGCAGACTCTCCAAACAACAAGGGCAGCAGCCGAGTCTATGACAGCCTGCTGCATGGAGGGCTTCGATGGGAGAGTGCCATGCAACCCTGGCGGCGACTCTCTCTCACAGTGCTTTCCATGGGGAAACATTGTGTGTGCCAAGTGTCTCCTGTGTGCAGAAAATCTCTCCCCAGCACCAGAAGTGCAGGGAATCCTCTTTGGACACAGAGCAATGTTCTAGGAAGGCCTCCCATGGTGCGTGAGCCTCCACTTCCCCAACTGTCCAACTGCCTCAGGAACACATTTCTAGGGAGTGTGGGTCGCACAGGCAGGGCGGCTCGAGTGAGGAACGTGGATTGCAGGCAAAAGCCACTGCGCTGACCATTCCCCCTGGAAGTCAAAGCTGAAGACTCTCTGCACCAGGCCCTAGCTGGAATGAGCCTGCAGCCTGGCCTCCAGTCCCAGGCTTGCCCTGGGCCCTGCTTGGTCAGGACCCATCCCAGCCTCAGCACGACCACCCTAGGGCCTGTGCAGGCCTAGGCCACTGCCAGCCAGGAGGACCTCGTTGGAGCGCTGTTCATTTGAGAAGGACCCAGGGTGTTGCCTGTGTGTCTCTTGCCCTGCTGGGACGCTGCAGGTCCAGAGGCTGTGTGTGCACGTGGCCACTGGGGCCTGAGCACAAAACAGTCATGGCCCCACTTTCAAGCAGGATGCCTGCCGGCCCATAGCCGCCTGCCACCCCCCCTTGCTGTCTGCGTTGTCTTCACTGCTGGCAGGCTTCTGTGTGCACAGGCCAGTCTATGCCAAGGAAACGAGGTGCTTGCTCACCCCTTGCTAGGAGCTCCTCCTAACGCATTGTGGACCAGGGCACACACGCCCCTAGACCAGAAGCCTGCAAGGCAGCTGCAGCTTCGCAATCCACAAAGGCCTGCAGCACTTGGCAGAGAGCCTTCTGCTATGGATATCTTTCCCATCCAAAGCCTTGGAGGAGTTCATGGATGCTCGGCCCTGCAGCGTTTTCCATCGGAGAGCACTGGGTGCCCAAAGCCTCCCCTGTGGTTTCTGAGAACCTTCCAAAACACATGACCTTGGTACCCACTCTGTTGCCGGAGGGTAGTCCTAAGCAGAACTCTCGAAGCTTTTGGAGCCAGCGTGCCTCCTGCTTGGAAAGCTCCTCAGGAACTCATTTGGAGAGAGGCTTCTCCTCCCATGCTTGTCGGCCAACAGATGGTGCCCGCGCTTCACCAAAAAACTCTCTGCTTTGCCTTCAGCCATGGATAGCCTAGCTGAACTCTCTCTGCCTCAAGTAGATACTGCAGGGTTCTTCCAGCCTACAGAAAGCAGAGTGCTTTTGCCTGAGCACTGCTATGCCATGGCAGCTCCCTGAAGGCCTCCTAGGGCCTTCTGTCCCCTAACACAGTCGTGCCATTCATCCCATGCGGGGAGCAAAGTTCACCCTTGGCAGGGCTCAGGGTGCAGCCTGTGTGTGGTTTCATGGCTGGGAAAGGGCAGATCCACAAGCTGGGGGCCCACTTGTGAATGGGACCTGGTGGGCAGAGCCGGCATTCCCTGGCTGGGATGCAGGAGATCTGGGGCCTTCAAGCTGCATGCACATCCCCTCTCTGGCTGCCCCTCTTGCTTCTTCTCTGCTGCCAAGCCTCTCACACCACACGTGCGTCTCATTGCACGGAGCATGCTGCTTGCCCTTCTTCACAAGGACCTCAACTCACAAGCCTCATTTCCTCGAAGGGGAGTGACAATTGACCCAGAGCCTCCAGAGGAGCTGAAGTCTCTCCAGCCACCAAGGGAAGCAGCCAAATTGATGACAGCCTGCTGCATGGAGGGCTTCGATGGGAGAGTGCCATGCATCCCTGGCGGCGACTCTCTCTCACAGTGCTTTCCATGGGGAAACACTGTGTGTGCCAAGTGTCTCCTGTGTGCAGAAAATCTCTCCCCAGGGCCAGAGGTGCAGGGAACCATCTTTGTACCCAGAGCAATGTTCTAGGCAGGCCTCCCATGCTGGGTGAGCCTCCACTTCCCCAACTGTCCAACTGCCTCAGGAACACACTTCTAGGGAGTGTGGGTCTGACAGGCAGGGCAGACCGAGTGAGGCTCATGGATTGCAGGCAAAAGCCACTGCGCTGACCATTCCCCCTGGAAGTCGCAGCTGAAGGCTCTCTGCACCAGGCCCTAGCTGGAATGAGCCTGCAGCCTGGCCTCCAGTCCCAGGCTTGCCCTGGGCCCTGCTTGGTCAGGACCCATCCCAGCCTCAGCACGGCCTCCCTAGGGCCTGTGCAGGCCTAGGCCACTGCCAGCCAGCAGGACCTCGATGGATTACCATTCATTCGAGGAGGCCCCAGGGTGTTGCCTGTGTGTCTCTTGCCCTGCTGGGACGCTGCAGGTCCAGAGGCTGTGTGTGCACGTGGCCACTGGGGCCTGAGCACAAAACAGTCATGACCCCACTTGCAAGCAGGATGCCTGCTGGCCCTTAGCTGCCTGAAACCTCCGCTTGCTGTCTGCGCTGTCTTCACTGCTGACAGGCCTGGGTGTGCAGAGGTAAGTCTAGGCCAAGGAAACTGGGTGCTTGCATGCCACTTGCTAGGAGGTCCTCCTAATGCATTCTGGTCTGGGGCACACACGCCCCTGGACCAGAAGCCTGCAAGGCAGCTGCAGCTTCACCATCCACAAAGTCCTGCAGCACTTGGCAGGGAGCCTTCTGCTATGCACAGCTTTCCCACTCCAAAGCCTTGCAGGAGTTCATGGATGCTCGGGCCTGCAGTGTTTTCCATCGGAGAGCTCTGGGTGCCCAAAACCTCCCCTGTGGCTTCCGAGCACCCTCCAACCCACATGCCCTTGGCACCCAGTCTGTTGCCGGAGGGTAGTCCTAAGCAAGACTCTCTAAGCTTTTGGAACCAGCGTGCCTCCTGCTTGGAAAGCTCCTCAGGAACTCATTTGGAGCGAGGCTCCTGCTCCCATGCTTGTCGGCCAGCAGATGGTGCCAGCGCTCCACCAAAAAACTCTCTGCTTTGCCTTCAGCCAGGGTTCGCCTAGCTGAGCTCTCCTTGCCTCAAGCAGAAACTCCAGTGTGCATCCAGCCTACAGAAAGCAGAGTGCCTTTGCCTGAGCACTGCTATGTTGTGGCAGGTCCCCGAAGGCCTCCTAGGGCCTTCTCTCCCCTGACACAGTCGTGCCATTCAGCCCACCTGGCGAGCAATGGTCCACCTTGACAGGGCACACGGTGCAGCCTGGGTGTAGTTTCATGGTTGGGAAAGGGCAGATCCGGAAGCTGGGTGCCCACATGTGAATGGGGCCTGATGGGCCGAGCTGTCATTCCCTGCTTGCGAAGCAGGAGCTCTTGGGCCTGCAAGCTGCATGCACATCCCCTCCCTGGCTGCCCTCTTGCTTCTCCTCTGCTGCCAAGCCTCTCTCCCCACACGTGTGTCTCATCGAAAGGAGCAGGATGCTTGCCATTCTTTGCAAGGAGCTCATCCCACAAGCCTCATTTCCTTGGAGGGGTCTGCGAAATGCTCCAGAGCCTCCAGAGGAGCTGCAGACTCTCCAAACAACAAGGGCAGCAGCCGAGTCTATGACAGCCTGCTGCATGGAGGGCTTCGATGGGAGAGTGCCATGCAACCCTGGCGGCGACTCTCTCTCACAGTGCTTTCCATGGGGAAACATTGTGTGTGCCAAGTGTCTCCTGTGTGCAGAAAATCTCTCCCCAGCACCAGAAGTGCAGGGAATCCTCTTTGGACACAGAGCAATGTTCTAGGAAGGCCTCCCATGGTGCGTGAGCCTCCACTTCCCCAACTGTCCAACTGCCTCAGGAACACATTTCTAGGGAGTGTGGGTCGCACAGGCAGGGCGGCTCGAGTGAGGAACGTGGATTGCAGGCAAAAGCCACTGCGCTGACCATTCCCCCTGGAAGTCGCAGCTGAAGGCTCTCTGCACCAGGCCCTAGCTGGAATGAGCCTGCAGCCTGGCCTCCAGTCCCAGGCTTGCCCTGGGCCCTGCTTGGTCAGGACCCATCCCAGCCTCAGCACGGCCACCCTAGGGCCTGTGCAGGCCTAGGCCACTGCCAGCCAGGAGGACCTCGTTGGAGCGCTGTTCATTTGAGAAGGACCCAGGGTGTTGCCTGTGTGTCTCTTGCACTGCTGGGACGCTGCAGGTCCAGAGGCTGTGTGTGCACGTGGCCACTGGGGCCTGAGAACAAAACAGTCACGGCCCCACTTTCAAGCAGGACGCCTGCCGGACCATAGCCGCCTGCCACCCCCCCTTGCTGTCTGCTTTGTCTTCACTGCTGGCAGGCTTCTGTGTGCACAGGCCAGTCTATGCCAAGGAAACGAGGTGCTTGCTCGCCCCTTGCTAGGAGCTCCTCCTAACGCATTGTGGACCGGGGCACACACGCCCCTAGACCAGAAGCCTGCAAGGCAGCTGCAGCTTCGCAATCCACAAAGGCCTGCAGCACTTGGCAGAGAGCCTTCTGCTATGGATATCTTTCCCATCCAAAGCCTTGGAGGAGTTCATGGATGCTCGGCCCTGCAGCGTTTTCCATCGGAGAGCACTGGGTGCCCAAAGCCTCCCCTGTGGTTTCTGAGAACCTTCCAAAACACATGACCTTGGTACCCACTCTGTTGCCGGAGGGTAGTCCTAAGCAGAACTCTCGAAGCTTTTGGAGCCAGCGTGCCTCCTGCTTGGAAAGCTCCTCAGGAACTCATTTGGAGAGAGGCTTCTCCTCCCATGCTTGTCGGCCAACAGATGGTGCCAGCGCTCCACCAAAAAACTCTCTGCTTTGCCTTCAGCCATGGATAGCCTAGCTGAACTCTCTCTGCCTCAAGTAGATACTGCAGGGTTCTTCCAGCCTACAGAAAGCAGAGTGCTTTTGCCTGAGCACTGCTATGCCATGGCAGCTCCCTGAAGGCCTCCTAGGGCCTTCTGTCCCCTAACACAGTCGTGCCATTCATCCCATGCGGGGAGCAAAGTTCACCCTTGGCAGGGCTCAGGGTGCAGCCTGTGTGTGGTTTCATGGCTGGGAAAGGGCAGATCCACAAGCTGGGGGCCCACTTGTGAATGGGACCTGGTGGGCAGAGCCGGCATTCCCTGGCTGGGATGCAGGAGATCTGGGGCCTTCAAGCTGCATGCACATCCCCTCTCTGGCTGCCCGTCTTGCTTCTTCTCTGCTGCCAAGCCTCTCACACCACACGTGCGTCTCATTGCACGGAGCATGCTGCTTGCCCTTCTTCACAAGGACCTCAACTCACAAGCCTCATTTCCTCGAAGGGGAGTGACAATTGACCCAGAGCCTCCAGAGGAGCTGAAGTCTCTCCAGCCACCAAGGGAAGCAGCCGAATTGATGACAGCCTGCTGCATGGAGGGCTTCGATGGGAGAGTGCCATGCATCCCTGGCGGTGACTCTCTCTCACAGTGCTTTCCATGGGGAAACACTGTGTGTGCCAAGTGTCTCCTGTGTGCAGAAAATCTCTCCCCAGGGCCAGAGGTGCAGGGAACCATCTTTGTACCCAGAGCAATGTTTTAGGCAGGCCTCCAATGCTGGGTGAGCCTGCACTTCCCCAACTGTCCAACTGCCTCAGGAACACGCTTCTAGGGAGTGTGGGTCTGACAGGCAGGGCAGATCGAGTGAGGCTCATGGATTGCAGGCAAAAGCCACTGCGCTGACCATTCCCCCTGGAAGTCGCAGCTGAAGGCTCTCTGCACCAGGCCCTAGCTGGAATGAGCCTGCAGCCTGGCCTCCAGTCCCAGGCTTGCCCTGGGCCCTGCTAGGATGGGACCCATCCCAGCCTCAGCACGGCCTCCCTAGGGCCTGTGCAGGCCTAGGCCACTGCCAGCCAGCAGGACCTCGATGGATTACCATTCATTCGAGGAGGCCCCAGGGTGTTGCCTGTGTGTCTCTTGCCCTGCTGGGACGCTGCAGGTCCAGAGGCTGTGTGTGCACTTGGCCACTGGGGCCTGAGCACAAAACAGTCATGACCCCACTTGCAAGCAGGATGCCTGCTGGCCCTTAGCTGCCTGAAACCTCCGCTTGCTGTCTGCGCTGTCTTCACTGCTGACAGGCCTGGGTGTGCACAGGCAAGTCTAGGCCAAGGAAACTGGGTGCTTGCATGCCACTTGCTAGGAGGTCCTCCTAATGCATTCTGGTCTGGGGCACACACGCCCCTGGACCAGAAGCCTGCAAGGCAGCTGCAGCTTCACCATCCACAAAGTCCTGCAGCACTTGGCAGGGAGCCTTCTGCTATGCACAGCTTTCCCACTCCAAAGCCTTGCAGGAGTTCATGGATGCTCGGGCCTGCAGTGTTTTCCATCGGAGAGCTCTGGGTGCCCAAAACCTCCCCTGTGGCTTCCGAGCACCCTCCAACCCACATGCCCTTGGCACCCAGTCTGTTGCCGGAGGGTAGTCCTAAGCAAGACTCTCTAAGCTTTTGGAACCAGCGTGCCTCCTGCTTGGAAAGCTCCTCAGGAACTCATTTGGAGCGAGGCTCCTGCTCCCATGCTTGTCGGCCAGCAGATGGTGCCAGCGCTCCACCAAAAAACTCTCTGCTTTGCCTTCAGCCAGGGTTCGCCTCGCTGAGCTCTCCTTGCCTCAAGCAGAAACTCCAGTGTGCATCCAGCCTACAGAAAGCAGAGTGCCTTTTCCTGAGCACTGCTATGTTGTGGCAGGTCCCCGAAGGCCTCCTAGGGCCTTCTCTCCCCTGACACAGTCGTGCCATTCAGCCCACCTGGCGAGCAATGGTCCACCTTGACAGGGCACACGGTGCAGCCTGGGTGTAGTTTCATGGTTGGGAAAGGGCAGATCCGGAAGCTGGGTGCCCACATGTGAATGGGGCCTGATGGGCCGAGCTGTCATTCCCTGCTTGCGAAGCAGGAGCTCTTGGGCCTGCAAGCTGCATGCACATCCCCTCCCTGGCTGCCCTCTTGCTTCTCCTCTGCTGCCAAGCCTCTCTCCCCACACGTGTGTCTCATCGAAAGGAGCAGGATGCTTGCCATTCTTTGCAAGGAGCTCATCCCACAAGCCTCATTTCCTTGGAGGGGTCTGCGAAATGCTCCAGAGCCTCCAGAGGAGCTGCAGACTCTCCAAACAACAAGGGCAGCAGCCGAGTCTATGACAGCCTGCTGCATGGAGGGCTTCGATGGGAGAGTGCCATGCAACCCTGGCGGCGACTCTCTCTCACAGTGCTTTCCATGGGGAAACATTGTGTGTGCCAAGTGTCTCCTGTGTGCAGAAAATCTCTCCCCAGCACCAGAAGTGCAGGGAATCCTCTTTGGACACAGAGCAATGTTCTAGGAAGGCCTCCCATGGTGCGTGAGCCTCCACTTCCCCAACTGTCCAACTGCCTCAGGAACACATTTCTAGGGAGTGTGGGTCGCACAGACAGGGCGGCTCAAGTGAGGAACGTGGATTGCAGGCAAAAGCCACTGCGCTGACCATTCCCCCTGGAAGTCAAAGCTGAAGACTCTCTGCACCAGGCCCTAGCTGGAATGAGCCTGCAGCCTGGCCTCCAGTCCCAGGCTTGCCCTGGGCCCTGCTTGGTCAGGACCCATCCCAGCCTCAGCACGGCCACCCTAGGGCCTGTGCAGGCCTAGGCCACTGCCAGCCAGGAGGACCTCGTTGGAGCACTGTTCATTTGAGAAGGACCCAGGGTGTTGCCTGTGTGTCTCTTGCACTGCTGGGACGCTGCAGGT